>NC_080781.1:97311459-97614490 GCF_020826845.1 Diceros bicornis minor | reverse complement strand
GATTTTTCAGTAAATTTGTTACCTATATGAGGACTCATCTAGGATCCTTTAAGAATCAGAATATAAGCACCACAGAGGTACATGGGGCTCATCATAAACTCAAGGTATAAAAATGGCAAAGGGAAGGGGATGCCCAGTGGTGGTTAAGTTCACATACTCTGCTTTGGCATCCTGGGGTTTGCGGGCCTGGATCCTGGGCATGGACCTACACACCGCTCATCAAGCCATGCTGTGGTGGCATCCCACATACAAAATAGAGGAAGATTGGCACAGATGTTAGCTCAAAGACAATCTTCCTCAAGCAAAAAGAGGAAGATTGGCAACAGATGATAGCTTAGGGCCAATCTTCCTCACCGAAAAAAAAAAAAAAAGGCAACGGGGACCATGAGAATGAAACTGCAGCAATCCCTGAAATAACGGATGGAAGAAAATTTGAGTGGAAAGGCAAGAACAGTCTCTGGATAACATTTCAAGATCCAGAATTCAATATAAAGATTTGTTTTCTGAATAATTGGTTTGTACCTAAAGGTGCAGAACCTTACCCAGAATGTAAGAGTAACAGGATGATATCAAGTGTTGGGTGGGATCCTCTTCTCCCAGAAGCGATCTCAAAGATCCACCTAATATCCTAAATTCAGAAAACTTCCAGAGTTTGCTGTCTGAGGCCATCGGTTCAGCTATCCAATGCAGCTAGTGACTTATCATCCCACCTCCACTTTGCAAATAAACAAAGAGGCCTGGGAAGGAGGAGAAGGTCACCTTTTGATAATGAAGATAGACTTTCCTTTCCCAGTTGACATGCTGGACTCCCCCTGCACCACTGGAGCAGGGATAAAGAACCCTGGGGAGTGATGGTGTGTTGGATATTTTCAGATGACAAGGGGACCAGGATGAATCCCTACCCACCCCCAACACACACCAAATTTCTAGGTCCCAAGAAGCACGGAAGGCAAATTTGGCATATTACTAAAGATCCACCATGGACTGAGTAAACAGATGACTCTTGCCAGAGACTTTGCAACATGGGGCAAGAGGAGTACACCCGAGAGGAAGATGGCATGATGCCACTTGCTGAGGTTCTGAGGAAAGAAGTAATCAAATCTTGTAAGGGACTTCCAATGCCCAGAGGAGATACTGGGGGGAGCATCTCATCATCAGGCCTGTTATAACAACTACCTGTTTATACAGTGCCCATAGACAGCTAGAAGAATAACTATGACCAACCAAGGAGAAGACACAGGCAGTTACAAGCATGTCTTTCCCTCTTCCTTTCCCTCAGCCATTCCTCTCCCAATGCAACACTAAAAGAGAAAGCACAGGGGAAAGAGGAGGAAGAAGGGGAGTCGTGTGAAAACCTACCATGCACCCGCCAAATTCCTAGCCACTAGAGCCACGTGTCTCATCGGTTTGAAATAAAAGGAAGAGACAATATTTGAATCAGATGGGAGCTTGGAGTAAGTAAAGACAGAGGCTTTAAAATCAGAATGAAATTCTGAAAACAGCTGAAAAGTTATAGAATCAGATGGAAATGTTTATCATTGTCCCTTCTCCCAGTGGAAAAAGGTAAGTACACTAGAGCACAATAGGTAGCAATTGTTGGGAAAAATATTTCATGTTTATACTTCAATGAGTTGAAACTCGTATCAAATAATTTACATATATTAGCTTGGTTATTTTTGCCCACTCCTTGACCACTAGAATGTAGGCTTCAAGAGGACACTTAGTCATTAACTGTTGTATCCTCAGCATCTAGCATAGAGCTTGACACATAATAGTTATCAATAAATATTTTAATGAATAAAAGAAGAATATCAATGTAGATAACATCATATCAAGGGTTCGAGTAATACAAATAAATGACAGCTTTCAGTGTTTTTTTTTCGTTACCCATTTCTTTGAGATAGAATATCTCTTATCCAATTTATGATTATCAAAATCTGAGATGTGCCCTGTCTCCTGCTGTAGCGGACACTGTTAGTACCTGCCCATATCCTCTTGTCCCACTCCAAAAGTCATCTGCAGAAGTATTCCTTCTTTCCTCTGCCAGAGGGGCTTCTCTATTTGCAAAAGCAGCTTGAGCAGCATAGGAGGCAGACTGAAGTTCCAGGTTGTTAACACCCCATGAGTGACTCTCAGTCAATGATGGGAGTTGGTGACTAAATACCCCAGCTCCCTCACCCCTTGGTATGTGCCAGTAGGATTGAGTGGTAAACTGCTCATTAACAACACGCTCTTTATTTGCTTTTCCTCCCTTCCAGTCTGACTTTGCTATGCCCTTGCAGTACTTCCTGGGAAAACCTCCCAAATAAACTACTTGTATCCAAATCCTTGTCTCTGGGTCTGCTTTTGGGAGAACCCAAACCAAGACTCTGATAAGACCCTTATGAACTCCACAAAATTCTTTGTTTTACATAGACTCTACTTGTTCGATTTCCAGGTCAGAAAATTATGTAGGCTCTGGACTTTCAAAAGAAGGCTTACTATTTTTTAAATTATTTTATTGAGGTCATATTGGCTTATAACATTGTGTAATTTCAGGTGCACATTACTACATATCAACATTATTATATATCAGTTTCTGTATAGACTGCATTGTGTTCACCACAAATAGTCTAGTTTTTATCCATCACCATATATATACGTGCCCCTTTACCCCTTTCACCCTACGCCCTACCCCCTTTCCCTCTGGTAACCACCAATCCATTCTCTGTATCTATGTGTTTGTTTGTTGTTGTTGTTGTTGTTGTTTTTATCTTCTATTTATGAGTGAGATCATACGATATTTGCCTTTCTCTGTCTGACTTATTTCACTTAGCATAATACCCTCAAGGTCCATCCATGTTGTCACAAATGGCACAATTTTGTCTTTTTTATGGCTGAGTAGTATTCCATTGTATATGTATACCACATCTTCTTTATCCATTCATCCACTGATGGGCACTTGGGTTGCTTAGATGTCTTGACTATTGTGAACAATGCTGCAAAAAGAAGGCTTATTATTTAAAATTTTCCTGAACCACAGGCACACTCTAGCTCTCCTGTCATCTCCCTTTTTAAAACTTATATCTTATTATGCCAGTGACTTTGATAAGAACATTGGCTCATCTGATTTAGCTCTTCTTGATGTATTCACTCAGTTACCTACTCAACTTTGCTGCTTAGATATTAGGAGTCTGCCATGTTCTCCTTACCCTTAACCATCCTGACCATAATTGTACCTTCACAATTTCTGTCTGACAGCTGACAGTTTGTAAGGACTGTAATTTGCCAAGATAGAATATCATTTTAAGGATTCTAATATTTTATAAATGGTGACAAAATTAAATAAAAGATTATTTGAGAAAGCCTTTTAAAGACCCTGTTTTACCCAGTAGTTATTATAATTTTCACCCAAAATAAGAACTATATTTTATAATTGCTATTCAGGGATATTAAGGGTAGAAAATAACTGACCCCAAAATATTTCTACTTCCCTATTTAATTGACCCTGTCTTATTATTTGTGAAATGAAATACTTAATGTTTTACCTTGACTAGTGACATCATCATTGGAATTGAATATGTTAACTACGGAATTATTTCATATACTCCACTTCTTGTCAATTAAAATCAGTGGGGATTAAAAAACTGAACACATCAAGTTTTTAAATCCATATATTTACCCATCCTGTTTCCACAGGAGAGTCCATTTATTCAACAAACTTTTAAAATAACTATTATCTTTTATGGCAATAATAATTTATTGTGAATTTTGTGTGTGCCAGACATTGCACTAAACTGTTATATGGTATTTTATCCTATCAATGAACTTATGAGGTGTTATTATCCCCGTTTTACTTTTTAGGAAACTGACACTTGTGACCTATCCAAGGTCACAACAATAGTAAATTAAGGAAAAAAAGACTTGAATTTAGGTCTGTTTGACTATAAAGCCCAAGCTCTTAACCACTACTAAAATAACTTTGTCCTAGAAGTTAGATGCTATGGGAGTCATAAACCAAGTCTAAGATTTTAAAAGATCACTCCTTGCCTTCAAGGAGCTGTAACCTAACTGTGGCTATGCATGCATACTAGAGTGCTTAGTCAAGTGCAAGACAGTGAAGAACAACCTGTATATGTTAATTGCTAAGGGAATATAGACTAAGAAAAGTGTTTTGTAGCATGTTCAATAGGTGATTCAGACTTCCCATTGAAAGGGAAAATCTGCCAAACCGCCAATTCAAACAGTCAAACAGAAAGGCCAGCGCAATCCATCTCCCAGCAGTGTTTATCTGCAACAGCAATCGGCCTAAAATATCATCATTAATCAAGGAATGTCTCAGTACTGTGACCACTGGGCTCCCAACATACGGTTCCACACATCTGTTTAAATACTAAAAGTGTCAGAAGCAGCTCAGGTTATCCCCTGGAAATCTTACACTGAAATTTAGGTTTATTACATTATAACTTTTTCCTCTTGGTGATTTTACAACCAACTTACTGTTGTGTGAAGAAAGTGTATGGAAGCATGTATAATACTTTATATGATGGGAATTATGCTGCTATTCAATTATTTTGAAATTACTCTTTTTTTCCCAAAAACAGTCTTCCCCCTACTGTGGATATAAATATGCAATGGTTCTTATTCCTGAAGTTC
Organism: Diceros bicornis minor; assembly: GCF_020826845.1. NCBI lineage: Eukaryota > Metazoa > Chordata > Mammalia > Perissodactyla > Rhinocerotidae > Diceros > Diceros bicornis. The sequence continues at coordinate 97,609,855 of NC_080781.1, read as the reverse complement.
ATACCCGCCTGAAGGCTTTGTGTTTACTGATTCTCTAAGGTTAACATGTAAAAATCCGAAAAGGCCACATGAGGAATTCTAAAGACTAAAGATGCTGGCACAATGGCTAATGAAGCCATTAGTATTCCTCTCCTTCGAGTACCAAATCCTGATATGAGTAGGGCCATCTTGACAAAAGAGTTTTTAAAAATGTAATTGAACTAAATCTTTTGACAGATAATTGTAATGATAATGTTATGCTTGAATGGTTTCAAGTATAGTTTGTAAATTACCTTCTCCACTTTACTTTTTTCCTCCTTTAAAAAGTACCAGGTATGTCAGGTTCCTGTCTCATGTTAATTTTTTAAAGTATCTGTACGGCATATTCTTGACTCTAGAAACCAAAACATGTTTAATTTATGAATATATTTTGATACAATTAAAAGATCCAACTAGATATATCAGCTAGGTTGCAGAGAATATGCAATTATATCATTTCTTAATACATTCTTGCCATCAGAGACAATTTCGGTATTTACAATGTTTTCTAATCATTTGTACCAGCTGGTCATATATATAATCTCCAACCAATTGGAGATTACAAACACACAGACACGCAGCCCACACACATATCTCAGATGTATTATAGATAAAGATAATTAACTTTAAGAGGCAGTTCTGTAGTCAACACACACATCTCAAACTTTTGTATCTTCTAATTCTACAGTCATCTACAATGAAGTCTGGTATTCATATAGAGATAGCCCTGAGGTCCTATTAGACCTTCAATCAGAAAACAAAGATGCGGAAATGTTAATGAGATTCTACTTAGTAAGTAAGGAAAGTTGGTTCTCAATTTGACTCAAATTTGGAAAAGACCTCAAGTTATATAGTCCAACCATCAACGAATCAAGAAAGCCTTTTTACACTATCGCTATATCTACTCTGTCCTCAAGTACTTCCTATCATATGAAAACTGAATGAAGTAGCAGCCCATTCTATTATTAGTTCTAATAGTTAGAAATGGAGGTAGAAAGAAAGAGACATGGAGACTAAAGCCAAGAAAGCTAGAAATACAGAAGTAGGAAAACAGACAGCTAAAGATAGAGAGACGGATAGGAAACAGATGGAGAGAGAAAAAATACACACACACACGAGAAATGGAGAGATAGAGAAAACATAGAGAAGTAGAGAGACAGAGCAAAAGACACAAATAGAGACATAAAAAGTTGATATATCAAGAAAGAGGGGGAAAAGAGATAAGAGGGATAATGGGAGAGGAACTTCTGAGAGATAGCAGAAGAGACAAAGAGGGTAAAAAGAGAAGCAAACATAGAGGAAAAAATTGGTTATAAGCAACTATAGAGTTCCAGAGGCACGGCAAAAACTGACACTCTCTCAAACTATTCTTTTTCTTGTAGTGATTATAGAGCCCTCAGTTTTGGGCTTGGTATGTAGTCCCCCAAAATGGAATCTTCATTTCACAGCCTTCTTTGCAACTGGATATGGACAGGTAATTGAATTCTGACCATTAAGATGTAACCAGAAGTGTCATGTGCAAGAGGGATCATTCTTTTTCAGGGTTGCTTTAGTTAGCAAATCTAGAAATAAGGTCTTACAAGCTGTTTGCACAAAAATTCTTCAATCGTTACTCATTTCTATGTGGTTTATAAATCCCTCATCATCCCACTCTTTCTTCCTCCAATAAAAATGTTTGTCAGTATCTGTCTCAAAATGTAATATACACTTTCATACACTGTTTATGAGATTATTAGTTTGTACAGCATTTTGGAAGGTAAATTGGCAGTACTCAGTAAAATTTAAAGTGCTCAGGAATTCCTCTTCTAAGAATCTATAGTAGAAAATCCAAATGTATATCCAGAAAATCTAGATCTGGAAATCCAAATATGTATGCACAGAAATATATTCGTGTACAAGGATGGTCAATGTAGTACGTGTTGTAATGGTCAAAATCTAGGAATAAACAAAATACCTTTCCACAGAGGAGTGGTTGAATAAAATATGGTATATCCATACTATGGAATACTATACAGCTATTAAAGAGACTGAGGCAGAGAGCTATGTATAGATATGAGTAGATCTACAAAATATGTAAAAAATAAATATGATCCCATATATAATGGAAAAATTTATGTACGTCTGTACATGTCTGTGTATGGAAATTTATAGAAAAAAGTTTGAAATTTTTAACACTTACTCTTAGGAGGGGAGTGGGATAAAGTCCAATGTCGAAGGGTAAATTTCACTTTTTACTCTATATAGTCATGGTGGTCATTAATTCTATTCTCCAAATATTTATACCTATTTCTCTTCAGGCATATTATAGGATTGTACTTCTTGGCCCCATCATGCTCAGTGGGGCATGTGACTTGTTCTGGCCAATTACTTGTTAGTAAAAGTCATTGCTCACACTTGTGCTTCACTCTCAGGCCAGAACATTCATTTGTGAATGTGATGCCTTCTACAACTATCTTTCCCTCTGCCAACAGTGAATGGTAATATTTAAGATAGTGGTTGCTCCATCACTCTGCGTCACAAAATGAAAAGTTGTGGAGAAGAGCTCCCAGCCAACATGTTATATAAGTGAGAAATAAAACTTTGCGATTATAAACCACCAAGATTTGGGGGTTGTTACAACAGCATAATCTAAATTATCCTTGCTGATACAATTGAAATACTTAAAATTTACATTGAGATAAATATTGTACTTTATGGGTGTAATGTTATAAAAATTAATATGATACTCAGAACAGCACACAATATTCTCTACATAGAGAATACAAAACGTAATGAGACTATTATGCACCACAATCTAGATTCAATATACTCATTAGAATGTAACCATTTCAAGGGCAGGGACTATGATTTATTCTTTTTTGCATCCCCAGCACCAATGACTAGAACATAGAGCGTATACAACCCATTCATCTTGAATGTTGAATGAATTAAATCATTTTTATCCTACTCTGTAGTTTTATATTAATCTCTATGAAATGTCAATGTTAGTTTTAGTCTATTATTCCAAATCATCAAGACCAGTTCAAATCATAAGGCTATTATTCATTTTTATTAACTCTCCCACCTAGCTTTGTGTCATCTGAACATTTCATAAGCTTGCTGTCTCTGCCTTGAATCAAGTCAATAATAGAAAATTCTGAATAAGATAGGACGTGGAACAGAGACCTATGGACTACCACTGTAGACCTCTCTACATGTTGACAGTGATCATTAATCTGATTGATCAACTGGGTATGAATCTATTTAACTCTACTAGAATCCATTTAACTAGCCCATCTTGGCATATCTTGTCATGAGAGATCACTCACTTGATAGACCAGGCTTCCAGAGGAAATATCAGTGTAATAACTCTAACTAAAAGAAGACAACAGGTTTGTTTAGCCTGACTTGATCCTAAGATCCATTAATTTATACATTTGATGAATTTATTGTGTGCCTACAATCGGAATACAAATGGGAACACAACAGGTATGGTATCTACCTCCTGTGTGATCACAGTCTAGTAGAAGAGAAAGACAATTAAAGAGGTAATAACAATGAACTGTTTTAAATGTAATGAGAGGAGAAACACAGAGTGTTTTGAGAGCAAAGAGGGGAGAAATCAAATCCACATTTAGGAGAAAGAGAAGGCTTTCTAGAGAAAGTGACTTCTAAGCTAAAACTTAGAACATGATAGGGAAGGTTGTTCTGAGAGAGCATGGCACATTCATTGAACTGAAACGAGTTCAATGTGGCAGAACCATAGAGTGTTGGATAGGAGGAAAAGAGAGAGTGGACACTGGAGAGGTGAACAATGGTCAGAGCACATAGAGATTGAGTTGCCTATAGTACATCTAAACATGGATGTTCAGTGGGAAATTGGAAATACTGAGAGGAGTTAGAGAAAGAGATTTGGGGATATATATTTGGTAGTCTTAAGCATAGAGATGGTATTTAATGTCACAGAAGTAGCTGAATTACCAAAGGATAGAGGCATAATAAAAAGGTGGCCAAGGATAGAGCCCTGAGAAACACCAACATTTAAGAGATGGGCAGATTCAGAGAAGTCTACAAAAGTGACTGAGAAAAAAGGTGACAAGAGAGGTACAAGGAAAACCAAGAGGGAAGCGAAGAGAATAACATATTTCAAGAATGACAACTATGTTAAATGCTACTGGGTAATCAAGTGAGTCAAAAACTAAAAAATGTCCTTTATATGGAGCCAAGGAAAGGCTGTTAGCCAAGAGAAGACTGCCAAAAACAAATCAGTGGAGTAGCAGAGTTAGAACCAGACTGTATCAACTATCAACTGAAGAGTAAGTTGAAGGTAAGGAAGTAGAACAGTGAGTAAGTGGTCACAACTCTCACCAAGATTAGCTGTGATAGCCCGTGCCCTCCTCAGTTTATTTTTAAAAACCCTTCTCTGACTCTATGCCATAAACTTCCCTACCTCTCTTTTTCCTATCACAGCTAATCTTGGTGAGAGTTGTGACCACTTACTCACTGTTCTACTTCCTTACCTTCAACTTACTCTTCAGTTGATAGTTGATACAGTCTGGTTCTAACTCTGCTACTCCACTGATTTGTTTTTGGCAGTCTTCTCTTGACGAACAGCCCTTCCTTGGCTACATATAAAGGACGCTTTTTAGTTTTTGACTCAATTACCCATGAAAACAACTCAAGTGCCCATCAATGGATGAATGGATAAGGAAGATGTGATATACATATACACAATGGAGCATTACTCAGCCATAAAAAAAGACAAAATCGTGTCATTTGTGACAATATGGATGGACCTTGAGGGTATTATGCTAAGTGAAATACATTAGACAGAGAAAGACAACTATCCTATGATTTCACTCATATGTGGAAGATAAACAAACAAACACGTAGACAAGGAGAACAGATTAATGGTTACCAGAGGGGAAGGGGGAAAGGGGGAGGGTGAAAGCGGTAAAGGGGCACACGTGTATGGTGACAGATAAAAACTAGACTAGACTATTCGTGGTGAACACGATACAATCTATACAGAAACTGAAATATAATAATATATACCTGAAATTACACAATGTTAAAACCCAATACAACCTCAATAAAATTTAAAAGATAAATGATTAGACTCATGATTGATTAGACTGGGGTTATAGGTTTTGGGGAATAATATCAGAACATTTTTTTTAGTGAGTAAGAAAGACTCAAACAAGCTTTAAATGCTGAAGGAAAGGAGCCAGAATAAAGGGAATAGTTGAATAAAAAGAAAACACAGGGTTAATTTACAGAGCAAGAACCCTAAAAAAATGCATGGATAAGGAAAAGTTTCTGAAGCTCAAGTGGAAGGATTTGCTATACACAGGAGGATTTTTTGATCATCAATTAGAAATGGAAGGAAGGCAGAAATGATAGGTGAAGGTAGGATAAGTGTGTAGATCTTGCAGTGGGAAGTTACTCTTCTGTGGCTTCTACATTCTCTGTGAAACAGCTGGCAAGTTTATTTGAAGAAAGGGTAGGGTAGGAGGTTTGAGGAAGAACATACCTTTTCAAAAGTTAAATAGTTCATTCTAGGATTTTTCTAGCACTGGATGTTAAGTTCACCAATTTAAGTTTCTAGAGCCCAAGTTTTTGTTTTTAATTAACACATTTGACTATATCTAATATTCTTGTAATTTCATTGTTCCTATGACTTACTGCAAAAAGATTTTCAACAAGAATTGAGTAGTAGTAGCTAAAAGGGCACCTTCTCAGTTCACTACCACACCAACTAACTTTTCTAATCCCATTAATCTTTACACTTTCCTTTTTTCCATGCTGCAGCTAATTGAGGTTTTATGGCATTTTAAGAAATAATTTAACCTCATTACCCTTGCTTAAAATATGGGGAATCTGAGGTTCAGTGAGGTAAGTAACTTTTACTATAGTGAGGAGCCAATTGGAGGCAGAATAAGCAGCCTATATTTTGTAAAATTTCTTTCTTGTCTATTAGGAACAGCAGTGACAGTTGACTGTTTATAGATACGTAGATAGACAGACAGACAGACAGATGGAAAATGGGGTTAAACTTCTTGAAATATTCAGTATCAAGGACACTGTATCTAACTTTAAATGTCAAGTAATGAAAACAACATGGAGCTGTCAGAAAGAATATATCAACGAACTGTCCTCTAATAGTGCAATGCATCTAATTTGTGCTTCTATGTTTAGATAAATGACAACACCTATTTCTACAATATTGTTTCCTATATTTTTAATTATAAAAGGATGACAAAAACATTGTGTCTCATGAAAAATTATAAAATAATGAATATTTTGTCATATTAAGTAAGCTGTAAAACAAAATATTATTTACTATACTGTGTCATACCAGGTTTGTTGTTGGTTTTTCTTTTGAGTGATGGAAGGGTGCATATAATACTTTATCTGGGTTATTGACCACTGTAAAGTAGGGCAATGTAGCCTTTTGAGCCCCAGTTTCACTTCTTATTAGCTATATGACTTTGGCTGAATTACCTATACACTCCGACCTTCCATTTACTTATCTGAAAATGGTAGTAATAGTAGTACCTACTTCATAAGGTTGTTGTTTGTATTATATATAATACATATAAAATGCCTAACCCGTTATCAGACACACAATCAGCCATCAGTCCATGTTAGTTATTGTTATTGGTGCTGTTAATGTTATTAATTCTGCTTGGGGAAGTCAGAAAAGGTTTTTCAGAGGAGGTGACACTTCGAGAATAAACATAAGTTTGCCAGGTAGGCAAGGTCATGGGGTGAGAAGTACAGACAGACTAACTCTGTGTGTGTGTGCGTGCGTGCGTGTGTGCATGGGCACACATGTCTTGGGCAGAGCAGAATCACATTTTATATGGAGGCAATGCATGAATGATTTAGTAATTTCTCTTCACTGGCCAATAGCTACAAGACTGTGAAGTAACACTTAGGCAAAATAAAAGTATAAGTACCTCCTTTTCTCCTCTTCTCTCCTCGTTTTCAGAATTGAGGAAAATTTACCCTGCTGTCCTACAACTCATGTCCATTGCCACCACAAAGCATGAATCCAGGCATCTGCCCATACCCTCCAACTGGGTAACCCTACTCTACTTTTTCTGCAGAAATAATTGTTGATGTTTTTCCCTTTTAAAACTTCCTTTTTTCAACCTCTTTATGGTCTCAGGTATCAACTGGTTCAACAGACAAAATTGTCCTTGAAAATGAGTCAATGGAATAAGTTAAAGACTGATCCTTGGTAATGTGCATTTTAATTTAGTCTCCTAGAGATTAGTTCAATAAATAAACAGTACTTCTTTTTTATAATAATAATTATCATCATCATGATTATTAACCTGGAAATCTTGTCTCCAGACACTGATGTTCCCATACCTTTTCAATATAGCCCAAAACTTTCCTGCAAATGCCTAACTACACCCTGGGATCATCCCAATTGTTTCTTTTTTTTTTTTTCACCTGTAGTTTATTTATTTATTTTTTTAATCTTCCTTATTTTATTTATTTGTTTTTAATTTTTTGTTTATTGCAGTAACATTGGTTTATAACATTGTATAAATTTCAGGTGTACATCATTATACTTCTATTTCTGCATAGATTACATCATGTTCACCACCCAAATACTAACTACAACCCATCACCACACACTTGTGCTGAATTATCCCTTTCGCCCTCCTCCCTCCCCCCTTCCCCTCTGGTAACCACCAATCCAATCTCTGTCTCTGTGTGTTTGTTTGTTGTTGTTATTATGTACTACTTAATGAGGGAAATCATATGGTATTTGACCTTCTCCTTCTGACTTATTTCACTTTGCATGATACCCTCAGTGTCCATCCATGTTGTCACAAATGGCTGGATTTCATCGTTTCTTATGGCTGAGTAGTATTCCATTGTGTATATATACCACATCTTCTTTATCCATTCATCCCTTGACGGGCACTTAGGTTGCTTCCAAGTCTTGGCTATTGTGAATAACGCTGCAATGAACACAGGGCCTTTCAAAAAAACGTATCCCTTTCTCCCAACTGATATCCTATTTTTTGATCCCCCTTTTGCTGATCAACACTGGTAGCATCTATCAAATCAACAATGATTTTTAAAATAACAACCTACCTCAATGTTAGAAAGCCTAAAGTAGAACAAACACTCTCAAACACTGGCAGTGAGAATACAAATTGTCATTCATTTTCTGGAGAGCAAATTAGCTATTATATTTGTATTATAACCTTTAAAAATTACCTATCTCAAATAATGCAGTCAAAGACTCAGCACAATGTTTTATTCTAGAATTATCCCTAACAACAAAAATATAAGATATCCAAAAATATAGCAAGTGTTAGATCAATTACAGTATGTCTCTATGATGGAATAATTCTGCCTTAATGAAAAATTTCAGGCAAAAACAAAAATTCAAACCCTTTGACCCAGTATATCTTAATAAAATAATCCAAAATGTAACTAAAGATTTATGCACTATGTCCATCTCAGCCATATTTGTACTACTAAAGTTAGAAATAATCCAAATGTCCAATAATAGGAGATTTATTAAATAAATTATGGCATATTCATATGGTGGAATAGAATATAGTAATTAACAATTAGGTGTTAAAAAATTTTAATGATATGGGAAATGCTCTTGACAGAATGCTAAGGGAAGCCAAAATACAAAACTGTAAGTGCAGAATGATATGTGTAAAAAGATTTATGTACAAAGACTGCAGTATGATTTATAATATCAAAACTTAAAAAGCAATTTAAAAGTTCAAAAATAGAAGAGATTAAATTATATTATATCCATACAATAGTAGGGGCCGTTGTAGTGGCGTAGCAATTAAGTTCACATGCTCTGCTTCGGTGGCCCAGGGTTTGCCAGTTGAGATCCTGGGCGGGGACCAATGCACCGCTTGTCAAGCCATGCTGAGGCGGCGTCCCATATAAAGTAGAAGAAGATGGGCACGGATGTTAGCCCAGGGCCAATCTTCCTCAGCAAAAAGAGGAGGATTGGCAACAGATGTTAGCTCAGGGTTAATCTTCCTCACACACACACAAAAAAGCATATTATTAAAAATGATTTTAACAACATGGCAAAATGCTTATGTGAAGTTTCGAAAAGCAGCCTATAAAAGGAAATGAAAACAGGATCTTGAAGAGATAGCTGCACCCCCATGTTTATTGTAGCATTATTCACCATAGCCAAGATATGGAAGCAACCTAAGTGTCCGTCAACAGATGAATGGATAAAGAATATGTGTGTGCGTATGTATATGTGTGTGTATACGCACACATATATAATGGAATATTATTCAGCCATGAAAAAGAAGGTAATCCTGCCATTTGCAACAACATGAATGAATCATGAGGGCATTATGCTAAATGAAATGTCTGAAAGAGAAAGACAAATATTGTATGATATTACTTATTTGTGGAATCTAAAAACGCTGAATTCAAAAAAACAGAGAGTAAAGACGTGGTTACCAGGAGCTGGGGGGTGAGGGAAATGGGGAGATATTGGTCAAAGGGTACAAACTTCCAGTTATAAGGTTAACAAGTTCTGGGGATCTAATGTACAGCATGGTGATTAGAGCTAATAATACTGTATTACATACCTGAAAGTTGCTAAGAGAGTAGATCTTAAATGTTCTCACCACAAAAAAGAAAGGGTAATTATATGACAGAATGGAGGTATTAGCTAATGCTATGGTGATAGTCATTTTGAAATATATAAGTGTATCAAATCAATATATTGTACACCTTAAACTTACACAATGTTATATGTCAATTACATCTCAATAAAGCTGTGGGGGAAGGACATTAGGGGGAAAAGCAGGCTATAAAATTAATGAGAAGCATAATCTTAACCATAGAAATACCCACACACCCCCTGGAAGGAATATAGTTTATATTTACCTTATATTTGGGTGATGGGATTATACAGTAAGAGTTTATATTATATTCATCATTATTGACATGATTCCCCAAAATAGGCAACATTTTAAATTAATATGTATTTTTAAAATCAGTCAAACCAAATAGGGAACATCACTACTGACCTTACCAGGGAAAAAAATGATTACAAAGGAACACTATGAAAAACTGTATGCCAACAAATTATAAAACTTTGATAAAAGGACCAAATTTGCAGAAAGACACAAACTACTGAAAATGACCAAGAAAAAGTAAAAATCTGAATAGATCTATAATAAGTAAAGAGATTGAATTAATAGTCAAAAAACCTCCCAGAAAGAAAATCCCAGGGCCAGATAGTTTCACAGTTGAATTCTATCAAACATTTAAAGAATAATTAATATCAAATATTCATAAACTCTCTCAAATAATATCAGAGAAGGGAATACTTCCCAACATATTCTATTAGGTCAATATTACCCTGATACCAGCATTAGACAAAGACATCACATGAAAAGAAAACTACAGACCTGTATCTCTTATGAATATAGATAAAAAAATCTCAAAAAAATGCTGGCAAACTGAATTGATCAACATATAAAACAGATTATAACCATGGCCAAGTGGGATTTGTCCCAGGAATGCCAACTTGGTTTAAGATCTAAAAATCAATCCATGTAATACACCATCTCAACAAAATAAAGGAAATTAATCACATAATCATCTCAGTAGAAGCAGAAAAAACATTTCACAAATCCAACATCCTTTCGTGGTAAAAACACTCAGGAAATTAGGAATAAAAGGGAAATTCTTCAGCGTGCTAAAGGGCATCCATGAAAAACCCAGAGGTAACATCATATTTAATGGTGAAATACTGAAATCTTTCCCCCTAAGATCAAGAACAAGACAAGGATGTCCACTCTCGCCATTTTTATTCAACGTTGTATTAGAGGTTATAAACAGGCAATTAGACAAGAAAATTTATGAAAACTATCCAGATTGGAAGGAAAAAATAAAACTCTATTTGCAGCTGACATTATCATGTATATAGAAAATCCTAAGGTACCAACTAACAACTAATAGAACTAATTCAGCAAGTTCAGCAAGGTTTCAAGATATAAGATCAACAAACAAAATTCAATGGTATTTCTATACACTAGCAATGAATAAACTGAAATAGGAACTAAGAAAACAATTATATTTAAAGTAGCATCAAAAATAAGAAAATGCTTAGGAATAAATTTTTTTAAATTACAAAACTCATATTGTGAAAACTGCAAAATATTATTGAAAGAAATCAAAGAACACCTAAAGGGAAAGATATTCCATGTTTATGGATCATAACACTTAATATTGTTAGGATGGAAATATTCCCCAAATTGATGTATAGATTTAATGCAATCCCTAGCAAGATCCCAGATCCTCTTTTTTTGCAGAAATTGACAAGTTGATTCTAAAATTTATATGAAAATGCAACAGACCCAGAATAGCCAAAACAACCTTGAAAACAAAGAAAGTTGGAAGACTTATACTTCCCAATTTCAAAACTTACTACAAAACTACAGTAATCAAGATTGTGTGGTACTGGGATAAGGATAACATACAGATCAATGGACAGAATTGAAAGTTCAGAATATAAACTTTTGGTGAACTGATTTTTAAAAAGGGTGCCGCTACCATTCAGTGAAGGAAATAATAGTCTTTTCAACAAATGAGGCGGGGACAACTGGGTAGCCACATGCAGAAGCATTAATTTAGACCCCTACCTCACATCATATATAAAAATTAACTCAAAGTGGATGATAGACATAAATGTAAGAGCTAAAACAGTAAAATTCTTAGCATAAAATATAGGAGTAAGTCTTTATTTCTTTGGTTTAGGTAAAACATCCTAGATATGACATCAAAAGTACAAGCAACAATATAATCACCAAGACAAAAAACAACAAATGTTGGAGAGGTTGCGGAGAAATGGGAACCTTCATTCACCGCTGGTGGGAATGCAAACTGGTGCAGCATCTATGGAAAACAGTATGGAGATTCCTCAAAAAATTAAAAATAGAAATACCCTATGATCCAGCTATGCCACTACTGGGAATCTATCCAATGAACCTGAAATCAACAATCCAAAGAGGCTTATGCACCCCTATGTTCATTGCAGCACTATTCACTATAGCCAAGAAGTGGAAGCAACCCAAGAGTCCCTTGACTGATGATTGGATAAAGAAGATAGAATACTACTCAGCCATAAAAAAGACAAAATCATCCCATTTGCAACAACATGGATGGACCTGGAGGGTATTATGTTAAGCGAAATAACCCAGAGAGAAAAAGATAAGCATCGCATGATTTCACTCATATGTGGAATATAAACCAACACATGGACAGAGAAAAGTGTATGGTGGTTACCAGGGGCAAGGGCATTGGGGGGTGGGCACAATGAGTGAAGGGAGGCATTTATATGGTGACTGACAAATAGTAATGTACAACCAAAATTTAACAATGTTATAAACTATTAGGACATCAATAAAAAAAAGTACAAGCAACAAAAAAAATAGATAAATTGAATTTCATGAAAATTAAAAACTTTGTGCCACAAATGATGCCATCAAGAAAGTGAAACGACAACCCTCATAATGGGAGAAAATATTTGTAAATCACATATCTGATAAGGGAATTGTACCTAGAACATATAAAGAACTCTTACAACTCAAAAATGAAAACACAAATAACCCAATTTAAAAATTGGCAAAGTTCTAAATAGACATTTCTCCAAATGGATATACAAATAGCTAACAACCACATGAAAAGATGTTCAACATCATTGGTCATTAGGAAAATGAAAATTGCAATTGCAATGAGATATCACTTCACATCCATCAGGATGCCTATAATTAAAGACATAATAACAAGTTTTGGTGAGAATGTGGAGAAATTGGAACATTCATACATCACTGGTAGCAATGTAAAATGGCACAGTTGCTTTGGAAAACAGTTTGGCAGTTCCTTAAAAGATTAAACATAGAATCACCACATGACCCAGCAATTCCATTTCTATGTATATACTTAAAAGAACTGAAAATATGTGTCCACACAAAAACGTACATAGGAATATTTATAGCAGCCTTATTCATAATGGCCAAAAAGTAGAAACATTTCAAATGTCCATCAACCAATGAATGGATAAATAAAAGGTGATATTCAACGGAATCTTATTGGGCAATGACAAGGAATGAAGTAATGATACATGTTACAATATAGATGAATGTTGAAAACATTCTACCAAGTGAAAGGAGCCAGTCACGAGAAACCAAGTATTGAACGATTCCATTTATATGAAATGTCCAGAATACGCAAATTCATAGAAAAAGAAAGCAGAACAGTGGTTGTCAGGGGATTAGATAGTGGTAATTGTTGCACAACTCTGAATATACTAAAAACTATTGAATTATACACTTTAAATCACTGAATTTTATGTTATATAAATTATATCTCAATAAAACTATTTAAAAATCAGTCAAATCATTTGACATCATAATAGAAAATCAGTGGATAAAAATTATCCCTTTTCAACTATATGTTTAAACATTGAAATCATAGTTCTAGATAATATGTCAAATGCATCATTCTTAAAGTTAGTCCTTTTAAACCTACCAGGCAGGTTGGGAAAGTGCTGGTCTCATTCAACCCAGAGTCCCTCTAATTTAAAGTCCATCACCAGGCTCTCTTTTCAGATCCTTTAGGTTTTAGGTGCCGTGAGACATCTTGAAATGGCACCAGGTCATCATAGTCTTCACCAAGTCAGCCTTATTATGTTCCCTCATGGAGAGATGGTGATATTTTGGGAGTTCCTTTTTCACAATAGGAATGGATAGTCTTCAAGTTGAGTTACCAAAATTTTTACACTCAGGGAAGTGATTAGGGATAAGTAAAAGCAAACTGGTATTTGTGGTCTTTGTTGACATTATGATCATCTGATGTTAAAACAGAAACATGGGGACCAGCCCCGTGGCTTAGTTGTTAGGTGCGTGCTCTCTGCTACTGGCGGCCCGGGGTTCGGATCCCAGGCGCGCACTGACGCACCGCTTCTCCAGCCATGCTGAGGCCGCGTCCCACATACAGCAACTAGAAGGATGTGCAACTACGACATACAACTATCTACTGGGGCTTTGGGGAGAAAAAGGGGAAAAAAAAAGAGGAGGATTGGCAATACATGTTAGCTCAGGGCCAGTCTTCCTCAGCAAAAGAAGGAGGATTGGCATGGATTTAGCTCAGGGCTGATCTTCCTCACAAAAAAAAAAAAAAGAAGACGACGAAAATACATTGCTTTAAAAAAAAGAAAAAGAATGGATAGATTTTAACTAGGCAAGGGGGAAAGAGAATGATCCAGTTAGAGGGAATAAGACATGCAAGAGCTAGGTTAGGATGGTCTGATTCAGAAACTAAAGATAGATTAATGCAACTGGAGCAGAGAATGTATATGGAAGAGTGGTAGGAGAGAAAACTGGAAGTAAGCAGGATCCAGAACCTGCATGGGATCAGAGGCTTTGGTAAGGAATTTAGACCTTATCCTAAGTGCAGCGGGAAGCAAAGGTTTTAAGCAAGGACATGATCTGACTTACTGTTTTGGAAAAGATCACTCTAACTGCTGTGCTAAGAATGGATTAAAAGCAGAAGCAGAGCTAGTAGGGTAGCATCCTCAAAAACTGGTACCATTTTTCAAAGTTAATATGTCGACATGATGGCCATTAAGACCATGATGAAAAGACATTGCCGAAGCAGTGTGAAAGAAGAGCTTAAAACATACAGAAGTGATAGAAATACATACTACAGAAAAAGTAGTCAAAAAAGTGGTACTTTTGTACTTGCTTGATCTCCCAGAAACCACAGACTGACTTTGCCTCGTCTTTAGATCCTAGCTACTCCTCTGATTAGAGGGGAAAAAGACTGGATGCAAGGAGATCACTTTGAAAGCTATTGTAGTGGTCCAGATGAGAGATGACAGTGGCCTGGGCTAAAGTAATAACAGTGAAGAAAGAGAAAACAGTATTTATCAGAAGTATATCTAAGAGGTAACAGATATCTCACATAACTGATAATAGCTCTTTAGACAAGTTCACATCCTGTCTCTCCTCTGACTTCTTCCAAATAAATTCTTTCACTGAGACCTAACATTGTTTCCTTGCCTGGAAGGAAATGTTTTTATTTTCCTTCTCCAGTGATCACGGTTTTCTTGCAGAAATACAGATGTATTTCTTATGCAAAACAGGATTATTACTTGAACTTGACTTGTCTACCTATATGCTTTGGGGAACTCTGGAAGGCGCAAATCTATTTTTGTGGCTCAATCTGCACATGTTTCTGTGGACACTGGGAGACATATGAATATTTAGGAATGTTGTGAAGTTTCCTGCATACTTGAGTTTGAACACTGCAAGGAGGAAGTGATAGGCTATAGCTCACATCTTTAGAAAGTGTTAACAGCTCACTCTGAGCCAAGGTATTGTTAATGCCTTAACAATAATACTACACACTTTGTATAGCAATTCAGAGTTTAAAGCAAAGCACTTAATGGTTTGCTTTTCTGAAAAAACAGAAAGAGGAGTATTACTTTGTATAATGTCACACAGGCTCCTTTGGGTTGAAAGAGCAAAATCTATCAATCAATCTGGTAAGGAAAAGAAAAAAACAAATATATACTGAGCACTACTGTGCATCATATAGCATACTAGGTGCTTTACAGTACAACTATTACAGTATCTGCGGTCAGATTGCCTCTATATGAGTCCTGGCTGTGTCATTTGTTGGCTGTAGGCTTTGAGCAAGTTACTTAATCCGTTTGTATCTGTAAATGAGATAACAATAATACCTTTCTCATGTAAGTACTATTACATAAGGCACTTCATGAATATAAAGCACTTAGAATCACACCTGGCATATGGTAAGCAGTCAATACATATTAAATGCTATCATCATCATCTGACTCTTATAAGAGTAATATTGAGTAAAATGTTATTGCCAGTTTACAGGTAAGGACACTGGGGCCCAAAGAGGTTAAACAAGTTGCCCCAAGATCACATAACTAGAAAGTGGTAGAGCTGGGATTCAAAATCAAGGCTTTGGACCCCAAAGCTATGTTCTTTCCACTTTATCATGCCATTAAGAGTCCCAGAAACTCTGGGTGAGAATTTCAGCCACAGCTAAAACACCAAACCACAACCTAGCCTGCTCAGGTTCTAGGTAAGGGGCTGGTACAGGGAAGGGCCTACATTTCCTGATTGGTTCTCCCTGCTCTAACTTTATTTTCCTCTCTGATTCTGCCCATTCTTTTCAAGGCTAGGTACCCTCTAATCGTGTTCTCTACTTATACATCTTCCCCTCTTGATCAAATGTCCCAAATTACAAATGAAGCCAGGGTTAGATTTCCTCATATGGACTTCTTCTGAGCCTGGCACAGAAAGACGAAAAAAGGAGAACAGACGAGATGAGGGGAGAGGAGGAGAGAAAAAGAGACAATGAAGGGATAAGCATGTTATTAATATTATATTATTAATATTATAATACTGATATTCATATTGTTATAATAATAAGTATACTATTTAACAGCATAAAAGCAACCACTAGAACAGAAACTGTTAATGATGGTTACCTTTGGAGAATTAGACTAGGCTGTAGTTGTTTTTTTTTGTACCATTTTTTTTTTTTTTTTTTTTTTTTGGCTAAGGAAGATTTACCCTGAGCTAACATCTGTTGCCAATCTTCCTCTATTTTGTATGTGGGCTGCCACCACAGCATGGCCATTGACAGACAAGTAGTGTAGGTCCGTTCCCGGGAACCAAACTTGGGCCACCGAAGCAGAGCACGCTGAACTTAACCACTAGACTACCGATGCTCGCCTACTAACTGTATCCTTTTTTATTTTTATTTTTGCTTGTTTGTCTGTTATTTTGTTTTGGCCAAGGGCAAGCATTGCTTCTTTAATTTGGAAATGAAATGGTTTAAACAAGCAAAAAATAATTTGGTGGATAGGTAGGTGAATACATGAATATATGGATGGATGAAGGATGGCTCATCTACAAGGTAGAATGCTGTGCAGTAGTTGGGAGGAGTAAGATAGGGATAAGTTCAAAGTATGCTATTGGTAAAGGGACACAAGCTTATAAACCAGCATAAAAACAAAACTATTTTCCAATATAATTTAGACACAAAAATAATATCTGCTTATTATCAAATATTCAAACAGTACAGAAGTATACATAGTGAAGAGTGTTATCCTCCCTTTTCATACCACCTTCCCACAATTAACAGAGGTAAATAACTACTGCCAACTGCTTGATATGAATCCATCCAGACATCATTTTATATATAATATAAATAAAACAATATTATAATGAATATCCTTCATGTGTGCATGTGTGTGTCCACACACCTGTGTGTATGTGTATTAAGTTCATATGCAGATATTTCTGTAAGATAAATTCTTAGAAGAATATTGGGTCCAAAGTTAAATGGATTTTATATTTTGAAAGATATTACCAAATTGTCTCCAATAAACCTAATATCAATTTATTCTCTCACCAATAGCACATAAGAGTGCTTATTTACTTCACACTCTCAACCAACATTGATATATTGTTTTAATTTGCATTTACATTTTCAATTATGAGTGAGATAGGATATCTTTTCACAAATGTATTAACTACTTATATTTCTTCTTTTCTGTAAATAGCTTTGTTCATATCTTTTGTCCTATTTTCCATTCATGTATTTAGTTTTTTTAATGTTTTGTAATGAAAAAATCCCTATGTCTATTATATGTGTTGTAAATATTTTTACCAGTAAAAAAAAGTTTTAAAGTCAAGGACTATTCCAAAAGTGTTCTGAAAGTCAAAAATATTAACTGCCAAGTAGGATGAATGTTCATTTTAAAAACGAAAGCACTAAAACCCAGGTGTCTGAGGCATTCTTCTGAAAAAACACAGGAAGTCCTTTTTTGTCAAAAAAAGAAAAAATACAGTTTATGGAAATTGCCATCTTCAATATCACTGACTATTTACAGTGTTTTGACAATCATTAAGCCAAGAGAATCTGCAGGGATGGGATGGATACACACGAATACATCAGCGCCTGCCAGGGAGCTGAACCACTTACAGAGTACACTCAAGTTGAGGACTTCTTTTGTTCCTCTCATTCCTTTGCCATGAATGGATAGTAAGGTACTTGTTTGGTAAATTGTTCCAGTAACAAAAGATTCCACATTTCTTATTTACAGTAAATGACTAGCACCTGGACTGTTAGACAACATTGCTGTGAATGCAATAAACCGAATGGTAATTCAGCCCCATCCTGGCCCTTTATCCTTCAAATGACTTAGCTATTTCTCACCTGATTTCAAAAAGTATGGATTTGAACTGGCTTATTCCTCAAGAATGCCCCTAAAAGACCCTCGGAAGTCTGGGTCAGTTCCAATTCCAGGACTAGAATGGAGTGCGTCAAGTCTACTCTGGGATATGCCTGGGATAATGGCCCCCAGCCAGTAGTGTGCTGGTAAATGTTTAACAACCAGCTCTCCAAGGGAATGAGAAGCTCTGGTTAAGAGCGTTTGCCTATTCCTGTAGTGTAAACACTGTCATCATGGCCGATTTCAATCTACCAACATTATGTCATTCAACACAGTGTTGGAAAGAAATGTACAGAATCGGTTCTTACTAGCCAAAGCATGCTGGTTCTAGCACACTACTACCCTTAACTCTGTTTTATAAACCTAACAGTATGTGTTTTGGACTATTCCACAAGCAAACTGTCCTTTGGAACCAATGTATATTCAGAATGGGGTGACTTCTACCAAACAGCCTGGGCAAATGCCCTGGATGACAACCATGATGTCAAATGTCAAGAGTTCAAGCTACTGGCATTGCCTTTAATCTAGAAAAACACAAAATATACAGTCTTCCCAACAGATTATAGCAAACCTCCCTTACTGTTTAAAAGTAAAGTACCATCAACAGATTATTTTAGGCCATGGCTAAATACAAACAACATTGCAATGTAAAGGCAGTTGCTAGACCTTACAGAGATAAAAAAAAAAAAAAAAAGCTTACGAGTCTGAACCAAACTGAAAGTCGTGACAAACAATTTGGTAATCAGTATTTGACTCAGAAGGCTACCATTAAAGAAAACAATAAGAGACTGTGGGTAGAAACTGAATACAAAATTCCAGAATCTTATTTCCTTAAGAGATGCATAAAACGGGTCATAAAAATTTATGTTCTCATCTCAGCAGGAGACATCTGCATACTCTTCAGCTACATTTTTGTCCATTGACTAAATAGACAAGGCACATTTTTGTGAGTAACTTCTGCCCTTTCAGATTCATTGGTTCCCCCAAGCAACCTCATTCAGCTAAATCAAGCACAGCACTGAGGTCAGAATTGCAGTTAGATCCCATGTAGGCCAGTGAGACTTGCTCTGTAGCACAGCCATGGACCAAAAGCCTCACCTTGACCATTGTCCCCTAGAGGCATTACATTGGTCCTCAGGGAAGTAAGCTGAGTGAAAAGCTCAAATGCAACCTATCTACTAGTGAAAAAAGTCAGAGCCACCTTATACTGCTGGTGGCTGAGCATCATCTCTCTATATAAAAATCACACGTTAGTCACCCTAAGTGGGCAAAAGGGTGTTAGTTATTGTAGCTTTGAAAAGAGACAGGAAAAGTTGACAGGGTTTGCTACATGACTGACAGTCTCTTACAACCACGTTCTGGGCAACCGCCCTAGGAGTATGAGGCAAAGCAGGAGCAAACGTCTTTCTTCCTGTTCACACCTTAAACCAGGATATATTCACAGTACGCTCTGCCATTCTGTAAAAATATTACATCAACAACAGGAGGGAGAAGAAAGTCAATACAGTTGCTGTAAGACCCATCAAAGACACGTACTCAATATTGCAATCAGAGAAGTGTGAATATTAGGAGGCAGTCTGCTTACATTGCGAAGTCCCTATTAAAGGAATTTCTTTAAAATATGTTTCTTTTCTAAGGAATTGAGGTGCAAATATGCATAAGATAACAATTGTAATCAAGACTTCATGCATGCGATACCGCTCTCTGAAGCTCAAGATACTCCAAATGACATGATTTCATTAGGTGAACCTGTATAGTGTTTGGTTCTAGGCCAGAGGGTCTTTACAATAGAAGAACTAAGGCATGACTAATTTAAGTGATTCCCTAAGGAAGGTACAAGGATAAGTCAAATAAAAAATGATATAACCAAATCCAAATCTCTTGAATCACACCTCATCTGTTGACAATGTTTGGCAAAGCTACCGAGTCCTGTTTATAGTCCATCTTGCCAATGGGTCATATACCTCTTCCTTTTCTGTTCCCTTCCTTCCTGTATTTCTGCCATTTTTGAAAAGAAAACAGATTATCAATCTCTCTCTTGATTGGCTACCCACTCCAAGTGAGAACCAACATCTTCTAATACATATTTGCTTATTAAAATAGAACCATGGAGTCAACCCAGCCAGAATCTCTTGAGGTGCTTGTTGTTTGATAATCATTAGCTGGTTTCAAAAGTTTCACAGAATACAAATGTATTATTTCATGTCAAGTTCTGGTAAACACAGTCCAATATCCAAGCATGGGTATTAAACTGACTAACCAAAAATAACCAGCTACCTATTACTGTCTTCCAAGTTAACCTCACCATCTCTTTTACAATCTCTTTTAATGCACTTACCATCAGTCATCTTATATTCTTAAAACCTTTCATGGCTTCCCACTGTCTTTAGAATAAAGGCAAAAATCTTTAATATGGTCTACAAGGCCCCTCACAATATGACTCTCGCCTTCCTCTCCAGTCTCACCTCCAGTCAAAGTCCCCATTATTTCCTGCACTTCAGCCACACTGCGCTTCATAAGTTCCACAGAACATGTCACGTTCTGTCTCATCTCCAGGATCCTACACATACTCTCCCTTCTAATTAGAATGCTAGTAGTTCTTGACCTGGCTAACTTCTCTGATCTTTCAAGTCTCACTTACATATACAATTCCTCCAGAGTGTTTCCTCTGATTTGCAGGTCTGACAAAATCCCTCACTTTAACATTTCTATTGCACCCTGCAATAGACGCTCAGCACACTTGTAAATATTTCTTCAATGTCTGTCTTTTTTTTTTCCCCCCAAAGCCCCAGTAGATAGTTGTATGTCATAGCTGCACATTCTTCTAGTTGCTGTATGTGGGACGCAGCCTCAACATGGCCAGACAAGCGGTACGTCGGTGCGAACCCGGGATCCGAACCCGGGTCGCCAGCAGCGGAGCGCACGCACTTAACCGCTAAGCCACCCTTCAATGTCTGTCTTAAAGTTTATATCTTCCTCTCCATGGTATTTAATACAGTATTATGCATACAACAAGTGGTCAATAAATATATGCTTTTTGGTACTACTTAGACATCCCAAGTCTTTAATAACCTTTCTTGGATAGTAATATAGATAACTACTCCATGATTTGCATATCATACCCAAAGCCTAAGTTAACTGAAATTCTGTAATGAAATAGAATTTTACTATTGTTCTTACTTTTGAATAGGTACAGTGAACATGCTTTCATCATTCTATTTTCACAGCATAAAACTTGATTTACTATTACTCTGGAGAGCTTTGTAGCTTCTAGTTCTGTACTGTTGCTGTACATATAAGATACTCATTAAAAGAAGGCCCGGACTTGATGGCAGTTTTGCATTGTTAGTTTTTCATGTCAAAAATACCTCTAGGAAATAAATTACTGTTTTCTACATAAAGCATGAACTGGCAACACTAATTCTTTTGTCTTTTAGTTAGCCCTGTAGATAATGATTTATATTGCATTGTCTTTTATGCTATTCCCCATTTTTCTGAGGCTTTTAATTTTAATGAGGATTTCTATTATCTCGTCCCTACCTTTGCTCCCAACCAGCTTGTGCTGCGTGTCACCCAAAGGGTTCTGTTTGTGTTTTTTATTCTCTCTCTTACTGCTGATTTCTTAACATCAGTTTTCCTTCCTGGATGCCGTTCTAATGGACTTCTGACCACAGCATTTCTATTAACATACACCTGAGACTTGTGGACATTTAAAAAGCCCAACAAAACACACAAAATAACTTCCCATCTCACACAGAGATGATTGGACAACCTAAAGACTCCCTCATGAGCACTACTTATGAGTCATAGAACTTTCTTCAATTTGGAATTCATTGAGGAATAAATGGGTTTTCATTTTTGCCCAATTCGTTGGGTGTCTCAACCAATATCTTTAAATGATTACATATACCATACAAAATCCATAGAAATTTTTAAAAAAATTCTATCTGGGTATTGGAGATTCTTCAAGGTAAAAATAAACATATAGAAAGAGTTTTAAAATCAATAATTCTCCTGCGTGGATCTGCTCATTCTTTTAAACTAACCATCACTACACACTGTGTATAAATCATTCTTCCGAGCCCCATGGAGGACACAAACTTAATAGCATGGTCCCTGCCCTCAAAGTCATTGCAACTAAAATCTCCTCACTCCACTCCACCTCATTTCTATCATCATCTTCAAAAATAACTCATCTGCTCTCTTTCACTAAAGCTTCTACAAATGAATTCCACCTGTTCTATCTACTGCTCACTATTCCTCAGCCTTTATAAATAAATACATTTTCTCCTATATTTGCTGAATGTCTTTCACATGTGTATGCTATCGATATTATTTAAGAACTATTAGAAAAGACCACTGGGCCCCAACTACCATGGTACCTACAGTTCCTACCAATAGAGTAACTCATTTAGGTTAAAGCCTTGGTCCAAGACCCCTCTTAAAACACAAATGTTACTTGGAAGTTATAGCACATTTTAAACCATGAGTAACCATAAATATGCACATAGAGTAGTTTACCAAATACAGGAACAAGAAATTTTATCATGGAAGGAGAAAGGTCAAAGAAACAATGCCTACTAGAGAGCACAAGTCTAGGCAAGATGCTTAAGTGGGGTCTACGACCCAACCAGGACCTAACACAAAGGCACCAGGTACAGGAATTTGGAATAGCTGGGCAGAGGAGAAAAGAACACCAAAGGCAAGCATCATTTCCCTCACAATTTTGTTAAAAGTCAATCCTACATTTCAACATGTTACTTTCACAGTAAAGTTCTCCCCTTATCCCAGACCTCAAAACCTGAAAAGGCAACGAATATGGAGATGGCTACAACCAGCCAGTTCCCTTTGTATCCATACCAGTTGCTGAGAATAGTTTGCACGTAACAGAGCTGTTGTAAAAACTTGCTGCATACCACTTCTGCTAATTCTTGCTCCTACCCTACCTATAGTCCTCTGTCTCCCAGCAGTCATGGTAGAAAGGCAAGTGGAGAACACAAAAATGTCTAAGCCTCTGGTATAGGAAGACAAACCTACTGATATTCTCCATTGCCAGAATCCACTACCACAAGTGTAGGAAGGATATTTTTTTATCCAGAATAATTAACTATACAACTCTTTGGAGGACAGACATTGGCTGACATTTCACTAAAAGTGTACTAAAAGAACAATATAATTCCTAATCTTATATATTTCTGAAACCTAACTGTCCCATAATTTCTGTGAAGACAATCTGTCAATTTCTAGACAAAAAGAATGTCTCACATCATTTACCTCAAGGATTGCTATGAATAATGGTAAAAATGCAAACTTCATTCATCTCCCGTTCGATGTTCAATAGACCCTAAAACTCAGGCTATTCACACGAAACTAAACATCTTCCCCCAAAAACCTGCTGTGATTCTCATGATTGGTACCTCTGTTAATGGTGTTTCCATTCACCTGAACTCCAATGCTAGAACCTTCAAAGTCACCCCAAACTCCCATTTTTTACTGCACGTATCCAAATTAGTCATTAACATCTCTTGTATCTGCTTCCTCTTTTCTGTCCCATGACCATTGCCTTACCCATAGAACCATATTTTTATCAATTGGGTTCTTACCGAAGCCTCAGAAATGGTTTACCTTCCTCCAATTCATCCTCAATTTTGTCTGCAGATTTATTTTCATAAGAAAAATACTTTACCATGTCTCTCTTCGTCATAGTTTTCCTCTGGCTTCCTGCTAATTCCATGATGAAATCCAAACTTATACATGCAGTTGGAAGGCCTTCCATGAACTTAGGTCAGCTCACCTCTCCAGTTTCATCTTCTGCCTCTCCACTCACCCACCTACCCTCGGCCTCAGCTACTTTGAACTTCTTACTGTTTTTAAACATCCTGTTTTCTGACTCTTTCATTACTGCACATGCCAGTCCCTCAGCCTACAATGCCTCTCTCCATCTGGTAAAATGCTTCTCCTTCAGAGCCACAAAATAGTAACAATCTAAACTCTTCTCCATAGCTACCCTTTGGAAGAGCCTGGGTACAAGATGAGGGGACAATAACAAAGGTGTGCAGACAAAAATACCCAGGCACACTCAAGGGCATAACAGCCAAACCAAAATTAAAATCCAGACAATGGGGGATGAATATTTTGGTCTCTGACTCCTCTTATAATTATTAACATTAATGATACTAAATATTGAGGCTCCCTTCCTGCAACCCTCAATTTTTCTCCTCTGACTTGTGTCTCAAGCCCAGCTCCTATCTTCACTACATGCTTACTAGTCTCTATACTACTTGGTCACAACCTCCAAGCCAGGGATTCTAAGCCTGGTGTCTCTGAACCTGAATGGAAAAAACAATGTACCATTATTTTCACTCACTTCTGATGGAAATTTAGCATTTCCTTCCATTATGAATCTAGGCAAAAAACCATAGCAGTATTAGCTGAACCTGTAACTTTGTCACTACTAGAAAGCACAGATAATTTCATATCACATTACAATTGTGGCAGATGTCTCAAAATATTATTTACACTCATCCACTACTTCAAATTATGGTAGTATAAGACTCGCTGCTAGATCTCATTAACGTGTTAATAAAAAGCATGTAAATTACTATATAAAATTTGTTTTTAAAATATTTTGATAACTGTATTTCAGTATAATTGTTTTCCTTTGTTATCCCATGTATTTTATTTGATGCACGTATAAACAGTTTTCTGAGAAAGGATCCATATGCTTCACCAGACCAACAAAAGGGACTAAATCACTAAAAAGTTTAAGAATACTTCCCCTAGAGCAATGCTTGTCAAATGTCAGCCTGTAACACAACTGAAATTCTTGGGCCTCACCCCCAGAGATTCTGACTAGTTTGCTAGACAAGGGTCCTCATTTTGAAGCAGCATTCCCAGGTGATTTTTATGTAGGAGGTCCTTGAACATTACTTTGATAGACACTGATCTAGGAATATATTCCTAGCTCATATTACCTAGTTTGAGAAAGATATACCATTTGCATCACCTAATGACAAATGAAAAGTTGTTACCTTTTGAGAATTACTCTCTCCATTCTTTATGACTTGAATATTCTCATAGTTTCCTGGATTGTGAGAGAGATCTTCTCATTATTAATAGTGTATTTAGAGAAAATGTAATCCTGGTCACTTTAGGGAGGGGGAGTGAACAGGAAAAAGACACATTTTCTTAGGTCAAGCATCAAGATGACTTGCAAAGTTGAAATATATAAAATATGTTGGACTTTCTTCAACAAGCTAAAGAAAATCACTGACAGTTGCCAGATTTTTACCTTTTATCTTTTCTCCGACTATGGTAAGTCCACTGTCACCACCACAATTATCATCAGTAAAATGCATATCCCATCCATCCAACTTGTCTCCTGTAGCCTGTGTCATCCCTAGCTCAGCACATGGCATCTCCAGCCAACCAGAGCCTAGGCATCACTGTTGACTCCTTCCCCTTCCCACTCTCACATTAAATCCAACTGTAAGTCTAATTAACATGATTTCCAAAATATCTCCCAAATTTGACACGTCTCTTCATCTCCCCTGAAATCACACTAAAGTTACTACCATCTCTCTCCTGGGTCACTGCTGCAGTCCTCAACTGCTGTCCATGTCTCCTTACTTACACCCAGTCCAATCCCTACACAGCCTCCAGAGGGAGATTTGCAAAACATAAATTTGATTATTTCACTCTCCAGCTTAAACTTGCAATGGCTCTTTGTTTCCTCTGGATATACTGTAAGTACCTTAACATGGCATACAAGATCCTGCATTATCTTGCCCCATGCTACTTCTCTAAATTTAATTACCTTCCTCCTCACTCTCTAAACTCCAGCTACAATGGCCTTCTCTCCAGGTGCTGTTTGCCACCTCAGGAGCTTGGCACATGTTGTACCTTCTTCCCCTAATGCACAGTCCCCCAACTTTTTACATGGTTGGCTATTTCTCATTCTATGGGTTTCAACTTAAATGTCACCTCTTCAGAGAGGCCTTCCTTAACCATTCTACTTTAGTCGGTCACTCTTTCTGTCACTCTCTGTCACAGCCCCATGTTCATTGCCTCATAGCAATTATCATATGTTTTAATAATATATGTATTTACTTGTTTACTGCTTGTCTTCATCAATAGACTGTAAGCTCCAAGAGGGCAGAAGTACATCCATCTTATTTAACGTTTTGTAATCAGTGTCTTTCACAGTGCCTAGTAATAGCAGCTGCTCAATAAACATTTACTGAATGAATGAATGAAAGAGCACTTCTCTCAGTGTTCTAGGTCTAAACAAGGCAATCAAGACATCACAGCATTCTCAGAAGCTGTTTGAGAGACACCAATGATGGAGACAAAGGCATAGAAACTTAGGAGAGCAAAAAACGCTGATTGGGTATTAGAACTAAATATTAATATATGTGCAAGTAGAATATTAGATGCATAGTATGGGCAGAAAGGGAGAGGAAGATACCAGAGTTTCAAATTTATCCATAATAGTTTCTTGACTTCAATCTAAAAACTATTTCTTGCTTGCATACTAAATGCTAGTCTCTGTGCTAAGTTCTAGGGATACAGAGATGAATAAGACATGGACGTTACATAAAGACAGGTATTCTTGTCTGTTTTGTTCACTGCTATATCCCTCTAGGCTTAGAACAGTGTCTGGAAAAAGTAAGCATTCTATAAGTATTTGTGGAAGAAATGCAGGCAAGAAGGCAGACGTGAGCCCTGTCTTAAAGAAAATCAAAGAAGATACAAATCCATTACAACGAATTGGGATAAATGTAACAATAGAAGTATGAACGCAGTGCAGAGGTAGCCCAGAGAAGGGAGTGGAGTCAGTGGTAGACAGAAAAGGTTTCATTAAGAAGCACCCACCTGAGCTGGGACTTGAAAAGTTGTGGAAATTTATTGTGAATATTGGGGTGGGGGATTCTGCTGAAGGATCATCATGCAGGAGCAATGGCATATATTCAGATGCATCCAAGGGTAAAACGATATGCTATACTCAGAAAATTTCAAATCATTTGGTATAGTAGGAGCATAAAATTAGAGTGGGGAGATGGTGGGAAAAAAGCTGGAGGGGAAAACTATGGTGAGGAACTTGTAACAGCCATTAGAATGGATTAAATAGTCAGATTTGTATGTTATTTTTGGCAACAGGGATGCAAAATGGAAGGTGCGGGTGAATCCAGAGGCAGAGAGATCAATTAGGAGGTTATCCCAATAGCTTACATAGTTTTAGTTCCTCAATTTTACAGACAAGGAAATTGAAGTTCAAATTTTTAGTTGATTTTCTCATGGTTACTCAACTGCTTATTGATGGAATCCATGTTTTCTGAGTTGAAGCTCAGTGCTCTGTCTAGCACTAGATTCTCCCCAATATATTTTCAAAATCATTATATTTGATCCTCAAAAGCAAGATGAAAATGCTTTAAAATGTTTCTACAGGCCACCAGATGCCTGAATGCTATCAATTCCTTTTTAAATTGTTATTTGGTCAAAAGAGATTAAGAAGCTCTGAGATGGAGTGGCCCAGGGGCCTGGTGAGATAATAGTATAAAGATATATATAGTCACCATTAGAATTTCCTAATGTCAACAGCCCTACAGATGTTGAAAGACAGTAATTCTGCTTTTTAGGGATTTCAACTAGATATTAAGGACAGCTAATGTTTTTGCCCATATTACTAGATAATCTTTTCTTCTGACCAATGTGCTTCACAGACCCCATCTGAAATTACTGTTATAAGTCTCTGGGTCACTTTTAGATATCATAGGGAGACAGGATTTGCTTGATTGCCACAGTGCATTTCAGTGGCTAGATAACATTGAAAAATATTCTTTTCTCTTTACACAATCCTAGAAATGTGCATTAAAGATTAAATGTTATTTTCCCCCGTCGTTCCCACTAGTGAAATATGTAGTCACGATGCTTAAGAAGAAGACTTCCAAAATGAAATTAGCAATGTTTCTTACCTCTAGAGGCATATGCAGCTTCAAAAAGATATGGAGAAGAATTTGAGGATCTGGGGAAATGCCTTGTGGGGTTACAGTGTAAGAACAGAATGGAAGAAAAGTCTCCTGGGTTAAATTCTTGGAAGTGCCACAATTTCTGCGACATCCTGAGCAACTTTTAACTCTTTTTGTGCTTTAGTGTGCAGCCTAAATTAGTGGAACTTCTTAAAATGTTGGACTATAAAGGGTATTGGGGGATGTGAAGGTGGGTGGGTGGGTGTCAGTGTGTGTTTTGAATTATCACTGTACATCACCTAGCCCTACACAATGATCCTAAAGTTATTCAGCCAATAGTCTGCATTTGCAACTACAGTCAATTCTCCATCGTCTGGGAGTAGATAGTCTAAAATTTCCCTTTGCAGCCAACTGATAAGACCTATGTTAGGGGAGGTTGGGAATAGGAAGATGAGTGCAGGCGGCAGTTCAGGATGTGCGTGTTTGTGTGTATCTACTAAATGGATGTGTTTTCATACTCCAAAACCAGATAAAATACTTTTTATTATGAATACTTCTGCCCCACTGCATTACCTCAAATAATTCACACACACACACACACACACACACACACACACACACAAATATTGGGGCATTTTAAAAAATCATATGACGTCTAAGGCACTAAAGAGGTCAATACTGCTTCAGTTTATCAAACAAAACCCCAAAGACCTAAAATAATTCCCACACCTCCTTTAAAAATAACTTAATTTATATCCCATGACATAATATCATCTGGTCTCATTCTTAGCCAATATCAGAACTTCAGGCCTTGAAGGGAAGAGAATTTCTTGAGTTTACCAGTAGCATAAATAAGATATACTCCCAGATTCTATTAAGTCATACATAGACTCATATTGCAGACAAGGGAAACATGCTTCATAATTTAAGTGCAGCAATGCTTCTGTTTTGATATTATCATAAAGAAATTACTTTTGTTCACAGTGTTATCTGACCTTCATGCAGAAACTGATTAAAATGTTTTTCCCCCTACAACGACAACAACTGTAAATGAAAGTTGAAATGAAATATATGGCCTAACATCACTGTATAGGAGCTTTCCTAGTTAAAAAACAACCATCACAGAAGGAAAAAACCTAGGAAAGCTCATTTTTTTCCTACAATCAACACAATTGCCTTTTACACAAAGGACATTTCATCATTCATGACAGCAGGTTGTCACTTCTAGGGACAGCTTCCGAGTTGCTTGGTGCGTATTTTATACAGCTTATTCTCAAGTATTACTTGTATCAAATGACTTGTAACTTACAGCTAGAACAAATATGGAAACAATCCGATAGGCTATGGTATATCGTGTATGTGTGCCGGGGGGCACACAGGTTCACTGCAGTGCTTGCTGCTTTTGTGTTTCCATAGCTTTTTTTTGGGTGATTGGGGCAGAGGGGAGTGGGAAGATGCAGATGTGCAAGCCTCTCCATCTTTGCTATTTAATGCTAGTCCAGTACTAATACTATTTGTGTTTTCCTGAACAATGGCAAAGTCAAAGGAATGGAAGCAGATAAACAATATTGTCCCACTCATAAAGGAAAAAAGAAAGAAGAAGGTAAGATGGTTTCTAGGTAGGTCAGAATAATTTCCGGTATCTGTTCAGTAGTCTGTAAAATATACTTACTTTCTTTTTGTGTATGTGTATGCCTTTCCTGGTAATGGGATGCAGAAGAGCCTTGTATCCCTAGAAATCATTGGCATTATGGAAAATTTCCTGCTCTGAGACTATTTTCCAGAATAGAGGTCAATATGTTCCATCATGTGTATGTTAAGGACACTCAATGGGATTAGAGGAAGGAGCATAAACAAATTGAGGAAACAAAACCATCTTGTAGATAGTGATGTAAAGCATAGAATCACGGGATTTTAGAACTGTGAGGGAACTAAGTAGTCGTCTACACCAAGCTATCTCTTTGAAAACGAGTCCAAAAATTGAGGCCAAAAAAGATCTGTGTGAGATCACACAGGTAGTCAGTGGCAGAGCCCAGCCTAGAACTCAAGTCTCCTGACCCACAGCCCAGCACTCTTTTGACACCCATTGGTCATGCTAAGATTCAGATCATAGTTTGTCTCTCCTGATATGTGCTGCATTTTTAAAAAAACACAAGAAGCTCATGTGCTGGTGTCTCTTTCCTGATGATTGCTGGTACAAAGTTCGATTCCATTTAGATGGGGGGAGAGGGAATATGATTTAGAGCTCCCAACACCTTTTTGAGAATGTTCCATCTAGATAGGAAGAGTAGGTTCATTCATTCAAGAAGTTGTGATTTTCAAACAAATATTATCAAAAGCCTTGTGGGAAAATATTCAAAACTAGTTTAATAAGTACATCAAGGGTAAAGAACCAACTCAGACTAATATGGGTGGTAGAAAGGGTGACTAGTATACTAATTAGAATTTAACTTTTCTTTCTATTGTCAATGCTAACCATTTGTTTGAAGTAAAGCCTCTTGTCTTCATTAATGTCAATGAGCAAATGATAACTTGTTAAAATTTCAGTAAGTCTTTTATTTCACTCCAAAAATGAAGGCTGAATCTGATGACTGGTCTCACAGTAGATGGCCTTTATTAAGGCAAACAGGTGGTTCCCTTTCACAACACCAAGTATGTCAGGTGTTTTTCTTTTTTTTTTTTGAAACCTTTCAAAAATTTTAAATCTTTTAACCTATAGGCTAGATTCTGGTTCATGTAATTGCTAATGATTTGTCTTTGCTGAAGATACTAGCCCTCTTTAAGTCTTTACACATAACAAACATTATTTAATGATAATTACAAAAAAAAAAACTCCACATCACAAAGTGGAAAAGACATCAAATCAAATGGTATTAAGAGATGAGGTTATGCCTATATGGCACAAAAATATAAAACTAACCTTGAACCATTTTCTCAATACCTCCAAAAGGCAGACTGCAAACAGCTACATTTCACACCAATACAAAAATGAAGAAATTAAACAACCATGATCCTCTATTTGTAGAAATCATGTCTTGGAAATAATCTTTTTTTCCTCCTCTTAAGAGGAGGAAATTGCATGCATAGCTCAAGAAATATGGTTGCCCCCAAGCAAATATTCAGGCATTGAGGCAGCAAGGTTCGCATGTCTCTGAAAGCTATAAGCAAAGACTTTAGAAGTCAAGACTCCACGGACATAAGAAATGCAGAGACCTGTAAAAATAAATAACTCATATGCTCGTCTTCATGAAGCTGTCCATCATTAATCTAATTTAGTTCACTGAACTTTGCTTAATATACTACTCCAAATAGATCACGTTTTAGAAGCAAAAGTTAACTCTCCAAACCTCCAAACAAATTTTTCTGCAACACTTGAAAATCTGCAAGTGAACAAAACATATCTGGATCTAAGATCATTTAGGTTTCTAGGTGCCAGAA
This sequence comes from Diceros bicornis minor, assembly GCF_020826845.1. Classification (NCBI taxonomy): domain Eukaryota; kingdom Metazoa; phylum Chordata; class Mammalia; order Perissodactyla; family Rhinocerotidae; genus Diceros; species Diceros bicornis. The sequence goes on along the minus strand of NC_080781.1, from coordinate 97,578,142 downwards.
GTAAGTTTAAGACTGGAGATTTCGGCTGTATTTCAAAAAGATGGAGTTTCAAGAATGGTCTTCCTTTATTTTCAATTCCTGGCACCAAAACAAGGGCTGATCCTGGATATGGCCTGGACCACAAGAATGTATAAGTGGAGGATAAATAACTCCACAAATTGCTACCTTTTACACATTTATCAGAATGCTCAACAGTGGTACTGTTAAACCAAAAAGAGACAGGCATCAAGAAATGGAGGTAGCCTAAGCAAGTGTGTATGTGTGGAGGGGACAGGCATTAAGTCACCTGGAACTTAGTGGTTAGTGGGGTTTCAAAATGCTGTGGAGACCCAGAAAATCACTATGAATGGAAAGTTCCATTTCTACAATGAGTGGAAAACCAGGTGTTGTGCAGCATGGGCTGAGGTCAAATGAGGACTCAAAATTCCTCAAAGCCCTCATTTTTCTCTTTTCAGGTACAATAGAATGGAAATGTATTTCAAAGCAATCAAATGAAACATTTTGTCACTAAAAAGAGAAAGAATCACCAGGCTCATCAAGCACCAGTCACATAATGAATGCCTAGTACGAACTCTAAGCAATCCTGCTTCCTTCTTCCTACAGTTTTCTTGTGGCTATTGCCTGGTAATCTCAGTTGATTAGGGCACAATGCTAATAACCGAAAGGTCAAAGCATGATTTCTATTTTCAAAGGTTCTCTTCCCACATGGTGAATTGGCTTTTCTTCATTCTATGGCTACAGACTACACCCCCTGCAGCCACCTTACAATTACATGCTCTTAGTCAGGAGGTAGAGAATGCATATCTGTGCTAATTCCTTACTATGACTGAAAAAATACTTTATAGCTTGTGTCTCTTTTTTTGCTGAAGGTGAGTCAGCAGCATTACCTGTGCGGTGTGGGCCATTCCAATAGTACCTCGGCAATCTTAAAAGATTACTGCTATAGACAAATGCAGTGAAGAATGAGAGGTGTGTCTTAGTTGGCTTGGACGGCTATAACAAAATACCATAGATTAGGTGGCTTAAACAACAGGAATTTATTTCTCACAGTACTGGAGGCTGGGAAGTCCAAGATCAAGGTGCCAGCAAATTTGGTTTCTGATGAGAGCCCTCTTCTTGGCCTGCAGACAGTGGTCTTCTCTCTGTGTCCTTACATGGAGGAGAGGGAGGGAGAGAGAGAGAGCGAGCGAGCGAGTGAGCTCTGGTCTCTATTCCTCTTCTCATAAGGGCACTAATACCATCATGGGGGCCCTACCATCAGACCTCATCTAAACCTAATTACCTCCCAAACATCCTGCCTCCAAATACCATCACATTGGGGGTTAGGGCTTCAACATATGAATTGAGGGGCAGGGGAGCACAAACATTCAGTCCATAACAGGGTGCTTATGTGATTCCTCTGTAGCAGTATTTCCCAAAGGGTGCTCTGCAGACCACCTGTATCAAAATCAACTGGAGTTCTAGTTAAAATGCACATTCTTGGGGTCGGCCTGGTGGCATAGTGGTTAAGTTCGCGCACTCCACTTTGGCGACTGGGGTTCGCAGGTTTGGATCCCAGCATGGACCGACACACCGCTTGTCAGGCCATGCTGTGGCTGCATCCCATATAAAGTAGAGGAAGATGGACACGGATGTTAGCCCAGGGCCGATCTTCCTCAGCAAAAGAGGAGGATTGGCAACGCGTGTTAGCTCAGGGCTAATCTTCCTCTCACACACACAAATGCACATCCCTGGGTCCCCCTTACCACATCTAGAGTTATAGCACAATTTCTAGGTGTGGGGCTTGGGGTTTCATTTTTAATAAGTCCCCTTTCCCCTGGGTGATTCTGATACACATTAAAGTTCGAGAATCACTACCCAGAGCAGTAGTTCTAAACTAAGCAGTGGCCATCAGAAACTCCAAGGAGCTTTGTTAGAATGCACATGCCTGTGCCACAGCCCCAGCCCTACTGAGTCAAAATGTCTTCTGGGGATAGGCCTGGGCATCTGTGGTGGTGGTAGTAGAAGACAGCTAATGTGATGCTAGCAAACCAGGCGCTGTCCTAAACCCTTTATATGCACTACCTCATTTAATCCCTGCAACAATGCTTTGAGGTAGGTACCATTATTCCTCATTGTGCATGGCTGGTAACTGGGGCAGGCTCACAGAAGTTAAGTGACTTTCCTAGAATCACAGAGCTAGTAATCAGCAAACCTGCGGTGGTGCATCCCTGGTAGAGTATTCCTGCCCTGGAGAGTTATTTCTGTTCCTTTCAGGGCCACCATATTTTAGAAGTGCTCTGATCCTCTCACGTGGCAAGGCTCACAGTCTGGAGGGATGCTGTCTTTCCCTTCACTGTGTTCAGAATTGGGGAGCTGACTTTCAACAACCTAAGAAGGCTTAACCCACAAATGAAGAGAAGAGAAACTAAAAAAAGAAGATGTGCACAAAGTTCTTAGTCAAATACTTTCAGTCCTACTCAGGAGAAAAAAAAATGGTGAGAAATTGCCTTTACAATGAAGAAAGCAAAAAAGCTTGGACTTAGACTCTAGATTTTTCCAAAGCAAAAGAAGTGGGAGGCCCGTCACAAACAGCAAAATGTTTTGGGTCAAATTAGAGCATTAAGAATTTATGCTTACATGATAACCAAGATGCTTGACTTTTCAGCCCAAAGAAACTTCTTGTGGGTGTTCAGATAAGTTGTTTGTGACCTGACAGCTGGCTACTGTAGGAGATGAAATTTCAGTCCTAACAGCAGTTTACTTTCGTAGCAATAATTGAAGAACTGGGAGGAGCCACATATATAGCAAATTTAGATGAATTTAAGCAACATCTCTGAAAATACTGACCTGAGAAACTTGTTTATTGAAACTTAGGGCGGGGTGGAGGGAGGAGAGGTATTTTAAAGGCAGAACACTCTACTGGGGAAATTTAGAGGGAGGACCCAAAGGAGCAAGAGGGAAAAAAATATGGGCACCAATGTCTGCTCTAGCCACTTTTCTCAAACTAGGGCCTACTTTGTGTTGCCTTCAGCATCATTTGTATCAGAATTCTCCCCTCTCACCCCACTAATGAAGACCCTGTGATGTGCAGCACTTCTAATTAGTCCCCCAAATTAGCTGGCACTACTCTTCTGCCACAATTTCAGTTATACCCTACAACATGCAGGGCCACAAAACACCAATAGAAAAACAAAGCAAAGCATGTTTATATCACCTCTAACCATATTCAGGATTGACGTATTGATTAAACCTTGCCGTGACCTCCACAGTGGAAGGTTGCCCTGCCACTGGTCCATTTCATTATTTTCTTCCCCCAACCCTTTTTGGCCTCTCACTTCACATTTCCTCACTGTAATCCTTCTTCCACTGTGTCCCCTCCTATATAAACATCCGTGCTTTGTCATAGCTTCTACATTTGAACAACCATTCATTTTATAGACATTACAAGTAAAATACATGGTCCTGCAAAGAATATTACAGCTGCACTTCAGGCCCGCATACTTTACGATGTCAACGAGAGATCCATTAATTTACAGTTTTGTGTTCAGTAGGGGAGCCATATAATATTCTACATATATTTAGTTCTCCAGAATGTAGCTTAATCAATATGGCGCCTCAGGCAACCTGAAATAGTGAAGGCAACATAAAAGTAAGATTGTCAGACCAAGAAATTTTATGTCCACTGATGGGAGTTTAACTGCTTTGGAGGCTACAGAAGGTATATATATTTAGAAGATTATAGTAAAGTCAAGGATAGGAAAGAGTCAAACTGATGTGTATAAAAGGCTCTGAGGGAGAGAGAAATCTGTGCTTAGGACCCCAAGGCAGGAACTTCCAGGTTCTAATCCTTGCCTGTTAACCTTGAGCACTACAGTGGTTCCAATAACCTTTTCCACCTCTGAGTGTCATTGGACATTTATAAGTGAATGCCTCACTTAGGAAAACCTGCAGTACCACCTGGAGCCACACAGTGACCTTCCCTGTCTCTCAGTTTTGGCACCTGCCAAGTGGGGTGGGCAGTTAAACTGCTTGGCTTTAGGTGTCTTTGAGCCCTATGATTTTAGTACCATGCTCTGGTTTATCTTGAAGGGCTGTTCCAAGGCTCAAATGAAATATTCGATATGTAAGGGCTATAAAAGTTTTCAAGTATTATACAAATGTGGAAGTGTTTTAAATTATGCATCTCTCAATATAACCAACAACTGGCACGTGTTCTCCAAAACAAAGCAAATGGGACTCTGGGCTTTGATTTCCAATTAGTCCCAAGACATACGATTTTACTTTGTTCCAATTTTCAGGAGCGAAAAGGGCAAAAGGTTCAAATTATGGTCTTTATTAAGAAGGTTCTAAGCCATTTAGAAATGCCGGGCACATATGTGGCTAGGCCAATTTTTTCACTGCTGTGTGGGCCCCAGAATAGCTTTTACTGTGAAGACTAATAAAAATGACAGGAGAGTTGAAACTGAGCAAAATTAGATTAAATTTCAATCTATATTCTACAACCGTTTGTGGCGGCGGGTAGGATGGGTGAGATACTTTCCTATATACTTCTAATCTCTTCACATGGTTCATAAACCAGCTATTAGTTAATCGGTTTTGGCATGTGATTAATATTTAGGTATTTGAAAATTCACGTGGCGCATGCCTGTGTGTATGTAGCAAGGAGCTTAATCTGCATCTTCACCTCAGGAACACTGGGATGGAAAGGCAAGTCCAGAGTCCTGTTAGCATGAAGGACACTAGCTAGGACCTCTCTAGGTCCCCAAGAGAAACACTACAGAAGGCATTCTTTCATTACACAAACACTCATTACGAACTCAATAGGTATCACACACTGTACTAATTGCTGGAAACACAGAGATGAAAAAGAGATGCCCTTTTCTTAAAAATTCATGCATTCTAAAATAGAGAGAGAAACAATGGTCAACTCCCATGGCACTAAGACTTACATTCCAGAATAAAGAATGAAAGGTAAAAACATCCAAATTCTTCCTGGGGTGGTGGTAGGGGAGCGGTACCCTGGGAAGACAGGTTATTTAAATGACAAACTCTGAACTCACCTCCCGCAGACACAGCCAATTTACAACTACTCGTGGAAAAATTACCCCTGAGACAGAACTGAAAACTGGATAAGAGGAACTCCTGCAAGAACGGACAATCCTAATTGAGGTAGAAGAGGCAGAAACTCCCTTCTGGAGAGGAAAAACGCCGCCTGCACAAGCCGCAGCGCCTCACGGCCGCCCGGGGGCAGCCCACAGATGAAGAAACTGAGGTACAGAGAAGTTAAGTAATTTTCCCAGAGCCGTGGAGTTGGTGGAGCCCAGAACCAAGCCTGGCGCTCTGACCCCGGAGGCAGCACCTTCGAGCACTACTCCACGTGTCCCAAGCAAAGGAAGACGTCTGGAACTGGGAGGGGGAGGCGGGGCCTTTCTCCGCCCGCTTCATCCGCTTTTGTGTTGTTTGGATTTGTTACAATGAACATGTAATTGAAAAATAAAATTTTATAAAAGCGCCCCCCCAAAAATAAATAAAATAAATGATATACTTGGAATTTTTTATTCAATTTAAAGTACACCACTTTCTGCCTAAATAATAGTACATTGGGGCACTCTATTTACTCTGAAATCTCTTTTCAAGGCATGCACGCTCTGCCGCTATTTACACAACTACAAAAGCAGGCAAGGCCGAGAGCAACCACACCAGCTGCTGTGGTTTGTTAATGGACAAAAATGCTTGAATTTAATTAAAGCAAATGCTACAAAGGTTTATATGCTATCGACTAACAAATTGCTTCGGAGTATCCAACTAGCCCACAGGATGGACCACTAAGACCCATCTGAAATGGGGAGCAAAGGGTGATTTAAAATGTGTGTGCATAAAAAAGAGACTGATAAAACCAGCATGAGTTTGATTTTCCATTTATATTAAGGGTTGGTATAGTGTCTTCCAATTTGGTGAATAGAGAACAAGTAATCTTCCAGCTTCTTCATACATGTGTGTTTGTATGTGTGTGTGTACGCATTATTGAGATAATTTACACATCATAAATTCACCCATTTAAAGTGTATAATTCAATGGTTTTTAGTATATTTACAGATTTGTGCAATCATCACTACAATCAATTTTAGATATTTTTATCACTCCAAAAAGAACCCCCATACCAATTAACAGTCACTCTCCATTGACCCAACTTCATGCCCCAAGCCCAGCCCTAGGCAACCACTAATCTACTTATTATCTCAATTGATTTTCCTATTCCGAGCACTTCATATAAGTGGAATCGTATAATATGTGGCATTCTGTCTGGTTCCTTTCACTTAGCATAATGTTTTCAAAGCTCATCCATTTTGTAGCAGGTATCAGTATTTCATTTCTTTTTTATTGATGAATAAGATTCCATTTTAAGTATATACCACAATTTGTTTATTCATTCATCAGTTGATAGACACTTGGGTCATTTCCACAATTTAGCTATTGTGAGTAATCTTACAGCTTCTTACATCAGTTTCTAATTTAATGTGCACATCACTAAGCACTAGTCCAGATATTAAACGATACTATTCTTTATAAGCTGACCATTCCCCAATTCCTTCCTAAGTCACCAAAATCAATAAAACATACGGAAAAACTGGACAATAGGTCTTCAATAGGCACTTAAGAAATATTTGCTGACTCAGTGAATTAATGAATGAGAGAAATCTTTCCCTCGACCCCTGCTTCTCCTTTCAGTCACATCCCCACCAGAGCCACCTGGATATTGTGTAATGAAATGTTAGAGCTGGAAAAGACCAGGGATTCCAGGATTTGTCCAAGTGTGGTTCAAGAACCACATGTACCAGAACCACCAAAGAAGCTTATTAAAAATATCTATTTCTGCCCCCCACCCCCAGAGACTCTAATTCAGTAAATCTTGGGAATGAGGCCACAGGAAGCTGCCTTTGTAACAAGCACTCCAAGTAATTCCAATGCATACTAACGTTCGAGAATTATTGATCTAGTCCAATCTTTCTATTCTATTGAGGAGGAAATTTAGGACTAGCGTGGGGAAGTGAGATGCTCAAGGTCACAGAGTATGGTAGAGATAGAGTCACAGGGATCTGAGGTTATGAAACCCAATATAGCACTTTCCATTACCTGGGGTACCCTCTTTTACCACATCTCCATCTTTTCCCTATGAATATATACCCCCCTCATAGACTTGCTCCATAAGTGTCAGTGTCTGACACATCTTAAGTCTCAATAAATAGTAGCAATCATTTTTGGGGGGTTGGTCCTGTGTAAACTAGATAATAAAAGAGTCTCCTATTTTGGCAGTGTTTGTAAAAGTATAAAGTAACAAATATAAGGCCCAAGAAGAGAATACCAGACCCAGGAGGAAGGTCTCTGTGGTTCCTGACCCAAATGTTGAAAAAGAGCCTAACTGGAAAACTGTCTTTGACCATGGGCTTTCGGTGACCAAAGAAGCTGTGTAGTGACATTTACCATCCAAGATTCTGAAACCGCTCTGTACACCCACTGTGATCTATTTAAAGGAGCCAGGTCTTTTTAGAAAACAGTTTCTGCCAAGTTTTCTATCAGAGGGAAATCATAAAGCAGATGAGCTTCAGCCATGACTAAAAGGTAGTGGAAATTTTTCTAAGTGAAAGTTGATATGCCTATCAAAGAGATACTCTGCGCAAACCCATTGGAGCCCATAGGAGCCACTTTTAAAAATTTTTCTTTTTTAAGTTTTTAAATTACAAAAATAGTGATTTGTTATAATGAATCAAACAAAACCGAGGTGAATAAAGTTCATAATCTCTCCTTCCCCCTTCTGATCTTCCTCCGAAAATGTATCAATTGGGAATCAACCCTTCCCCACTTTTTTCTATGCTTACATAAACCATACGTTATATACACACAAAGACACACACACACATATACTTTAATGAAATCATGCTCTCATTTCTCTGCACCTTAACCTTTTGAAAATTACTTATTCAAAGTAATAGTTATACAGTACTGTAAGACATATTAACATAAAACAACAGTCCTCTGCACCCCCCTCCTGAGTCTTCTTCCTAAAGACAAATGTCGACATTTTAGGCTGTTTCCTCTGTTATTTATCTTCATGTTTACAAATAATATGCTCATATTTCTACTTCTTAATTAGCCAATTTTATATATTATCTATTGAGTTCCTAATATGGAAGATAATGACAAGTTACCCTCTCTCAATTCTTCAAATATAGATATGCCACAATCTTAAACTACTATGAATATTCACTTTTGAGCTAAATAGTATATTATGGTTTCATTTCCTTTCTTGCACAACTTTTTGTTTTCCCTGGAGTTAATAATTGTCTCATTTTTTCTTAAGAGAGCTTTCATTTGACTTGTGTTTTCCATGTGAAGCAGCAGGCAGCGTCACCTGTTGAGTGAGTGGGGAGGTGGTTGGAAAGGAAGTTTGGAACAGCTCATTTGGAGCTTTGAGGGGAACAAGGTCACTAGCAAACACAGAAGAATATCTAGGTAATATTGAGGGTTCAAATGAGGTTGGAGATCATGAATTTATGTGATACCAGTCTACACAGCTGTGTGATTTTTTCCAGCTGTGCTCAGTCATAAGCATGAAGGCAATGGACAGTCGAGTTGATTCAGGGCTGAGTTTCACCAGAAGGATTCAATTGAACAGAATGACGGACAATGGAACAAGAAGTTGAAGATATTAGAAAATAGAAGTCAGATGAAAGCTCTCTCAACTTCCCTCCACCAAACCTTCAACCCATGTATATCCATCTTCATCTTTCTCCTTGGTTAAAATGGAGGAAAAATCTTTCTTGCTGTCTAATGTTAATCTCTCTGCCTATGAGGATAACAGAGGACATGAAATTCCTCAACACAGGATCTAGTGGAATTATTCACTTTGAACAAAACGCTAGGGAATTAGGTGAGTATGGGAAGGGAGGGAGAAAGGGAGAGTGAGACACACACACTCATGTGTGAGTATAGAGCCATAAAGTCAAGTCTGACAGTGAAGTAAAAGGCAAGGAATCTGCTTGGATGGAGGAATGTAGCCTGAGATGAGCAGTGAATATTTGGAATAGCTACAAAGGGAAATGGATGGGAGAGAAAGCTGAATGAATAGGTACATGTGAAAATCTTCCTAGCAGCTCTGAAGGCCCCAGATGAAGTCGTAGGCCATGAATTGATTGTGGTATTAGTCCTAACAAAGGTGTGATTTTCTCTAGAGGACTTCAGGCATAGATATTGGAGCATAGAAAGTGGTGTTTAGATTGATCCAAGAATGCAGGGTTTTCTGGGCAGGTTTAGTGACAAGATGAGTCTATAATTAGATAAGGATACTAGCAAGAGGAGTATACTACAAGGTCTAGGCTGCATAAGAAAGGAAGCAATATCACAGAGCAGTCACAAGGCTTCTCACTAGGCTCAACTTGGAAATAATTGTACATTTTAGGCTTTAAAGCAAAAGGTTCGGGGGTGCTCCCATTACCCCTTTTGGTTGCAAAATGAAGTTATCTTTGTATCAACAGACTTCAAGTACCACTTCCAAATAATAAACGGGCTTTTTGATTAATATGTACCATGGTACTAATGCCTTAGATTACTTACATAAAAAATACATAAAGACAAAATAAAAGAGTTGAGAGGGTTACGTCCATGGCTCAATCTGAAGCTTTAATTCAATTTTTAACATCACGCATTTTTTGTGATTATAGAAGTAACATATCCCAATTGTAGAAAATTTGAAAGTTACACAAAGGAACTAAAAATGACCTGTTACAACACCATCCAGGAAAAAGAAAAGCTAAACTACGTTAGTGTATATGATTTATATTATATATATATGTATACATTTATATATTGTATATATATATGTATACATATTACATATTGTATATATATGTATACATATTACATATTGTATATATATGTATACATATTGTATATATATGTATACATATTATATATTGTGTATATATATGTATACATATTATATATTGTATATATATGTATACATATTATATATTGTATATATATATGTATATATAGATAGGGGTCCTGTTTAAATGCATGGGTTCTGGAGCTGGGCTGGCTGGGTTCTTAACCCAGAACAGCCATTTAAATAGCTTTGTGATTTTAAGCAAATTATTGAACTTCTCTGTGTCTCAGTTTCCTCTTCTGAAAATGGTAATAAAAATATTACCTACCTAAGAGATAGATTATGAGGATGAAATGAGTTGATACATATGCAGCACTTAAAACAGTGCCCAGAACATAATAAGTCCCCAATAGAGGTTAGCTATCACTATTATGTGTATATATAGAAGATTTTTGGTCATAGTCCTTGGTTCAAACTCAGTGTCAGAACCATCCATTAAAAGGGGTATTAAGTAAGAACTAGTGAATAGACCTCAGGAAAATGGACTTTTCTGTATCCTAGAAAGCTGAAGGCAGATATCTTGTCCAAGGACACCTGGGCACTGATCTGGTTCTCTTTCCCCAGTTGAGGATGTGGCCTTGTTAATGCTGAGTTTGGTTCAAGAACCAAAAGAGCCTGTTAGTTCTAAACATTCCCTTAAATGGAAGTACACAGATTGTTAGTACAAGTTTTTTTCCAGAATGGTGACATAGACTCTGAGCATAAAAAACTAATGTCGCAGAAGGAAAAAATTAGCTATATTTTTGGACCTGGCAGGACTGTTCCCTGTACAGATAGTAGCACTGACAGCTGTAAATCCATAGGGAACTAGGGACCAGGGTAAGTCCATGCTAAGATATGCTGCAGCTGCTGCTACCTTATGAGGCTTTCTCCTTGTCTAATTAAATCAGGAAATTACAATGTGTGGCCCTTTCCTTACCAATACATAACTCACCAGAAATATTGCAAGTGTTATCAAAAGTGGGATGTGAAATACTGAAATAACTGTATATATGTATGTACATATTTATATTTATGATATAAAAAATAAGAGTCCAAATAACACTATCATTTGGAGGTTGGTTAGCTGATGGAAAGTTGTATTCTGGAGTAAATATAGGCCTTTATCTATCACATATTGCAATTATTTGTCCCATCTTTACCTTTTATTGTATGTTTTACACATATACATTTTCAATGTTAAGTAAAATGGTATATTGATTTTTCTTGATTATTTCTTCCTTTATTTTTATTACTAGAAAGTCCTTCCAAGTTACTTTTATTTTATTCTAGTTATTTTATACTTTCCTTTTTTTTACATTTCCTTCTGAAATTTGCATTGAACTTTGACTAGCCTATCTTGTAAATGATATAAGTATATTAACAACTATCATCATGCGTTAAGCATTTGAGTATTGTCTACTCAGATAAGCATTTTACATGTGTTATATCATATACACTTTTATCATTCTCACTATAAATATAAATAATTAAAAGCACAATCATTTTTTAAAAGAAAATCCAAAATCCTTCCGCCTGTAACTAACATTTTAGTGAACAATTTTCTATACATTTTCATATGCTTATATGTACATGTAGATGTACAGAAATACATAGATGTATACAGAAATTGAATTATGCTACTTTGTAACCTACCTTTTCCATTAAATTGTATATATGGATATCTTTCCATATCAATAAATGTAGGTCTACATTATCTTTAATGTGTACATAGTAATTGGCTAAATTGACACATCCCAATTTACCTAGTCAATTCACTACTACAGGCAATTAGGTTGTTTTCAAAGCTTTGTTACTATAAAGAAAATGTTAATGAACATTCATGTGTATATATCTTTAGCACTTGCATTTATCTTCTTGGAAAAATTCTTAGTGAAATCATTAGATCATAGAACGTATGTACATTTTATATTTTTATACAGATTGCCAAATAAACCTCTGGAAATATACCAATTTAAACAGTGCATTAGATCACACATATCCCCACAGGATTGTCAACACTGTGTTTTGATAATCTTTAAACCTTCTCTAATCTGATAGGTGAAATCTACTAGTTTTATTTGCAAAGTGAGTTTATCTATTGGTATGCCTTCTTTTATGAATATTCAGTTCATAACTTTTCATCATTTTTCCATTAGGACATTTTGGGTTTTTTTGTGGTGAAGAAGATTGGCCTTGAGCTAACATCCATTGCCAATCCTCCTCTTTTTTGCTTGAGGAAGACTGGCCCTGAGCTAAAATCTGTGGCAGTCTTCTCTATTTTGTATTTGGTTCACTGCCACAGCATGGCTTGATGAGTGGTGTAGGTCTACACCCAGGATCCGGACCCATGAACCCCAGGCTGCTGAAGCAGAGCACGCCAAACTTAACCACTATGCCACTGGGCTGGCCCCAGGACATTTATTCTTTAATTGATGTTTAGGAGTTCTGTATATACTGAGAGTATCTACTGTTATGCCATAGATATTTTTCCTAGTTTGTTGTTTGTTTTTCTAACCTTGATTATGGTATTTTTTTGCCATACAGATGTTTTTTGAAGGTTAAATTTATTAATCTTTTCCTTTAAGTCTTCAGTCTTCATAAAATGATTAGAAAATCCAACTTGATCTCAAAACTGTAAAAATATTATAAATATAAAATGTTAAATTATAGTTAAATATAAAAATTTCAAAATATAAAATATTTTCTATTACCTTTATAGTTTATTTTTTTTGCATTTAAATCTTTGCTCTAGCTGGAATTAACTTTGATTTAAACAGTGAGTATAGATGTAGCTTTATTGAATTTCCCCTCAAATGACTAGCCCTGTTGTCCTAACCATATTTATTGAAAAATCCATCTTGTTTCCCAACCCATGGGTTTGAAATGCCTCTTTATCGTATCTTAAAATCCATAGTATACTTGAGTTTATTTCTTTGGACACTTCTGTTAAATTGATCTGTCTGTGCCCGCACAAACACCACAGTACTTAATTATCGCGATTTCTAGTACAATTTATATGTGGAAGGGCAAGTTCCTTATAATTCTGTTTCTTCAGAATTTCATCTGGAATTTATTTTTGTGTTTGATGTGATGTAAACATCTCACTTTTCCCTCAAATGGAGTCCCGGTGATTTCTATAATGTTACTGATCGGTGCTCAGAGAAAGAAGGAAAGTGGCAGCACCATGGCACTGGGGACTGTGAATAACTCTGCATAAACCCATGAAAGCAGTCGCCTTTGTGAACATGTTTTTAGGTGGAAATAAATGTGGAGAACTATTGTTGCATAATAGCACTGTCCAATAGAACTTTCTACGGTAATGGGGATATTCTAACGCTGCACTTTTCAATACAGTCATCATTAGCCATATGTGACTATTGAGCACTTGAAATGTAGCTAGTGTGACTGAGGAACTGAATTTTTAGTTTTATTCAACTGTAATCAATTTAAATTTATACAACCACATGTTTATCGAACAGAGCACTTCTAGAGCATAACTATTAAAAAATCACTGCCCTATTATACTGCTTCATAGCATTACTGGTCGATAAGAGATTTGGCAATTTCCTATTTAACCTGAAACTATCATTTAGACAGAGATTTTCAGTAAAATGTTAAGGCTAACCCTGAGGTCTCAATGGCAACTCAAATAAATATGTAATGGATGTCCCCTGTATGCATGGCACTCTGCAGAATAAGAGACAGATAAGACAGCCTTCAAGAGGTTTAAACTTTAGCAGAGGAGATAAAGTGATAAATAAATAATAATAATGGTTTCAGAACAAGGTGAGTAACATAAAAGAGGAATAAACAAAGTGTCAAGAGAGTTCCCAAGAAGGGAGAAATTCTTTTGACTATAGAGCATGAAAAAGAAAGTAGGGAGAGCTGCATGGGAGAGGTGGCACTTAAGCTGATTCTTGAATATGCTTCATTCTCAATAGACAGAGTAGTAGAGATGGGAGGGGGAGAAGGAAGACACTCCAGGTTAAAAGAATGGCATAAGCAAAGGTACAAAGAATGAACAGCAAAGGTTATGTAAGGTGAGTGATCAGGTCCAGCTAGGTCATCATGTGAGCGGGAAGGTAGTGAGAAATAAGGCTGACTAGGTAAGCTGAGGCTAAATCTCAAAGGACCTCAGATTTTTGTCCAAAGAATCTGGTCTTGACTTTATAGCTAGTGGGGAGAAAATGAAGTCACTTTAGACTGGTGTCATCTGAGCTCAGGACCTCAGAGCAATAATAGATTTGCAGTATCAATAAAATAAAGTTTCCCAATTTAGTTGTATTACCTTGGAGAAATGATTTAAATACTTGGATCCTTGGTTTCCAGCATATGTAATAATGAAAGACCACCTACCTCACAAGATTATTTTGAACATTAAGCAACATAAGGAAAAGGGAAAAACACTTAATAAAGTATAAAACAAGCACAATATAAATGTTAAAAATTCAAAACAAAGTACAGTGATTTATTTGTTTCCTAGATGTGTGACACATACCCAAGTAAGCCAGGAAAAAGCAACCTATTCAGGCATAGTAACAGGCTATGAAAGACAAGACTCTAAAACACAGCCATAACAATAATTTTTCAAAGATGTAATTTCAGCAGGCAAACTGATAGGAGACAACACTCTATTTGGGTCCCTGTATGTTTAAAGGATGATAGAATCTCTGGGTTAGTAGTAACAAAAGTCATCTGGTTCAATCTCCCAATCTGATGTTTGAACTCCCACCGAGTGGTTGGCCGGGCTATATACACACCTGGAGTGGTGGAAAACTTCCAAGGGTTACGATGAAACCTATTTCATGTTATCAGGCAACTCTAATTGTTAGAAATTCTAATTGTTAGAAATTCGGATTCAACAATCCACACCACTTAATATCCACTCACTAGGTATCCAACACTTCTAGGTAAAGAACTAAATCGGCTTCAGGAAGATTAGTCCTAATATGTAGGATATTCTGAATTGGAGAACAGACCAAAGACAAGAAGAGGCTTTTGTAGCAGGCCAGGTCAAGAAAATCTCAAGAACCTAATAAAAACAAACAAAAAAAAGAATCCAGAGGACTGGACAGGGAGTGGTGCAGTAGGAATGCAAAGGAGAAAACCTATTCCAGAGTCAGAATTCAGGGCATTTAATAAAAGACAGGATATACGAGGCAGGAATGGATAAAGCATGCAGGAGTCACAGATGAATGAGGTTTGGGTTGGGGGGAGTGTCAAATTAGTGTTTGAATACATTTTACATGCCAATAAAACACCCAGATAGAGGAATAAAGCAAGCCAGGTAAAAAGCATTCTGGAACTCAGGAGGGAAGCAAGGTACAGCTACATGAAGAGGTGAGATTTAAGGGGAAAAAAATAAAGCAAGAAGGTGGCTAAAGCCAGGCTCCTCAGCACAAAGAATATGTATTTAGGTTATTTGATCAAAGATTTGGAGCCATGACTGAGGCCACGGAAGCCAGAGAGAAACTGGCCCACTGTGAATTCATGACAGTGCCTCCGATCTCATTGGGAGCCAGTTCAAAGGGAATCAGCCCAAGGAGTTTGAATTCTGGTAGTTTTGGCCAAATGAACCCATGCAGCACATCTTTGCATCAGGCCTTATATTGGCCAGGCATGCGTTATTTTGGCAAATCCCTTGGCACTGACAGCTCAGAATCTAAACTTAATAAGAGGCTTATTTTCACGTCCTAGCTCAGGATAGTTAAAGCACACATTGCACATTCAATATTTATTTATCTTTCTCCACCAAGTTGGCTCTGATCACGGCTTCCTGATGTAGGCTCAAGAAACAAACCTCAGGGGTTAAGTGGGCTGCTGGCTACAGCTAGAAATCAGCCCTGAAAAGCCCTGTTAGCCCACACCTTGAGGTTTGGTGGGGACTTTTCTTACTTTTATATCTTATTACTAAACAGCTAAAACTTGGATTTTTTCATTTCTTCCACTTGGTTACAGTGCACTTTCACCAAGGATTTTATAGTACTTTTCAAATGAAGAAGGCAATGTGTGCACTCTTCTACCAGTCCTGGCTGCAACCAGTACTGCCACAGTTACAGAAATACCCAGGGACAAGGAAGAAAATGTCTTTTTCTCCTTTAAGTTTCATTCTACTGCAACAACCTGTCACAGAATCTACTCAAACTGCACACAGCGATGACTTCCTTAAAGGAACAGATGTGAACACACAATTCTGTTCTACCAAAGTATGTGATCATTTCAACCATATTTTAACTCATTTCGCTTTCCCAGCCTTTCCCCTTCTCAAATAGCAAATGTTTTGCCCTGAGCTACCTCAATGAACTACAAAAGCCAACATGTTTGATAAAGTTTATTGTTTTAAACAAAACTGGAATAGTCACTTCATAATTCATCTCTTTTACAAGGTTGGACTCTTTAGAGTATGTCCTCTTAAAGCTAAATAATAACTTCAATGGCTTTGTACCTGTGGAGACATGAGCCTGAAGCCAGGTGGGTAATTTGGGCTCTTCCTCAGGTGGCCACACCATCAGTTCACCGTGGTAAACAGCGTATGCTTGTATGGACTCTGTCACCAGTTACTGGCAAACAAGATAGTTCTACTCAAATAATCATGTCTCAGGAAATGAATGGGTAAATCAAGACTCAGACTTGATTTTACCTGTAAAAACCACAGTCCAAGGGCACCCCTACATCCCCCACGCCTGCCCAGTGCCTTTAGCCTCTGCATGAAGAGGTCCCAGCAGTAGGAGCCCCATAGAAACTGAAAATGGCCCAATTGCTCAACTTGAGTTAAGACCACCCAGAAATCAGTGAGGGCAGCAGAGGCCATACCACAAAGCCTAGCTTAAATCCGCAACTCTACTGCTCTGAAGGCTGGCCTTGGCCTATCCGGCAGAAGCACAATCGGTCAAGGCCGGCAGTCACAGAGGCAGCTTCGGTCGCTGCTTGCACCTCCTCTTGACCAGCTGGGGCTAGAGTGGGCGAACCAGGAGCCTTGGGTGCTGCAGCCTTTTACCCACATTTAAATGCTTTCTATTTAAACCGTGGGCTTTAACCCACGGTAATTGCGGGCTGTCTAGCCCAAGGCAGCTCCCAAATTGGAGAGCTCAAACGGTGAGCAGGCGGCTCAGAGCTGGAGCCACTGCATCGGGTCCAGCCACCGCGCGGTCAGATAGTAGTGGCCCTATAGAAGGGGTTGCTCCGCGGAGGAGGAGTAGAAAAGATGGAATGGGCGCAGGTAGGCACTTCTCCCCGAAGCCTCGGCTCAGGTATACCTGGGAATTGCACTCTCCCTAGGTCCCAGGGTAGTTGCCTCATTCCTGTCTGGGGAAGCAAGGAGCACTGAGAAAAACGCGTTCTGAGCGGCAAGACCCGCAGAAGTGGAAGTGCCTGTGACCCTGTTGGCGATGAGCTCAGTAGCAAAGCATCGCAAGGACATCACTGCCCCCAACTCATCAGGAAGAGCCCGTGCAGGGGTAAAGGTGGGGGTCTGAGGTGTCAGTGGAATAATGGCCCCAGTCCTGGACACTGTCCTGGACACTTAACTCTTTCCCTGCCAGGGGCCGTGTAACTGAGGTAGCCTTCCTGGGCAGTACATGCCTGCTGAACTTGCAAAGCCTAAGGGACATGTTCTTTCCTCCCTCCCTTCTTCCTTCCTTCCTTCCTTGGGGTCTGACCCCCTGTTGTGCCTGCCACATGTTTAATAATCTACAACTTGGCTCCCCCTGGCCAGGAAGAGAGAGAAAAGTTTCTTCTTGGAAGTCTACAGAAAGTGAGATTGAATGTAGTGGTAGGGAGCAAATTATTCGTGAATAGATCCCCCCCAAAAAAACCCCACCCGTGGGCTCTGGAGTAGCTTTCAGCCAAGAAGTACTTTTCTAGCACTTCAGCCCAGCCACAACTTTTGTGGGTGGCACGAAGGAAGCCTTAAATACCTGTTTACTAATGTCTCCTCCCTAAGTCCCTGGGTCGCAAGAACCAAGAGAAACCCCTGAACAGAGAATTATTATAGTACACAATTCCTTTGCCAGGTCTCTTTGCCAAGGCAGTTTTCCTCAATATCTGATAGTGACAAATCAAGCCGGTTGCTCCAATTCCGGGCTCAGAGCGGCAAGGCGGGTCACACGCGGTGGATGTCCCTCCTCTCTCTCTCTGGGGTTCCTTCCCAAGGAGTCTGAAGCGCAACTTAGCGCGGGTCGGTCCTCTCCCCTGAGCAATGGTTCAGAGGTCATTCAACCTGAGAAACCGGCTCAAGGGGCAGCAGGGATTCTTGTGAGAAGAGGAGACAGGGCGTCCCAGGCTCTGCGCTGGGGTCCCTTTAGGTTCTCAGGGCAGGCGGGCAGAGATGGCCTCAGATCGCTGGAGTTCCCCCTTGTCTCGTGCTAGATGCGACTCCCCAAAAGCGGGAATGAATTGCTGGGGAACCCCCTCGGTGCTCTGCCCAGGAGCTGCCTTGAGCCCCATCCCCACGCAGGTTGCTCTCCTGGCTGCGAGCAGAAACGTGGGCAGAGTCAGAAAGAAGCGCCCAGAGGGAAAGGGCCTTCCAGGCTACGGAGCCCCCGAGTACAAAGATCCGGCTGCGAAAACGCAATGCACCGGCACGACCTGGAAGGCGGCGCGCTCCTCCTCCGCAAGGAGCCCGTGGCCTTGGGAGCTCTGGTCCCTAAACTTTCTGGGAGGCCTGAGAGGAGAGCAGGAAAACTGGCAAGGGTTTCCAGGCGCGGGGACCAGGGCTGCAGGAGAGGTAGAGCCCCTGTTGACCAGCCTGCCTGCTCTCTGCTGTCACCTGAGAGCCTAACACGTTCTCCCCTGGCCCTTGCCAGCCAACTGTCCGGTTCTACGAGCAGGCATTACCTGTCTCAGTCTTGCAAAACAGCCGGCGACGTCCAACAGGGCTCACGCGTGCAGTTCCATGTCTGGGGCGCTGGGCCGCAGTCCGGGACGAGATGGCGAGCCGGGTTCCTGAGAGAGCGGGCTAAAGCTGAAGGAGCGGTACAGAGGCTGCCCACAGGCGCGCAGGGCTGGAGGAGGCGTAGGGAAGACAGTGTCTCCCAGAGCAGAGGCCAGAGCAGCCCCGCCCGTTTTTTCCACTCCCTGTACTAGCCAAAGAGGATGCTCGGAAACTTCTCCCCGCCCAGGGAAGATTTCTAGAGTTCAGCAGAGCTTCTATGGACTTTAGGGAGAACAGGACAGGGAGAGCTTAAAGAAGGTTTCTAAATCACTCGGCCCCTTCGCTAGAATGGCAGGTGCCGCCTCTCGGCTCCATGACCAGACTCGCCTAGGTCATCTGCCTCCCAGCCTCTTCCTTCTTCGCGACTTGACTTCGGAGCGGCTTTGCTCCAGCTGCACCTTGTCTTGGCCAAACGGTGCACCGCGGGACGCAGGCGCCTCAGCCTGTGGCCCTCATGCCCCTCATGAGGAACAGCAGCAGCCCTCTAGCCCTGATGGCAGCGCAGGTGGCAGGTGCAAACTCTGCCTGCCCGCTGCTCTAGCCTTTTCCGGGAACGCTCTCCAGCCAGTGCGCAAAAGCCTACATGTCTCTACTAGCTCCGAAGAAGGAGCAGCGCCCGGGAAGTGCGCTCCAGGCTCGCCTCACAGCCTGCCACCGCTGCTGCCGCTTCGAAAATATGCCTAGGGTCGGGGGAGGAGGGTAGTGGAAATCACCTAGAGCTGTGTCTTGGTCGCTAACAGTTTGGTGCCTCCGGGCTGATTGATTGCACCAGGGAGGAGGTGGGGATGAGAGAACCGCTCTGGCGCGTCACGGAAAAGGGTTGCTGCTGCTCCTCCTCTTCCACACCCCTTTGGATTTGGGAGCGCGGGGAGGGGAGGGAGAGTGGAAAAGGCTGCCAACCCCGAGTCCCCCATCCCCTGGTTTAAAAAAAAGAAAAAGAAAAAGCACTTCCCTCTTACATTTCCCGGGAGAAGGAAAGCACGTCCCGGCAGCGCCGTCTAGCGTCCGTACCAGAGTAGGCCGGCATACAGGGTTGGGCGAGCGCTGAGCTGAGTGCAAACGTGGAAAGCCACTAAGCAAAGTTTTTCAGCTAACCTGGTCCCCAGTTCCATCCACTGAATAGGTTTCTAGTTCAGCCAGGAGTTCACCTGCTTGGTTCCCCTCAGGCCAGAACTTAATGTTATTAAAGACGCAGGCCACCTAATTGTATTCATAATACGAGCTTCCTAGGACCAGAGGGAACTCTTCTTTTCCACCGACTTCCAACATTAAAGATCCTAAAGTCTCAGGGTTCTCCAGCCCCGTCAATCATACAGTGGGCAAGGAGGGTCCTGGAACCACAGGATGGACTCGGAGATAGAACCTGGACCATGATTGTTCTTGCGGTGTGCCTGAGGCTGGGGAGCGATGCTCCTGACCACCTGCTCTCCAAGGTCACGCAGCCCAGGAGCTCCGCTCTTTAAGAGTGACAGGGGAGAGGGACTACTACTCAGGAACTGACAGGGTCTCGATTGTAGCGGATGAAGAGTATCATTTCCACGCCAGGTATCTCCCAGAGCGTTCCCTCAGCTCACGGGCGCCTTGCTGATTAACACACTTAACAGGATTGCTCATTTAATGGGTCAGCTGAGCGCTGTGCTCCAACATTTGCTGCTGCGCTGGGCTCCTATTAATTTGTCTTTCTCTGAGCTTTCTCCAGCTGTTCTCCCTAGGCTGCTCCATCGCTCTGCATTAGCTACAGAGAGCGAAGGAGCGAGTGAGAGGCAGACAGGGACCGAGACGGAGCTACTGAGCGCTCCGTGCGTGGCGCACAGCGCGGACCCGCGCCTTCTCAGTCAGCTTCCTTGGCCGCTCGGTCTCCGTCCACCATCCACTCAACTTGTAGGACCCGAACCTGTGCACAATTAAGGTTACTATTCTTCTCTCACCTCTCATGCCAAGTTTATGCATTCTTTTTTCCCTGTGGACCGTCTCACCCATCAAATCTCGCGAAACCCCACCCGGGAAAATTCCTTCTGCAATTAAGGTTAAGTCGGGGAATCGAGATAGGTCAGGCGTAGAAGGAAAGGTCCTTTTGGCAGGAACCAATACCAAGTTACCCTCCCGGGTTTTTGTTGTTTCTATGCACCGTGCGGGGTGGGAGGGAGGAGGGGCTGTATTTTTGTAACAGAGAAAATGTCCTGCAGTTTCTGCTTCTGTTTTATAACAGCTCTCACCCCCCACCCCACCCCCCCAGCTAAAAGCCCATTCTTCCCATGGGACCTAGACAGCCAATCCTCACTTCCTTTTTGGTATAGAGCTCAAGTTAACTTCCTTCTGCCTGCATCCTTGCCCTGCTCAGCCCTCATCATCACTTCCAGCTGACCAGCCCCACTTACGTTAATGTTACTCGAATGCCACGTGCTTCCAACCAGCCAGGGACTGCAGGGTGAAAGAACAGGATCTCCTCAGTCTCACCTTCCAGGTTGGGTCCCTGGCCCCTCCAGTCTACCCTTTAGCACAGCACCAAGACCTCAGGCCCTGGGCCCAATTAGAGCAGCTGGGCTGTCATGAGTGAAGCCAAGCCACTAGGCCCCTCACTTACATTAGGGTGTTTAGGAACCAGCAGTCAGGGTGAAGGGAGCTCATTGAGGATAGCAGCCAATAATATTCCTAGGCAAATTGTCAGGTAGACACATTAAAAACAAAACACAACAAAACGAAAAACAAAAACCCTCTTCCTGTCCTGTTGATTCCACCTTTCATCATTTTTCTATACCCAATTTTACCCAACTTCACTCTAACACCCAGTGCCTTTATATATCCAAGTTCTTTATATATCCAAGTTAGCACCTCCCACGCTACCAAAACTTACTCTTCTGTGTACCTACCATTCTTTCGGTACTCTCTCTGCTGATGACAACGGTTGGTGTTCCAGTCTGATTAATGCCTAACTAATCCGGCTAACCTTACTCTCCTGGGTAACATCACTCTTCACCCGAGACTTTAAGAAGACTTTCCAGAATTGGGAATTTAAGGGACCATGGCAGATAAGTGGATTTTCTCTGTATGGGGAAAGGGCTCTTGGTACCCATCAAAGAGGGCTGCTTGTTTGGCCAATCCTACTGGTCTGGTTTATGGTTAAATGAAGCAATCTCAAAGGAGTTGAGGAATGTAAGAATTAAGAGTCCAAAAAGGAAGAAGATGCCAAGAAAATAGGGAAGGAACCGATGACCTCTCAGAAACAATTTGGTGAGACTTTATGGTGTGGGGCCCTCCTCCTTGAAGTGTTATCCATGGACCAGCAGCACTGGGGCATCACCTGGGAGCTTCTTAGAAATGCAGAATCTTGGGCCCACTCCCAGAACTGCTGAATCAGAATCTTCACTTTAACAAGATCTTCAGGTGATTTCATATACATCTTGACAATTGGGAAGCATTTTCAAGAAAATCTTTCAATTCTGCCAAGCCTAGGAAAGGAAAAAGGGCAGTGAGTGTAATCACCCAAGGAGCTAATAATGAGATCTGGCATCACCATTGTCATAGGATAAGCACCGAAGAATAAGGCCAGAGTCATATCTGTTTAGGCCAATTAGGCCCAATCTATTTCATGACTATGGACTATACATCAAATTATGGTTAGTATCCCTACACATAGATGGCCTTTTTGCAAAACTGCCCTTGGTTACATGAAGAAATAGGTGAGAGTGTGGGCATGACTTAATACAATTCAATAACTACTGCTGAAGAGACAAATCAATACCCATGTTCCACAAGAGTAGGGTCAGTGTCATCATCTTCCTAATAATATTATGAACAGGACTTTACAGAGTTTTGCAAATTATGGGCACTCAATATATGCTCACTGATTAGTGGTGAGAAGAGCTGATAACCATTTAGTGAAGCCAAAAGTCTTTAAGAGGTTAACAATCAGGATAAGTAGCTTTGCAAAAAATAACCAAAAAGTATGCTATACTTTATTCTCTCTGCCCAAGGCAAATTTCAAAGTTGCCTGGTAGGATAGTAAGGTGAGACTAGAGAACAAACAGTTATTGAGTGTCTACTACATACCAGGTGCCTTACATACTTGATCTTATTTCATCCATGTTCCTAGACCTGATTGATGGCCAAAATTGCTGGTTTAGCATCTTGTTAAAGATTCCGGGGACCATGCCCCAGATCTATTAAATCAGAATCTCAAAGAGTGGACCTCCTCAGGTTGGGAGCACCTTTCTAAGCAAAACTCAAAACCCATGAACCATAAGGAAAGAGATTGATAAATTTTACTACATACAAATTAAACATTTCTACAAAGCAAAAAAAAAAAAAACACCATAAGCAAAGTCAAAAGACAAACTATAAACTGGGAGAAAAATTGCAACAACTCAAAGGGAGAATTTTATTAATATATAAAGGGCTCTGACAAATCAATTAGAAAAAAAAAATTGACCCAATAGAAAAATAGGCAAAGAACATGAATAGATACTACACAGTTAAAAAATGCAAATGGACATATATACATGGGGAAATAACTGCAAACTAAAACATAATGTCAAAGAATAAATGTTCCATAGTACACAGTCTTAAGGAAGCATGTGAAGAAACAGACCCTCCTTCATAGTTAACTGGAACGTAAACTAGGGTGACCACTTTGGAGAACAATAAGGCAATGTCTGTCAAAACTACTGATATGAACCAATTTACTAAATACATACTCATATATAAAAAGATATTTCTGAGTGAATGCTCAAGAAATTGGCAACAATAGTTGTGTTTTGGAAGAGGGGGTGATTGGCAATGTGAGGTGAAAGACAAATTTATGTTTTGTTATGGATTATGTGGTGTGTTGGAATTTGTCACACCCTCACTGTTAAAGAATTGTCCATTTACACCCTTTACCTTGTGACTTTGGGTACCTCCCACTAGAGTAAGAGGAGCATATTTCCCCACTCCACTGGGGTTGGCCATGTGACTTGCTTTGACCAAACGAATATTAGCAGATTTGATGCTAATGGCTTGGCCTCTCATGCTTCTGCCACCCACCAGTAGTCGGGTAGTTCCTGGTCCAAGGAGAATGATGCGATACATGGAGCAAACGTGAAACCAGCCCACAGCTTGAGGCCAAGCCCACACAAGCCCAAATGAGATCAGTTCAACCCAAGTGGACTTATAAACATTTATGTTTCTTGTTGTATGACACTGATACCTTGTGGGGTTTTTGTCACAATGCATTATTGTAGCAATAACTGACTAATGCAATTCCCTTTATACTTAGAAATATTCAATATGTGCATCTATTATTTCCCACCTAACAAGTATTTGTTTTGATCATAAACACCCTAATTATCTATCATTAGGACGTCGATTGAATAAACTATGGAATATACGTACATTCTACTTCAGATTTATATTAACTTAATCTTAGTGATAAATAGAAATGTTACTCCTATATAGCTGTGTTCCCTCTTTTCCATTTTTGTATCATTATTATTATACATATTACATTTATACATGTTACAAGCCCAAGAATGTATTGTTATAATTATTACTTTATATAATTATATGTCTTAAAAGAGGCTGAGAGAAGAAAAGAAAGCAAATATATATTTAAGTAGTTTGTATTAACTTTATTTACCATTTCTGGCTCTCTTCATGTTTTCCTGTGGATTTGAATTACTATCTGGTGCCATTTTCTTACACTAATATAATATTGCTCCCACTCACCTCATTTGTGCTGTTATTGTCAAATATATTACATTTTTATATGTTATAAGCCCAGTAGCACAATTATATATATATATTACTTACAGTTATATTTATATATTATTATATGCATATATAATTGTAACTATATACGTACATATATTGTTTTATACAATTGCTTTTTAAATCAGTGAAGAGAGTAAAGGAAAAGAAATATTTATTTATATTGTCTTTTATAATTATATAATTACCTTTTGGTTCTATTTGTTTTTTCATGTGGATAGAAATTACTTTGTGGGGTCACATGCTTTCATACTGAAGAACCTCAATTAGTATTTCTTATAAAATGGATCTTATTCCCAAAAATTTTATCATTATTAGTTCATCTGAAAATTTTTTTATTTTGCCTTAATTTTTGAAAGTTAGTTTTGCTGGATGTGGAGTCTTCATTGATAGTTTTTTTTTCTTTCAGCACTTTGAATATGTCCTCCCACTACTGCCTGGCCTCCATTGTTCTTAGAGAAATCATCTGTTTATCTTATTGGGGTTCCTTTGTATGGGTTGAGTCATTTCTCTCTTGCTGCTATTAAGATTTTTCTCTTTCTCTGTCTTTCAGCATTTTTACTATGATGTGTCTGTATATGGATCTCTTGGTGTTTATCCTTTTTATGGTTCATTGACTTTCTTTAATATGTAGATTAATGTTTTTAATCAAATGAGAGAAGTTTTCAGTCATTATTTCCACAAATTGTTTTTTTGCTCCTTTTTCTCCTCTCCGTCAGGTACTCCCATTGTGCATAATTTAGTGTGCTTTAATGGCATCCCACATTTTTCCAAAGCCTTAACCTTTTTTAAAATTATTTTTTAACCCGTGTTCTTCAGATTGCACAATATCTAACAATCTATCTTCAAGTTAATCAAGTCTTACTTCTGCCAGTTCAAATCCACTGTTGTTCTCCTCTCACAATTTTTTCATTTTGGTTACTGTACTTTTCAACTCCAGAATTTCCATTTGGTTGTTTTTTTTTTTAAAAATAATTTCTCTTTATTGATATTCTCTATTTCATTACATTTTCATCACAGCTTATTTTACTTCTTTAAGCATAGTTTACTTTAGTTAAAAACATATTTATAATGACTTCTTTGAAGTCTTTATTTATTAAATCTGACATCTTGGCCCTCTCACAGGCAGTTTCTGTTGCCTGGTTGTTGTTGTTTTCTCCTTCCTGTATATGGGTCATGCTTTTCCGTTTTTGTTTTGTTTTCTTTTGTTTTTGCATATTTTGCAATTTGGGGTTGAAAACTGGAGATTTTAGGTAATATATTGCAGCAACTCTGGACACTGATTCCCCGTACCACTCTCTGGGGCTTGTTTTTGTTTTTGCTTGCTTGTTTATTTGTTTAGAAACTTGGCTAGGCTATTTTAGTGAAGTCTATTTTTCCCACATGTGAAGCCTTTGGTATCATTCCTCAGAGGACAAAGCCTTGGCCATACACACAATCATCCTGGGATGACTGTGGTTTTAGCAGGGGTCTCTTTAACTATCTCTTTCCATGAGCTCTGTGTTAGGCTGCGTACCTCATTTGGTATCACACTCAGCTATTATACTCTACTAATTAGGTTGATTTATCTATGTTTTCAACAATGCCCTGACTATAAATTGCTCCACAGTCAGATCTAGTTAAATTTGGGCAGGACTAGTTTGGGGGCCAGTGTTTGAGGTTTGCTCTGACCCTAGGAGGGCTCTTCTTAGCTGTCTCTTTCTCTGGTTCTCTCTAGTGAACTAGCTATTCTACAGTTTAGCTTGTTCTTATTTAGGAGGAGCTACTACCCTCCTCTCATTTGCTCACCACAAAAATCTCCGTTGTTTTCAAGAGACTCTTAGGTTTGAACTTCCCTCACATTCTCTTTCCAATAAGTCAGTTCATTTAAGGAAAGCTTCAGAACTTTCAGTTCTTATGAACTGTCTATCCACCTGGGCAAAATCTCTGTGCCACTACTCCAGGCAGGGGCAGTAGCCTCTGATATTCTTGGCTTGTCTCTCCTGGCATGAACCTCTGCCCTACAAGTGAGCTAGTATAAGTATGGTCAGGGCCTCAGTATTATCATCCTGTTATGCCTTGGGTAGAGCCTCCACTGTGTGAGTGGGCACACTCACTAGGAATTTAGCATCTTCAAATTCAAGTTAGAACAGATAAAAAATGCTGGAAGCCTTTCCATCCCAGTAAGATGCCATATCTTTTGATTGGAAGCTGAGGCGAGAGGGAGCCCTATCTTCTCGGTGACACGCATATGAAGTGGAGCATCCATCAGGCTGAGCTGTGTAGTGGGGGAGGGAGGGAGCAAGTCGTGGATAAAGTGCCACAAACTCTAACCGTTCTTACCAAGTTTTAGTAGACTTTCTTGAATAATTCTTTCTTTATTTGCTGTATGGCTTTAGGACAATTTCCAGATTTATTTATTTTTAGTTTTCATCAGTTCTGCTTGTTTCACCAGGGAGTGGATCTGTGGCACTCCTCATGCTGCCATCCCAGAAGTAGAACTCTTAAATGAGTTTTTAAAGTTAAGAACTTTATGGAAGGGGTATGGATAACAACACAAGCTCTGCCCTCAGGAAGCAAATATTTACCAGAAGGAAGAAGAAAACTCATAGGTCACAATCATACAGGTGAGAATACAGTGAGTTCACTTCAAACGGGAGATATTGTAGGGAGTCAGAGGAGGGAAAAATAATGTTGGGAGGAATCAGGGAAGGCTTCATGAAGAGGTGGCATCTGAAAGTGGTTTAAAAGATAGGTGGATATGAAGAGGGGAAATTTCAGGCAAAGAGCATAGCATCAATTCACTCATTTTTTAGTGAATATTTATTGAGAGCCCACTATATGCCAGACACCAATTCTAGGTGCTGGGCATATAGCAGTGAACAACACAGATAAAAATCTCTGCCTGAAAGAAACAAATTCTGGTGGTGATGGGAAACAGAAAAGAAATATACTATATAAGTGAGTGGTATAATACAGCAGAGAATGGTGCTATGAAACAAGAAAAGCAGGGTAGGTGATATGGAGAGGCCCAGGAAGACTGTAATTTGAAATAGGGTGGGTGGTCAAGGAAGGCCTCATGGGAAAATCAGGATTTAAGGAGTGTCTTAAAGGAAGTAAAGGAACAAGCCCACCCTATAACTGGGACAGAGTATTCCAGACAGAAGGAATAGGAAGTGCAAAGGCCTTGAGGCAGGAGCATGCCCAACAAAGAAGAACAGCAAAGAGACCAGTGTGGCTAGGACCAAGTGAGGGAGGGAGAACGTGGTGGGATTCAAGTTCAGTGAAATAGTAGAAGGGCCAGAGAGTCTAAGCATGAGCAAGTGTATATGGCAGAACTTTGTGGTGCATTTTATAAGAAAAGAGGACCATCCAATGTGGTTTGTGGCCTAGTGTCCCTAGAAAGGATGAGTGAGAGAGAGACCTGGAACAATGGATTGGAGCCAAATTGTGGAGGGCCTCAAATGTCAGGCTGAGGAGCATGCATTTAATTCAGTGGGAAAGGCAGAGCTTCATAGGTATTAGCCTTCAAAACCCAGACTCATAAGGAGGTAGTACATGTCACCTTCTCTCTCCTCATCCTCCTCCTTGTTTTATCCCCATCACCGTCCCGAGGCCTGAAGTGGGCAAGCAGCAAGGTCAAGCATCAGAAGGTGGGTACAGTCCAGGGGTAACCACTGTGTTGGCTCTCCCCTCTTCCATCTCAAGCCTTGATTGACTTCTTGGTGGGAAGGAGATCCCTGACTAATACTCAACAGCTTTCTTTGACAAAACGAGTTCCCATATTTTACTATATTGTCAGGAAATTTCTCCTTACATCTCACCTAAATCCCTTTACCTTTGGTTTATTCCTTAGAGAAGCAAGCAACTCTTCCATCAGCTTGGGTTTCTAAAGAGAGCAGGAAAAAAAATAAGCCTCAGACTGAAAAACCTCTGTCGCCCTCAAAGAAAGGAAGTCAATATTTATTTATTTTTATAATCACCAAGAAACCCCTTGTCAAAGAAAAGTCAGATATCACTAAGCATCAGCACATTTGCCAGAAAGGGTAAAGTCAGTTATAAACGGCCTTCTAAAATCAATTGATTGGAGTTTGGGCTTTTATCACTAAAAGAAGAAAATGCTCTGCATTATAATAAAAGAAAATCCCAATCATAGAACAAAAACAGCAGCAATCCAGAGCTTAAATTAGCACCTCTGACACCTAGGGAAATGGTTTTGCTACATCAGGAGCCAATACTGTCTCTATAATGATGCTTTAAATTGGACCTGTAATTCAAATAGCAATGCTGTAGGTTAAGGTTTCTGGTTTTGACATGAGTACTTTTAAAGCATTGAGAAGTTGGGGCCAATCTTAACGAAAAGGAGCTCCGTAAGGCGATTAATTATTGCTGTGTGTTTCTGGATAAACACTCTTATACAGCGTTCTAGCAGTTGAAACTCGCAGCTATCACTTCAGCTCATTTGTGGCACAAGGAAAACTACTCTTTTTGTTAGGATGCCCTGGCAACAATGTGTGATTCTGTAGTTTATTCTAGATCATCAGAGAAAATTTTAAGTATCCTCAACATTAATTTACTGTCAAGTATATGGTACTGCTGTCTCAGTATTTGAAAACTAGCATATGCATGATAGCTTTTTATTAACCAGAATGCTGCATTAACCAGAAGATCATTTTCCTTAGCCATACCCAATAGCTAATATTTTAACCAAGAAGAATCATGTTTTACTAGAAAGTATTGTTACAGAACAAGAACCAACACCAGGAGTAGCTTTATCATTGCACATCATGGACAGATGGCCTTGTAATCTGCTCAAAACTTAAAGAGAAAGATCTTTGAACAAAATTTCAAAACCTTGTCTTAGTTAATTCAGGCTGCTGTAACAAAAATACCATAGACTGGGTGGTTTAAACAACAAACATGTATCTCTCACAATTCTGGATGCTGTAGGTCTGAGATTAGGGTGCCAGCATGGTCAGGTTCTTAGTGATGGCCTTCTTCCTAATGTGTCATTGTATCCTTACATGGGGAGAGGGAGAGAGAGAGAGAGAGACAGAGAGAGAGGAAGCAAGCTCTCTGGTGTCTCTTCTTATAGGCATCAATCCCATTAATAAGGTCTCTATCCTTATGACCTAATTACCTCCCAAAGACCCCACATCCTAATATCATTACATTGGAGGCTCAGATTTCAACATATGAATTTGGGGGGGATGCAAGCATTTAGTCCATGACAAACCCCTACTCTCTAAAAATGCCCATTTTGGGCAGGCAGCTTAACTTAAAAATGCCATGAGTGGGGCCGGCCCGGTGGCGCAAGCGGTTAAGTGCATGCACTCCGCTGCGGCGGCCTGGAGTTTGCCAGTTCAGATCCCGGACATGCACCAATGCACTGCTTGTTAAAACCATGCTGTGGCGGCGTCCCATATAAAGTAGAGGAAGATGGGCACAGATGTTAGCCCAGGGCCAGTCTTCTTCAGCAAAAAAAAAAAAAAAAGAGGATGATTGGCATTGGATGTTAGCTCAGGGCTGGTCTTCCTCACAAAAAAAATAAATAAATAAAAAATAAAAATGTCATGGGCCACTGAAAGCCTCCAGTAAGAACTGCCCCCAACACCCAGCCCCACACTGCCCCCAATATAAGTCTTCACTTCTTAGAATATAAGACAACATCTTAGGGATCTGGGTAGCTGTTATTTACTTCCCATGAAGGTACCAAAGAAACCTCACACTTGTCAAAAACATCACTAATTAACTTTCTTGGACTTTCACTGCATGCTAGTTATTTTAGATCATACACGTTGAAGCAAAGCAGCAAAGCTCAGTGCAGAACATACTAGGATAGAAACCAGAAAATCTGAGAAATTCTTCTGTTGCTGCTGTTGTTGTTGTTGTTTTTAAAATCCTGGTTCTGCTATTCATTTGTTCCTCATTTGGTATCACTGTTTTTCTCTCTCTAAATTACCTTGGGAGGAGGGGGTGGTGAATATTGTCACCTGACAAGGATATGGTGCAGAACAATAAAAAAGTGCCTGCAAAGCATTTAGAATGCCTTGGAGATAAATACCAATGAGCTACTATTATAGTATCATTAATAAGCTAAAAATAATAATCACACACATTTAGTGAAAATGCTGGGCTAACATAAAATACATAGAAGAGTTTCATAGAAGAAAGAATGGATTTGGATCTTGATATTTTTCTTTCTCTTCTTCCTGGTATTGCCATTCCACCATGACATCCATTCTCAGGTCCTCCGAGTCAATCTCCTTATGTAATGACCGGGGCTCAAATCTGTTTCTCTTTTCCTTGTTGTGGTCACAAGCTCTAGATACAATAGTGATCCGACGAATTCACTCCAGATCAACAAAACCATTATCAATTTTGAATCTTTCTAAATCTTTCAATTATAATGAGTCAATAAACAGAACTTTCTCTTTCATATGCCAAAACTTCATATAAGAATGCTAATACATTTTCAACAATTTAGAACCTCTGACACTTTAGATCGTCTTTCACTTTTCTTGTCAGGATTACGGCATAAATGTGTCATGCTTTAAATTTTTTATCATGTCACTTCTTAGAGTCATCTCTCTTTTTAGTTGAATTAAGAGATTAGGAGCATTGGAATAAAATAACCCAGGGACTTTGAAATATACAGTAAGGTGAAATTATTTTTAATGATACCTTTGATTTATATTTTAATTTTAAATGTACAGATAAAGCGGTATCATTAAACATACTTTTAACTTTTTATAATAAATCAATCGTACCTTAATTATTATGTTATATAGTAAGGACACATAAATTATTCATACATATCTACTGCAAATTGAATTTCTAAAACTATTTTCCATATTCTGGTCTCATCTTAGCCACTAGTGGAAAATAGTCCATTTCACAGCCACTGCTAATATGACACAGTTGTCATTCTTTACTGAGAATAGGCTTAAGAGTGAATGAAAAGAGAAATGTCACTGTTGTAGAATATAGATCAGATGAGAATATACTTCCAGGAAAATTGAGCACTTATGCAATGACAGAATAAAGAATGAGTTCTCAAAAATGTTACCATTGGTTAAAAGAGAATTTAGACATTCAAATATTTCAGATTTTGTTTTGTGGGGTTTATTGATTTTATGAGTTTTTCTTATTTAAATCATTATTTGATAACATTGCACTAAGGACCTGCCTCTCCTTCCCTGTTTGCTCCCTAAGGGCCTTGGTGAGCACAGAACTCTCACTTTATGCCTGGTTAGGTGTGAAGAACAGGCAAGGGTGAGGATGAAGAATCAGTGGTGTGATGGGAGCTATGGATCCAGCCCCTTACAAGGTCACAGTTTTGTCTTTCTGGTGTTCTCCTAAGCTGGCGCAGAAATAGAGATGAAACAAAGACCTATTTAACCCATCTTTGCAGTACGGGTTGCCATGCCACAGAAGCTCTCCCACTTGCATCCTATTCAGGTGGGGAAATCTTTAGCAAAAATAGTCAATTTGATTCTGCTCCTCTTTGCTTTTGGTTCCTAGCCCCCAGGAGCCCAGGCTGCCCTCTGGCTATCCAAGGGTTCCCATTTAGTCACCTCACCTCGGCCTTCTCTTTCCCAGCAGCACTCCATACTTGAAACTTCTCCCCTTCTCCTCTCACCCTTCAAACTTGACCTTCCTTTTGCTTCAGCCCCTTCAGTCTTTGTCTCTACTCGCAAACTGAGAAGGTGCTCAGGTGATAATAGGTTGTTGTAGTGTATATAGTATTGAATACTAACTGAAGCCCTTTCGTTATCCCTAAGAAGAGCTAAGGAATATCCAGCTCTGTAGCAAGGATGGAAATTATTTTTTGTGGGGAATTGGATCCCTTCAATCACATCCGCCACAGTGCTAGACTACCCAAAGGCACACAAACCACTACTTAAGGCACCAACAAATCGGCTATCCCCACCCACTCCCTTACGGAGAAGAACACATTCTGAAAGATGTTGGTATTTGATAAATAAAGGGGAAAAAAGCATTGATTTAGTCATATGGGAGAAAATTAGAACTTTAAAAACTTTCAGTTATTTTAGAGTTTGGAGTTTTTATAGAGGGAGACATAATCTTAGTGCTTAGGACCGCTAAAGGGCTTGTCCCCACCAGATGAGAGAGGGTAGACTGTTACAGCCATTGCCACAACCATTTCCCCCTTGTAAGGTCAAGCACAGCTAGGATGTAGGGAGGAGGAGAATGCAAGCTATAGCACATGGGACCCGGTGCAGGCACAGGAACAGTATCTCTAGACCGTGGTTTCAGGCCCTTTAACTCTCATTAGAGGGCCTGGAATGCCTCTACTTTGCTCCTGGGATATACATCAATGCCTTAATGCCAAGCCAAAATGATCAGTCCAACTATGAAGGAGAAGATTCTTTGGTGACACTCCTAACTCTGGCCCTTCCCTACAAATGTTTGTTCTCTCCAGAGCTTGCTGTGCCTGACTGCTCCATTGAAGCTCACCAGCCAAACAGGGTGATACTTCTTCTTTCTGTCTTTGATTCCCCCCTCCCTGCTCTCTGGCCTCCCCAAAAACCATTAAAGTAAGAACTAATTTGGTAAACTCATTTCTAATAATGATTTTGAGGGGGTGGTCATTTGCAGAAATAACATGAGCCTGGAAGTCAGATAAACTTGGATTCAAATTCTAGCAGCACCAGTATTTATGAGCTGTATGACCGTGGGTAAAGTAACTAGCCTCACTGTGCCTCAGTTCCTCATCTGTATAATGGGTATAATAATCATCATACCTACTACATTAGAGATTGTTTTGAGAATTAAATAATATAGCATATGAAAAGTACTCATCATATTGGTAGATAAATATTCAACAAGTGTTAGTTCTTTTGCCCCCAATGAGAAAAGAAAACACATGTATATTTAAACAGTGAAGTTACAACCCAATGTCTTTGGTTTTTAATTCAAACAATAAAATATTTATGGACCATCTGCTATGTGGCAGGCACTCTTCTAGGTTCCAGGGATTAGCAGAGAACAAAACTGACAAAATTCTATAACTTCACGGGGCTTATATTCTAGTGCAGAGAGAGATAGACCCTGAAAAATAAACAGGTATGTATATGTCAGATGTTGGTAAGTGATATGAAGAGAGATAAAGCAGGGAAGGGCATAGGTTGTATAGGGTAGGCAGGGAGAGTTGCAATTTTACATGGGGTGCTCAAGGTAGAAAGATCTATGTAAGTATCTGGGGGAAGATCATTCCAAGCAAAGAAGACAGCAAGTGCAAATGCCGTCAGGTGGGAGTGTGCTTGGTGTGTTCAGAAAACATCAAGGAGGCCAGTGTGGCTGGAACAGTGTTAATGAGGGGGACAGTAATAGAATCTCGGAGAGGTAAGGAGTGAAGTCAGATCATGTAGGACCTTGTGGGTCATAGCAAGGAATTTGGCTCTTACTTTGATTGAGATGAAAGGCCATTGGTGGGTTTTCAAGCAGAGCAGTGACACGATCTGACATGCACCTTAAAAGTCACTCAGTAGCTCAGACAGTAAGGGGAGAAAGGGCAGAAGCAGAAATCCTACCAAAAGATGATGGTGGCTTAGACTAGAGTAGTAGCAGTGGAGATGGAGAGAAGTAGATTGGTTATGATATATTTACCCATGTCAAATGATGATAAATGCTTGGGAGAATACTCAATTTGCGTAAGCGAGAAAGATCGTTGGGGTCTGGGTAGAGAAGTCTGATGCTTATAGAACACATTGCAGGAAAGGAGAACAACATTGTGAAAAACGTGTAGAAAATCTATTTGGGGAAGACATCCTTGCAGGGCTTTGTGACCCATCTAGATCAGTTGTTCTCAATCCTATCTGTGCATTGGACCTCCTAGAGAAATTTTTTAAATGAAAAAAAATAAAACAAAGCAAAAATAAAAACAGGAAATATCAATTCCCCAGGTTCCGTTCCAGATTGGTTAAGTCTGAATCTATGAGGGTTGGGGCCTGCGTATCAGTATTTTTTACAGCTCCCCAGGTAATCCTAAAGTACATCCAAGGTTGATAACCACTGACCTAGATACGAGTCTGGCCCTGCCATTCAACTTTAGAAAGAGCTCCAGATGGGTTCCACTCCTGGGAGTACTAGTGAGTTAGTTGAATCCGTTGCCTTGATCATGTGATACATAATCTCAGAATGTTGTCACACACTGGAGACTTGCAAATCCCTCTGAAATTGCTACCCTCTTTCCCCAGTCAGTTCCTTCCCTTCCAATGAAGTTTGCTTTCTCATAGCTGTCCAATTCCAAACCTGGACTGAAGTTGCCATGTTAACAATCTCCCCTGCTGCTCTACCCATACCATGTATCAAGGCTGCTTCCTCTGGGAAACTTTGGTCACTTAATGCACAGCAGCAGAATGCTCTCCCTACCCCATCTACAAACATCCATACTTAGAGCTTAAAATGCACCTCAGAAGTGCTTTACTAGTACGAAGACAGTAGTTCCTAACATTGGTTTCACATTAGAATCACTAGGGAAGCTTTTAAAAAATACCCAGGCTCAGGCCTCATCCCAAACCAACTTAATCAGGATGTATGGTGATGGGGCCCAGGGATCAGCATTTTTTAAAAGCTCCCCAGCTTTTTCTAATGCGCAGCCATAGCTGAAAAACACTGTTCTACATCTATGCTTTTAATATCAGTCCTCTAACTTTACACCTCACAGTTTTGTTTTTAAATCTGTGTTCTAGAGTTTACCTAGGGAGCAAGATGAAAATCTCTTATTCTAAGAAATAATAACCTTAATAACACTGACAGTGATGTAACAAGGATAGGGCAATGGAGCAACTGTCCTGGGTGCAGACAATAAGGAGTATATTTTATGTAAAGAATTTTAAAACAATAATAAAATTGGCTAAAAGTCAGTGTGCTTTTTATTATCACCATGTGCCATCATTTCTAAACAATGTTAGTGATAAAATCTCCTCACAAGGCAGATGGCTCCCACTGCCCTCTCCTCTTAGTATGCCTCTGCTAACAAATAATCACTTTCACAACCAGGTGGGGGAAGTGCAATTGCTATCTGTTGGTTTCAACTGTAATTTCACAATGGAGAGAACAAAAAAGACACCTTTGCATAAAGAATCATCCAGAGCTGTTAAAGCAATTTACGGAGAGAAGGAAGGCATTCTTTAACTATGCCAGCTTTGCATAATAAGCTCCCCCCTTTTTTTGCAAGAGAATAGTGATGTTTGAATAAGAGCACATGATAGATGGTTAAATGTAATATACATACACCCTGCTTTGTACAATTTAGTAGATATGATGAATTGGCACACAGCATTCATTTCCATCTCCTTCTAGTGAGCCTGCCTGTAATACAGATACTAAAAGACTAAAAACTCCAGGGTTCTGGACTCAAATTAGGAAAATTTAAGTGATGTAGAGACATCTTCCTGCTGCTTTGGCCATTGCTAATCACCAAAAGCAAGATCTGGAAAACCTTGGGTCTTGCCACAGCAACATTCGAGAGTCCAATCATTAGATTTGTGAGTATTGAGAGGTAGTTGTAGTAACAGCAGTGAATTCCTTATGGCTAGACTGCAGATAAGGCAACGTGGTCTTAAGGTCAACTTTAAAGTTCTACTCGTGGCCTCCTCACTGCTGTCACACCTCACCTTCCTGAATGTAGCAGAGTTAGCAGTACCCCCGATGGACCAGTTTGACAGTGTCAATTGGGGAGTCCTTCCTAGAAGCCTAGCCTATAGCCCTCTTCTCTAGACAAGAATTTTGTAAGCACCTGATTCCCTGTATTAAACCATTTTCTGTTTAAAATAGCCAGAGTGGTTCTGTTTCATATAAACAAATGCTAACTGATACAGCATTTGGTACCATTCAACAAATATTTACCGAGCAATTATTACAATGAACATGACAAGTAAAAATCCCTACCCTCAAAGAGCTTACATTCTGGTAGGAGGATACAGAAAATAAAAATTAATATATTTTTAAAAAGTAAGTGATACAGTATGCTAGAAAGTGATAATGCTATTGAAGGACTATCAAAGGGCTAGGGAGTGCCAGGGTTTGGAGCAGGATGAAATTTTAAATGAAGTGGCCATAGTATTCTTCATTAAGAGGGTAACATTTGATGGAAGACTTGAAAGTGATGAGCACCCATACTAATTGATCAGACATCCATTCTAATTGTTCAATGCCTCTGACATACCAATTGGAAAAATTATTAAATATTACACCTAGAAATTGGGACAATTCATAACAATATGAATACTTCGAATCTCCTAAGTCCACTGAATTTCCTTTGCCAACAGAAGAAGCCTCTTCTCATAAGTCAATGAAGGTGGTCGTGCCTTGCTGAAATACCCCACAGTGCTAGCACCCCTCAAAGTCTGACTTGTGGGAAGAAAGATCACATGCAAAAAGTATTCCAAGATTCTGTTAATTTTTGTCAGATAAACTGTGAGAAATATGTGTAGGAATGGATTTAAAAATGCTAGAAAAGGGAAGAATATACATTTTAATAGGATTTGTAGCAATGGGTACACCTAAAATAATCTCTGATTTCAATGTGCTAGCTCAGACAGCTGCACGTGATTTATCAAGGCCAATCAAGAGTAGAAGTCCTGGTAAAACCCCTGTACTTTGGGCTAGAACCCTAGAGAATTGCACCCCAGGATTCAGGATAAATTGGAAGTAAAACAGGTTTCACATAGATTACAGCTCAGCTCTGAGTCATTTTGGTGATCCAGAAAACCTCAAGCCTAATATTAGATTAAGATGATCCCAGATTGCAAGTGTTCTCAGGTGTCTTGCAAAAGCAACAGAAAATACTCCATTTCTGGAAGATAACATTATCTCAAGATTCACATTATTTCTAAAAAAACAAATGTTTTAATACAGTATCTGGCATACATGAAATATAAACCAAATCAGGCAACTTGAACAATAAATAGAAGAAACAACAGGACATAAAAACAGACCAATAGAACTCCAGATATTGAAATTTTCAGATGTAGATGTTAAAATAACTATGTTTACTAGTTTCAAGAAGATAAGGGAAATGACTGAAAATTTAAACAGAAAACAGAGGCAGGGAAACACAGAGCAGATTTTTAAAAATAGAAATTCCAGAAATAAAAAATGCAATAATTAAGAATAAGAATTAATGGTTGAGTTAAAGAGAGATTAGATGCAGAGGAAGAGAAGATTTGTGAACCAAAATATAGTTCTAAAGAAAATATCCAGAAAGGTGCATGGAGAGGCAAAAGTACAGGAAAAGAGAAGGTTGGGCAACAATTCTGCTTCTAATTTTTATAGACCCAACAGAAAAGCATGCACATGTACACTGAGATATATATACATATAAGAATGTTCATTACAGCATTATTGTACCAGCACCAAACTGAAAATAACCCAGACGTTTTTCAACAGAATGGATAAATTATAGTATATTCATAGAATGAATACTATACAACAATCAAAATGAGCCATAGCTACATGTGACAACTTGGGTAAATCTCACAACTATAATGATGAGCAAAAGAAACCAGATTAAATAGTATATACTCCCACTATATACTTCCATTTAAACAGGGTTCAAAAACAGCTCAAATATCACTATCTGATTAAGGACGCATGTTAAGATGGTAAAATTATAAAGAAATGTCATTTTATGCTTACCATAAAAAGAAGATAATAGTTATCCTTTGGTGACAGGTAGAGTTATTTGACTGGAAAGTAGCATGCAGAGGATTTCTAGGGTGCAGGCATTGCTTTATTTTGTAATCTGCATGATTGTTCTACAAATGTTCACGTTATCATAACTCACTAAGCTATACATTTTCATTTTATGCACTTTTCTGAGTGTGTGTTATATTTCACCAAAAAAGGGTTTAAAATAACCACTATAGTGGCTGTGCTCTGTAGTTTTGAGATGAAAGTAGGAGATCCACCATTGAAATGGGTTCCCT
Source organism: Diceros bicornis minor (assembly GCF_020826845.1). Lineage (NCBI taxonomy): Eukaryota > Metazoa > Chordata > Mammalia > Perissodactyla > Rhinocerotidae > Diceros > Diceros bicornis. The sequence continues at coordinate 97,539,621 of NC_080781.1, read as the reverse complement.
TATTTCAACAGGAATGTTAGTATCAAAGAGTGGCGGATATCAAGTGGCAGCACTTAACCACCAGAGGCAAAGTGAGCATGCTTACTGTAATAAGCAGCAGAGCTAGAGTATTATTCAGAATGGCTTGACCTGCATAGGACTATGGTAGTAGATTCAAGAGGCCCTTGGACTAAAATAGGTGAACAACCTACTAAATTCCTACTGGATATATATATAACATAGTCCCTTACCTAATTCCCAAACCTGAGACAATTCATAGAACAAAGGCCCCTTTAGAAAGGATCCTGTAATACTACCACAACTATGTACTGTACATCTTACTTCCTAAATTTACCAAAAAGTCATTGACCAGAATAACTGCATACTGGCAAAAGAGAAATACCTAAAACCTTTAGGGATCATTGGACACTGGCTTTGAGTTATGCTAATCTCTGGGGATCCAGAATGTCACTGTGGTCTACTGGTAAATGCAGGGGCTTATAGGAGTCAGATGACAAAATGGAATTTTGGCCACATCACAGCAGGCTCAGTAGGTCTGTGAACAAATTGTGTGATTATTTCTCCGGTTCCCAAATGTGTAAGTTGGAGTTATTACTTGGCATATGCCAAATGCCCACATTGGCTCTCTAACCTGTAAAACAAGGGCTATGATGGAAAAAAAGCCCAAGTGAAAGCCTGTGGAACTTCCCACTCTACAAAAAGAGTAAACCAAAAGTAATACTGTATTCCTGGGAGAAGCACAAAGAACAGTGACACCATCAAAGATGTGTGCAGGGATTGTGATTCCTATTATGTCCCATTTAAGCAGCCTATTTTGCCTTTGCTGAAGAGTCAGGTCTTAGAGACTGACAGTGAATTATCTTCAGCTTAATCAGTGAGAAACTCCAATTTGCAGCTGCTGTTTAGATGTAGTCTCTTAAAGAGACTGGAGCAAATCAGCACAGTCCCCAGGACCTGGAATGCAGTTATCAATCTGGCAAATACTTTTTTACCCCTGTAACACTCAGCAGGAAAGACCAGAAGCACTTTTCCCTAATCTAACAGAAACTGCTCGTAGATCAACATTATTTTATTTCAGAGATATATCAATTTTCTGTCATAATTTAGAATACTGGAACCTTGATCATTCCACAGGACATCATGCTAGTCTACTATTATTGATGATATCATGCTTATAGGGACATAGGGAGCAGGAACTCCTGATTCCTTGGTGGTCAGGAGATAAAATCTATGAAAATCAGAAGCCTGCTACCTCAGTGAAATTTCTGGAGGTCCATTGGCCAGGTATATACTGAGGTATTCTCTCCAATGAGAAAGACAAGTTTCTGCATCCTACCACTAAATAAATAGGCACATTATTTGGGGGCTTCTTTGCAATTTGGTGGCAACATATACCACACTTGAAGGAGCTGGTTTGACTCATTTACCAAGTAACTCATAATTCTCTCAACTTTTACTGAAGCCTAAAGCATTAGAAGGCTCTCCAGTATGAGCAAGCAGAGCAAGCAGCTCGGTCACTTGGGCCTTATGGCCAAATATTCAATGGAAACCGAAAGGTACTTGAACTGAATATAATGAAAACAGTATATAACTTCCAGGGTATAGTAAAAGCAGTATTTTAAGAGAAATTTATAGCCTTAAATACCTATAATAAAGAGGAAGTGAATCAAAAAATTAGTGAGACAACTGTCTATCTTAAAAAACTATTAAAAAACCAAGAGAATAAATCCAATAGAAGTACAAGGAAAGATATAAGAAATGTAAGACTGGAAACTAATGAAATTAAAAACAAAGATACAGAACTAGTAGATTTTCTCTTTGGAAAAAGTAACAAAATAAACAAACCTCTGGCAAGATTGATCAAGAGAAAAAGAGAGAAGACATGATGATATACGAGTGAAACGGGGGACATAACTACAAATAACATAGTATTTTAGAAGATAATAAAACAATGCCATCAATACCAAAGGCCAACACTTTTGAAAACTTTGAAGAAATGGACAAATCTCTAGAAAAATATAACTTACTGGAACCTACTCAAAAATTTTTGTCTTAAATCTTCTTGTAACTATTTTAAAATTTTAAAGCAGTGGTTAAAATATTCCTGCAAAGGAAACACTACACCGAGACTTTTTTATAGACAAGTTCTACAGAACTTTCAAGAAAGACATAATCCCAGTTTTATACAAACACTTTCAGATAATAGAAAAAGAGGGAATACCACCAAAGCTATTCTGTAAGGCAAATATACCCTGACACCAGAACAAAGAAAATACGAGAAATGAAGATTATAGATTCTCTTAACTCATGAATATGGATGCAAAATTCATAACAAAATACTAGCACATCAAACCAAATAGTGTATAGAAAAGACAACATATCATAACTAAATTGAATTTATCCTGGGTATGCAAGAATGGTTTAATATTAGAAAATCTGTAAATGCACTTTACTATATTAATGAATTAATTTGGAAAACCACCTGATCATTTCAATAGATATGAAAAGTCTTTCATCAAATTCAAAACCCACTTATGATAAAAAAGAAAACTCTTCTTAAATTAGAAATGAAAGAGATTTCTTAACCTGATAAAAAAACATCTGTAAAATAATCTTAAAGTTACCATTACCTTAAACGAGCAAACATTGGAAGCATTCTCTTTAAAATCTGGAACAAGACAAGGTAATGGGACACAGCAAAAACAAACAAACAAAAAAACCCCAGTGGTTTAAAGGGCACCTAGACTATATGAGAAGGACATCCATTTACTAACCCTAGAGCATCTGCCAAATGGGTAGGAAACTGCTGGGACTCTCTCTGGCGTCGGAGTCACCAGCAAGAGCCATTGTTTGCAGTCTCCTCCCACCTTGAAAGTGTGAGCAGAAGCACAGTACAGACACTCTAACCAGCCTGCTAATGCTGCCCCAGCACACCACAGGCACCTGGCCCAGGTGTCCCCTCAAGGGGATGCAAGCATGGTGTACTCCGGTCTCCCCCACCTACACTTGCCCCAGCCCTGCTTGGCCATCCCACCAGGGCAGCCTCAGGGCAGAGCACTCTGGGACACCCCGGTCCATGCTCACTTCTGCCCCAGCCATCCTGCCAACACGGCCTAGATGCAGTGCACCTTGAGACTCCCCCGGCCTGATCCAGCCAGCCTACCAAAGCCACCTGACACACACAGTCTATACAGGGATACTCCTACACAAGGCCACTCTTTCAAGACTGAGAGAGGTAGCTGTTTTGCCTAATTCATAGAAAAAAAACACAGAAAGTCAAACAAAAGGAAGAGACAAAGAAATATGTTTCAAACAAAAAAAGAAGATAAAACTCCAGGGAAAAAACTGTAATGAAACAGAGATAAGTAATTTACCTGATAAAGAGTTCAAAATAATGATCATAAAGATGATCACCAAACTCAGGAGAAGAATGGATGAACACAGTGAGAACTTCAACAAAGAGTTAGAAAATATAAGAAAGAGCCAATCAGAGCTTAAGAATACAATAACTGAAATGAAAAATACACTAGAGGGAATTAACAGCAGATTAGATGATACAGAAGAAAGGATCAACGATCTGGAAGACAAAATAGTGGAAATCATCCAATCAGAACAACAACAAAGAAAAGAATTTTAAAAAATAAGAACAGTTTAAGGGACCCCTGGGACAACATCAGGCATACTAACATTCACATTATAGGTGTCCCAGAAGGAGAAGAGAGAGAGAAAGGGGCAGAAAACTTATTTGAAGAAATAATGGCTGAAAATTCTTCTAACCTCGGGAAGGAAACAGACGTCCAGGTCCAGGAAGCACAGGGTACCAAAAAAGATGAACCCAATGAGATCCATGCCAAGACATATAATAATTAAAATGGCAAAAGTTACAGATAAAGGGAGAATCTTAAAGGCAGCAAGAAAAAAAATAGCAAGTCACATACAAGGGAACTCCCATAAGACTATGAGCTGATGTGTTAGCAGAAACTTTGCAGGCCAGAAGGGAGTGGCAGGATATATTTAAAGTGCTGGAATGAAAAACTTACAAGCAAGAATACTTTACCTAGGGCCGACCCCGTGGCTTAGCGGTTGGGTGCGCGCGCTCCCCTGCTGGCGGCCCGGGTTCGGATCCCGGGCCTTACAAGAGATGTTAAAGGGTCTTCTTCAAGTGTAAAAGAAAAGGTCATAATGAAAAATAAGAAAATATATGAAAGAAAAAATCTCACTGGTGAAGGCAAATATTTAGTAAAAGCAGTGGATCAGCCACTTAAAAAGCTAGCATGAAGCTTAAAAGACAAAAGTATAAAATCAACTATAACTACAATGTAGTTAAGGGATACATAAAATTTAAAAATGTAAAATATGATGTCAAAAACATAACACGTGGGAGGGAGTAAAAGTAGTGCTTTTAGAATGCATTTGAACTTAAGCAACTATCACCTTAAAATAGACCACTGTATATGTAGGTCGATATATATGAACCTCCTGGTAACCACAAACCAAAAACCTACAATAGATACACAAAAAATAATGAGAAAAGAACCCAAACATATCACTAAAGAGAACCATCAAACCACAAGGGAAGAGAGCAAGAAAAGAAGAAAGAAACAGAGAAGAACTACAAAAACAATCAGAAAACAACTAACAAAATGGCAATAAGTACATACCAATCAATAATTACTTTAAATGTAAATGGACTAAATGCTCCAATCAAAAGGCATAGGGTGGATGAATGGATGAAAAACAAGACCCATCTATACATTGCCTACAAGAGACTCACTTCAGATCTAAAGACACACACAGACTGAAAGTGAAGGGATGGAAAATATATTCCATGCAAATAGAAACCAAAAGAAAGCTGGGGTAGCAATAGTCATGTCAGACAAAATAGACTTTAAAACAAAGACTGTAACAAAAGACAAAGAAGAGTATTACATAAGGATGAAGATGTTAGTCCAAGACAAGGGTATAACATTCTTAGACACACATGCTTACACACACACACATCAGGGAGAGAGAGGATGAATAAACTGTCGTATAGATACATAATGGATTAGTATAAACCAGTCAGAATGATTGAACTACAGCAACACATAACAATAGGTATGATTTTTAGAAAAATAATGTTAAGTAAAAAAATCAAAATAAATCTTAAACATTACATGCAGCATGATATCCATTCCATAAAGTAAACCACAACTAAAAATTTAAAATATACTCTTTAGGAATATATTTTCATGCAATACAACTATGTTAAAGTGGAACAAGGGAATCATGAAAAGGAGAAACAGTTTGGTGCTACTTCAGATGGAGGGAAATGTTGTGCTGGGAAAGGTTATTGTCAAGGTCCTAGATTTTGTTCTGAGTGGTTGAGTTGAGAATGCTTATTACCTTATTAAAAACAACTACAGTTAATAAATAACCAATAAATAAATAAAGGCAGGCTATATATGAACCAGTGATGAGAGTATACTCCCAAAGTCCAGAAAAAAAATATAATTAATGGAAGACTGCAGTAACCCAATACCAGCAGAACCATGAAGGACCCAAGCCCTTCAGGAATAGTTTTAGGTCACCTCACAAAGTGAAGAGCCCTGACCTGCAGAGGTGCTGGCTGAAAGCAAAAGAACACAGAAAGGATAGAGGAAGAAGCAATTTATAAACATTTATGAGACCGTGGTCTTGTAACCAGTTTCAAAATGAGAATTGCAGTAGTCATCCTATTTTCTTCCTTGCTTACACATGCACAAATATACACATATTTTTTCCTTTTCCTTCCCTCAACTATTTTATGTAAAAATGTGTTGGTAGTAATTAAGTTTATTTTAGTCTTTAAGTTACAGTATCTCCAGGTGGGATTGTGACAAAACCATATGATGAATGAACATCATGCAGAGATAGATTCAGTTACCGATGAGACTCCGGATCTCCCTCTTTTTGGAAGAAGATAGATATAGTTTTGTTTTTACCAGAAAGAGTTGCATTATGTTAGGCATTACCATATTGTCATTGCTATTTTTGTTTCCAAGTGTAAGTATGGAAAGACAAATATGTACAATATTTAGTAGCAAAAGAGGTGGTGAATATGGCGAATTGCATTTAGCATCCATTCTCACCTCCTTCTAGCATGCCTTCCTGTACTGCTTAGCCTGGAAAAATAAAATCTACATTTCTGAGACTCCCATACAGCTATGTTTCTGGATGCAAATTAGGTTTCACCAATTAGATGTACCTTCATGAGACTTAGAAGGCAGAAGTGATTTGAGGATCATTTTCTTGCTGCTTTGATGGTTGTTGCTGGTGAGCAAAGTCTTGAAGACCTTGGATTTTTCTGCAGACGCATTCTAGCATCCATAGCTTAGCGTGCTGAGAGGCAGTTGTATTGAGGTGAAGGGTGGACTCAGACTTGGATGTTCTGGCAACAGCTTCACGAGGTGAAGAGGTAGCTGCAGTAGTAGTGGCTTCTGGATCCCTCAAGCACAGCCATGGCTGTGTCCTTGAACTCAACAGTTCCAGTGGGGAGTTCCTGATTCCCTGCCTTCCTGATGTGAGCAGAAGGTAGCCTATCCTCTGACCAGTTCTTCAGGTTTATTCTGAGATTCATTTCTGGAGGTCCAGTTTAGAACTCATTTCTGTAGCCCAGCCCACATATTGGGAGGCCCCTATTCCACATATTAAATACCTAGAAAGGGAGAGTGGTTTTTGTTTCCTACAACTGAAGCCTGACTGATACAGATGCACTCTTAAGAAATATTTTTTACAAGGAATCCTTGTTTGCTTACTGAAGAGCATAGTACAAAATACTATAGTTTCATTTTGATTGAATTTCAGGGGATGTTTGGCTTATAAAATGTTAAATTTGAATTTCTCTAATGCCCAGCTTATCTATCAAGCTTTTAATTACATATGCAAACATGTTTTCATAAAATAAATAATTAACCACATGACAAAGAGAAAACCCCACTCCAAATATTTATGGATTTGCAAATTACTCCTGTCATTTAAACTAAGCTTTTAAAATACAGGCATTTTTACTAAAATAAATTGAATTAAACTTAGTCTAATATCAGCTCATATTTATTCAGGGCTTATTCTGAGCTAAGCAGTGTTCCATCATCCTGCTTTCTTTTTTTCCTTCTTACTACAGATCTTTTGATCCCCAGAAAATAGTCTTGCTGTTTTCCAAAGACAAACTAACATGGGATTATTTTAATGGTTAAAGCACACGCAACTGTGTTTGCAGCTTGAAGAGGAGCAGTCTTTTATGGATTTGGGTTCATTTCTAGGCCTAGCTACATTATCATTAGAATTATCGCAAACAATATAGAGAAAGTAAATTCAGAAGTCAGTAAACCCCTACTTGTATGCTGATAGTAGGAAATATAGTCCCTCTCCATAGGGACTGTGCTAAATGAGTTCATATAATGCAGATGCAGTTAATCTGATTTCTAGAAACACATTCCCCACTGACAGATGAGGTATGTCTTTTATTTCAAATTTTTCCACTTCTCTCTATCTCCACATTACCATGCTGTTGCAAGCCTTTGTCATCTCTCATCTTGATTTCTACAGCAGCCTCCTAACTGGTCTCCCTGTTCCACTCTTCCCTTCCAATGTACTCTTCACAGCAGCCAGGCTGATCTTTCCTTAATGGTTAGATCAAAATACATTCCATTTATATGGTTACTGACAAACAATAATGTACAATCAAAATTTCACAATGTTATAAACTATTAAGACATCAATTATATATATATATATATTCCTGCCTTTCTTAGAACTCTTTAATTCCTTCTCTCTGCACTTAGGACAAAAATCCCAAATCCTTCACATAGCCCTCATGATCCTTCATGATCAGGTACCTGCTAACTCTCTAGCCTCACTCTCTCATTCCTTAGACACTTCAATTTCTCCATATACTGGACTTGCATTCACTTTCTTGAACATTATCTAGATGCTCTCCCGCCACGGTGCCATCTCACCTACTGCTTCCTCTCCTTGGAACACTTTCCCTTCCACCTTCATGTTACTGGATTCTTCTCATCCTTCAAGGACTTAAATGTCACTTCCTCAAAAAACCTATTTTTTCTCATATGACTCTGTGCTCTTCCTTCATAACCCCTATCACAGTTGCATTGCTATACTTGTTTGAATTTACTTCTTTATTGTCTGTCTCTCCCATTAGACTATAAGCTTCATGATGGTAAAAATGGAGGACTCTTATTCCCTCACCCAGTGGTGTTGGTGAGAGCAGACTGGGGAGCTAATCTTCCATCTCTTGCCTGGGGGAGGCAGGCAGGTCTATGATTTCCCCCTTCCTAGTGATGTTGGCGAGCCAAGTGAGGAGCTGTTCCTCCATACCCTGCACAAGGGAAGAAGGTGGTGCTCTGATTCTCCTGCCAGGGTGGTGTAATTGGGGTCAAGTGGAGAGCTAAGCCTTACCCATAGCCGACATCAATGAGACTGAAGGAGGTGCTGCAATTTGTGGCTAGTAAGCACTCTTCTCTTCCCTATCCCTGGTGCCAGCGACACCCAGTGGGGATCTGAACCTCCACACACCTGGCAGCAATAAGACTAAATGAGGTGGTGTGAAACAGGGCTAGTTAGCATTCCACCTCCCACTTCCCCTGCTGTCAGCAGACCTGAGCCTCAACCCCTACCCAGCATTAATGAGATGGAACAAGGCAGAGGTAGGCAGAGTTAGCAGGCATTTCACTTCCTCTTCCTCCACCGGTGTCAGTAGGGCCTGGTGAGAGCTGATATTCTGGCCTCCACCCTGCAGCAACAAAGTAGTGTGAGTCAGCCTATTTCCCCCAGGAATGGGGGGCAGTAGGGCCCAGCAGGGAGCTGATCTTATACCCCTACCTGAAGGCAATGAGGTGGTGATTCAGTGTCCCACTTTCACTGGAAAGTGTCAGCAGGTCCAAGCAGGGAGCTGATCTTCTACCCCAGCCATCTGCAATGAGGCAGTATGAGTCAGCAATCCACGTTTCCCGGGTAGTATCAGCAGGGCCAAGTGAGAAACTGAACATACAGCCCCCCCCACAGCACTCATGCTACACCTAAACAGGGGAATACCTGCTAAAAAAAAATTAAATAGAATTGAGTCTCATAATATCCAAAATGTCCAGGATAGAATAGAAAATCACTTGTTATACAAAGCACCAGGAAAATCATAACATGACTGAGAAAATATAATCAACAGGTGCCAACATTGAGATAAATCAGATATTAGAAATACCCGAAAAGGATTTTAAAGCAATCATCATAAAAATGATTGAACAAGCAATTACAAATTATTTGAAACACATGAAAAAATAAAACATCTCAGCAAAGAAATAAAAGTTACAAATAAAATAAAAGAACCAAATAAATAAATAAAAGAACCAAATGGAAATTACAGAGATGAAAAATACAATGACTGAAATTAAAAACTCACTGATGGGCTCAAAAGTAGAGTGGAGATGACAGAGGATAAAATCAGTGAACTTTAGGACAGACCAATAGAATTTTCCAAATCCAGGCAACAAAGGAAAAATAGAATGAAAAAAATGAACAGTTTTGGGGTCTTCTGGACGAAAACAAAAGAGCTAATGTCCATATTATTGCAGTCCCAGAAGCAGAGGAGTGAGAGAGTGGAATTGAAAACATATTAAGGAAAAAAAGCTTGAAAACTTCCCAAATTTGGCAAAAAAAAACCCATTAACCTACAAATTCAAGAAGCTGAGCAAATTCCAAACAAGATTAATAAAAAAAAATCATGCTAAGACACATCATAACTAAACTTCTGTCAGCAAAAGACAAAGAAAGAACCTTGAAAGCAGCCAGAAAGAAATGACACATTCCTACAGGGACAGAACAATTCGAATGACAGTAGACTTCTCATCAGAAACCAAGGAGGCCAGAAGGAAATGGTGCAGCATATTTTAAATACTGAAAGAAAAGAACTGTTAACTGAAAATTCTATATACAGCAAAAATATGTTCTGAGAATGAAGGAAAAATACATTCTCAAAGGAAAACTAAGAGAATGTGTCATTAGCAAATATACTCTTAAAGAATGGCTAAATGAAATTCTTTGAACAGAAAGGAAATGATAATAGAAGACTTGGAACTTCAGAAAGGAAAAAAGAACACTGGAATGAGTAAAAATAAGGATAAATATAATAGATTATCCTACTTCTCATAAATTTATTAAATCATATTTGATGGTTGAAGCAAAAATTATAATACCATCTGATGTGGTGCTCAATGTATAATCGTGAAAAAACAATTACATTTTAAAAGGGAGGAAGATGAAGAAACCTAAATAGAAGTAAGTTTTCTATACTTCACTCAAAGTGGTAATATGTCAACACTAGTAAACTGTGATATGTTATGTATATTGTAATATCTAGAAGCAACCACTAAGAAAATTATACAAAGCAATGTGCTTAAAAAACTATAAATAAATCAAGATGGATTCATAAAAAAATGTTCAAGTAACCCACTGGAAGGTAAGAAAAGATAAACAGAGGAACAAGAATCAGACAGCAAATAATAAAGTGGCACCCATTAAAAGCATAATAAGGGAATTCTATGAACAACTCTATGCTTGAAAATTTGACAACATAGACGAAATGAACCAATTCTTTGAAAGACACAAACTACCAAAACTCACACAAGAAGAAATAGACAATCCAATTTCAACTGGATCTACTCAAAATTAAAAACTTTTGCTCTGCAAGACTCTGTTACAAGGATGAAGAAAATGAGCTGGAGAACTGTAGAAAATATTTGTAAGCCATATATACAGCAAAAGACTAGTATCTAGCATATTTAAAGAACTCTCAAAACTCTACAATAAAAAAATAAAACATCCATTTAGAAAATGGAAAAAAGATGTGAGCAGACATTTCACCAGGGAGAATAAAGAAATGGCAAATATGTATACAAAAAGATGCACAACATCATTAGCCATCAAGGAAATGCAAATTAAAACTATAATGAGATATCATTACACACCTATCAGAAAATAAAAAGTGGTGACGGTATCTAATCCTGATGAGGATACTGAGAAACTGCATCACTCATACCATACATTGCTGGTGGGCATGTAAAATGGTAAGCCACTCTAGAAAACAGCTTGGCAGTTTCTTATAAAACTAAACACTCAACTATCACATGACCCAGCAATAGCAGTCATGGGAAATTTATCCCGGAGAATGAAAGTTACGTTCACATAAAATGTGCATAGCGTTTATATCGGACTGCTCGGGCTACCTTAACAAAATACCACAGACTGTGTTGCTTAAACAATAGAAATTTATCTTCTCGCAGTTCTGGAGGCTTCAAGTCTGAAATCGAGGTGTCAACAGGGTTGGATTCCTCTGAGGCCTCTCTCCACAGTTTCCCAATGGCCACCCTCTTGCTGCCTCTGAACATGGTCATTCCTCTTCCCTCTTTGCACATGTGCCCCTGGTGTCTCTTCCTTTTCTTATGAGGACACTAGGTACACGGGATTGGGGCTTACCCTGACAGCCTTATTTTAACCTAATTACGTCACTAAAGACCTTATCTCCAAATACATTTACATTCTGAGGTACTGGGGGTTGGGACTTCAACACATGAAGTTTGGGGTAACATGATCCAGCCCATAACAGCAGCTTTATTTGTAATAACTAAAAAGTGGAAACAACCCTGATGTCCTTCAATAGGTGAATGGTTAACAAGCTGTGGTACATCCATTCCATGGACCACTACTCTGCAATAAAAGAGAACAAACTATTGATACACATACAGCAACCAGGATGAATTTCTAGGGAATTATGCTTAGTGAAAAAAACAATCCAAAAGGTTACACACTGTATGATTCCGTTTATATAACATTCTTGAAATGACAAAATGATGGAAATGGAGAAGAAATTCTCGGTTGCTAGAGGTCAGGGACGGGGCTGTATGGCTATAAAAGGGCCACACATCTCCACAGAGAGATGAATTTGACTATAATAAGGGTAACATGAGGGATCCTTGTGGTCGTGAAACCGTGCTTTATGTTGATGGAATCAATGTCGATATCCTGATTGTGAGGTTGTACTATAATTTCTCAGGCTATTACCACTGGGGGAAACGGGAAGAAGGGCACATGGGAGCTCCATGTATTATTTCTTACAACTACACCCGAATCTACAATTAACTCAAAATAAAAACAATAAAAATTATCTAATTAACTAATTGTTAAATAAACTGTCATAAAGAGAAATATGAAAATTATAGTTCTCTATAAAAAGTTATTTACTGAGTGAATCAATGAATGAATGGTTTAACTTGACAGTCTGATCTCATACCACTACCCATATTATTTACCCAGATGTGACCCTCTGCCTGGACATGTGTCACTCTGAAGAGGACGTTGCAGCCAGAAAGCCATATGAAGCTGTAAGATTGTAAAGGAGAGAAAGGATAAGACAGTAAGTGAACAGATACTACAAATGGTTACAGGAAACTACCTTTGAGACTGGTGTGAAAGTCTAAGGGCAGAAATAGAACAGCTAACTAGGCACTGGGCAATACGTGTGCAGGAATAAGGGCCTATTAGGGAAGGTTCCAGGGAGTAAGGCGTCAAGGAAACTTTACTCAGCTGGAGTTTGGATGGCTATACAGAGCAGGTTTGATCTTGCGCCAAGGGGTGGAGCAAAATCCGAGCTGGCTTCATCAGAGTCAATGGTAGCTGAAAGGGAAATAGTGTAAGCTTGGCCAGGGATAAGAGTAAGGGAGAAGTTATCAAGGGAGGACTGGGAGACCTGTAGGGGTGAGTCAGCCAACTTAACTACGCTTACTAGTGAGATCGAGTGACATCAGAATTAAGTAATGAGATCCATGCCCTGTAACTGACCAACTTGTATGTAGAGTGTGCTTTGAAACCTCTATAAGCTGCAGTAAAGAAATATTGTACTTTGATTGACTTAGTCATCACAGGCTTGCTGAGGAGCTCTGTTGAAAGACATGGGTTCCTGGGAAAAGTAACATGAGAAGTTCACAATTTGAAGAGCAGCCTCTGTGGAAACCCACTCCCTTCCCTAGGTTCTTTCCTTGATAGAAGCAGTTTATTAGTGTTGCCAATATGCTAAATTTCTTTTTGAAGTTGTCTTCTGTTTGGCTTGCCACCCTCCTCTCGATATAACTGCTTTATTTTACAAAGGGTTTTTTTTTCTGTATGTCAAATTTCTTTAAACAGTTTTCTTAAAGGTAAACTTGTACTTCCAGTCAAGAGATGGGTTCTAATGGAAGATTTATTACTGTTCTCCTAATTGAATAGGAGAAAGGGGACCTGCATGTTTTGATTTATAAATCTATAAAATGAAAGTTTACTTCCCAACAAGCTGAATGAAGCATTGATTTGAAAATGGTAACATAGATGTCTTTCCCTAGAAAATAATAGTCTCAAGCCACATATATTTTGATGTAAGTAGATCTCAAGAAATGTGTAATCCTCAATTTCTTAGGAAGGGCTACTTTCAAATGACCAATACCTGTTTATTGAAGGAAACTTGGGTTTGGATTTAATGCCTTTGATTCTGACAATAAGCAGTACCAGAATATAAGTGAGGATGGCCACTGCTGCAACTGGCCCCATCCTTGAAGGAACTCAACATGCGCTTCTGTTCACCTTGATCCTGGGCCTTGGAACCAGACCAGCTCACTCAGGAAGCCAGTATCAATAAAAACTAGCTTAAGTCCCACTCACAGAAATGATTCTGGAACCCTCTCTGGCTTCATGTCCCATCTTGGGTTCTTGCTCTTAGCTGTTTTCCAGTGTTAACCAGATTCTAATCCTTTTGGCTTTGTTTTTCATTTAAGGACCTCCACTTGCCCCTCAGAAGATAGAATCGCGCTTCCTGAGCTTTGACTTAGGACATTCATATCTGGCTATTTCTCCTTCTGACCTTCCTAGGTGTCTTAGTCCATTAAGGCTGCTATAACAGAATACCACAGACTGGTTCACTTATAAACAACAGAAATTTATTACTCACAGTTCTGGAGGCTAGAAGTTCGAGATCAGGGGGCCAAAATGGTTGAGAGGGGGCCCTCTTTTGGGTCGCAGACTTGTTGTATCCTCGCATGGCAGAAGGGACGAGCTAGCTCTCAGGCCTCTTTTATAAGGGCACTAATCCCATTTGTGATGGCTTTGCCCTCATGACCTAATCACCTCCCAAAGGCCCTACCTGCTAATACCATCACATTGGGCATTAATATTTCAACATATGAATTTTCAGGGGACACAAACATTCAGACCATAGCACTAGGTAACCCCCAACCCTCCAGACTGAGTCCAATTCCAGACTCTGCACCCCCTTCAAGGCCTTTGCTTACTTAACCAGAACCCCAGCCAGGCCCGTAGAGGCCTCCCTGCAAGGAAGAGATGAGACAAATTCCATTCCAATTTTAGCTGCTTGGTTAAGATTTTGGGGGTGGGAGAAGAGGGATGACCTCACATTTGCAACTTCTGAGTCAAGAACAGAACCAGAATCAACGTGACATTAGAACAGAGACTACATTAACAATTGCAGTGGTTACATTAGGAATGACAACAATTATTGAGTAATTACTATGTGCCAGACATTGTTCTAAGAAATTCATATGTTTATCTCGTTTAAAACCAACAACAATCTATGAGATAAGTGTTATTATTATACCTATTTTACACATGAAGAAACTAAGGCACAAATACATTGAGTAGTTTGTCCAAAGATTCACAACTAGTAAGTGCTAGCTGAGAGACAAACCAAGGTAATTTGGCTCCACAGTCTTTATTCTTAATGACTATACCATGTGAGGAGACAGTGAGAAGGCAGCCATTCGCAGGCCAGAAAGAGAGCTCTCACCAAAACCTGACCATGCTGGCACCCTAACCTTGGACTTCCAGCCTCCAGAACTATGAAAAACAAATGTCTGTTGTTTAAGCCCCCCAGTCTATGGTATTTGTTATGGCGGCCCCAGCTGATTAAGGCAGGACTATATAAGCATGCCTCATTCCTCTACCCTCTTAAAACACTGGCTCTAGATAAAATGCTCATAAGGAAAACAGAAAGGATATTTCCATGTACTAACCTGCTCTGAGGTGGCTATAGGAGAAGTTATTTAGAAATTAGTTTTAATGGGACATAAAAGAGTTACAACACAGCAAAGTAATTTCACTCTGATATCAAATTTCAGGGCTGTTTTAAAAGGTAACCAGATGTCAAGTTGGCTAAAACCCAGATCAATGCAGTGACCTGCAAGGGAAAAAGAAAATCCACAAATAAAGGGGGAAAACTAGGCTAGATCCCTAAGGAGGAGTAAAAAGAAGCAATATGAGACGTAAAAGGTAACAGGAAAACATTCACAGATCACACAAAGTAAGAAGGAAGGACCAAAGAACATGATGGCCCTCAGATAAATGAGCAGAGAAAGCTGAGAGCAGGTCACTGAGCAAAGCTGTTTTCCTGGACTTTCTGAAAATGTCCAGGTGTGATCGGTTACCCAGGATAAAAGTCACTCATGAAGGGAGGATGGTATGTCAAACCATAGGAAGAAAGAGACCAGCTGAAAAGAGCATTAAAATGCTGAACGGGTCATTTTAGAAAATTGACAGATGAGAAGCCTTAGAGATCTCCTTTAGAGGTGCCCAAGCCTAGAATATACAGTGTAGACCACCAAGTTTACAAAAGGTTAGTTTACTTTACCTGTGGCTCATTAACTCATTGCAACCTGAAAGGTGAACTCCTCTTTCTTTCAAGTTCTTTCATGTCCTTCCCCAAGCACCTGGAACAAAGTGAGATTCACGGTAGATGCTTAGTAAATACTTGCTGATGTCATCACTTAGAAGCGCTTCAGATTCTAGGTAGCAACCAACATGCCTCTGTGCAGAGCAACTTGTAACAAATTATAATGATCCCCCTATGAATCAACCTCTGGAAAAATATGGGGAAATAGTAGGTGAAATGTCACTGGATGTAATTAAGGAGTTTTATATTGTAACATTTGGCACTTTCCCTAAAGAGACAGGGAGAGTGGACTTAGACCAAGGATAATAGTTTAAGCAAGAGTAAGAATAAGAACGCACCAGTATCATTGATGAAGGGCCATGGATGAATCAAAATCTTATAAACAAAGGTCAATTTAAATATTTCACTATTGTCATGAAAATATCGTTCTAACTGGCAGTTTATTTTTTTAATTGTGGCAACAATGGATTATAACATTGTATAAATTTCAGGTGTACATCATTACATTTCTATTTCTGCATAGATTACATCATGTTCACCATCCCAAAAAAAGCTTGTCATATGGGGCCAACCTAGTGGCATAGTGGTTAAGTTCGTGCACTCTGCTTCAGTGGCCCGGAGTTTGCAGGTTTGGATCCTGGTCATGGACTTACACACCACTTCATCTACATGCTGCTTATCAAGCCATGCTATGGCGGGTGTCTCGCATAAAATAAAGGAAGATGGGCACAGATGTTAGTTCAGGGCCAATCTTCCTCACCAAAAAAAAAAAAAGCTTATCATATGTCTCTATTTTGCTGTATAATTTGACATATTGAAAAGCACATAGTTACAATTCTAATCACAAAATCATTCAATTCCAGGTGGTATTTTTTCTCTTTACATTGGCTTTTTGGTCAGATCTGAAGCTTTGAGAAGCTATACAAAGCCATGGGGCAGTGGTCTGAGCACCTCCACCTGACCAATACAATGAGAAGTGGCCAAGCACCAATCAAATATCAATTAACAAATATCAATTATACTTCTTCTCTGCCAAGCACTATTCTAGGAAGTGGAGATGTAGTGGTGAATGAGTAGACAAGGTCTCTGCCTTCACTGAGGTTGTTTTCTAGTGAAGGAAGACAGGTAATAAACAAGGAAACGTATAAATAAAAACATAGTTTCAGATACTGATGAGTATAGTGAAGAACATGATAAAGTGGTAGAAAGACATGGCCGAAGTGGTCAAGAAAGGCCTTGCTGTGAAGGTGATACTGGAGGTGGGTTCTGAGTGATGAAAAGGAGGCAGCTACATTCTGGTGGAAGAGCATTCCAAGGAGCGATGCACACTGAGTTGGAAAGATAGCTATTACCCTCAGGGAACATATTAGCAGACCTCTCTCTGTCTACTCTTTGCCTTGCTCCACTCTAGCCATACCGCACCTTCCACTTCTATTGTGTACCTTGAACATGTCATTTCCTCTGCCTGCAACTCTCTTCTCCCATTCCCTTTGGTCATCCTCTCTTAGGCTTCAGGGTTCAGGTTAAAGATGACTTCCCCAGGCAGGCCTTCCCCAATATCTCTCGAATGAGATTAGGATCTCATGCTAGACTTCCCATAGCACCCTGTACTTTCCTTTTATAACTCTTACCTCACATACAATTCACTTAATGTCTGCCTTCCTTGCTTTGCTGCAAGTTCCATGAGGGTAGAGGTCATGTGTTAACTATTGTTGTCATGTACTTTTGTTATTATTATCATCATTATCATGTGCCTTTTGATGATTTAAACATCCACCTGCTAGAGTCAAGAATCTGAGCTTAATAACCTCTTCATGGTCCATTCATTTAATATGCAGATAAAACATTTTTTCACAGATGCTTTAAGGTTTAAATATATATTGTTTCCATTTGGTAAATTGCATTCATTCCCATCAGTGTTTACTATTTTCATCATTCCACGAAATAAAGTCACTGAAGTGACTTTTCCAAGATTTTGAAAACATCTGCCACAATCAAGGGTTCTCAAACTTAGAGTACATCAGAATTACCTGGATTGCTGGTTAAAACACATCACACTCATTTGCCATTATTCTTGGAACATCTTGCACTGCCCACTGCTATCCAATTTTAGGGTGGCAAATGAGTAAAATATAATCTGAGATCCCTAGATTAAGGAGAGAGAGTTTTGAGCTCTTATAATTTTTTTAGCCATAAACATGCAAGCAAATCTTATCACATAAAATGTGAATGTTTCTTATGTGAACCTAGAAAAGAACACACAATGAGGGAGTGAAAATTCCTTCAAAGCCACTTTGGATTTTCCAAGCTTTCTGGCACAGGTAAAATTTTAATATAGCAAAATTGGCTTGAAGTTCTGCAGAAAGTACAGGGTGCAGTTCAACTTTGAGCATGTTCTCTAATTAAAAAAGTCAATAATTGGAAGGTGAAAAATAATGAGCTCTATTACAGTGCTAATAGCTTAATGAGGGATTAGGGGTTTGTTTATGCACTTGGTATTGTTTTTCTAGACTGGCCTCCTCTCAGAAATTGCTTTAAAGCAATGGTACAGAGTGGATTGGGAAGTGAGAGGCAAATTCAGATCTACATGAAAATCCTACATTTATCATAAATTTTTTTTTCACATCACATTGAGGGTCTGATCCTAGAGCCTGAGTGCCCATGGGATGTGTGCTCATAGCTGATAGGGGCTGCTTTCCTGTGCTAGAAGGGAGATGGGGATTTCCTCAGCACCAGATGCCTCTGTCCCTGAAAGCGAAGGTTGCACTAAACAGAGTCTACAGGAAGCAATGCAGATTTGTGAGAATGATATGAAAACCCCTCCTTCTTATTAAGAAAAGGAATAATTTCCATCCCACCACACTCTTGGCTCTCAGTGAAAGTGTTTTTTTGGGGTACCTCCAACTGCTCTTGTTGATGGTAAGATAGCTGGGCATTTTGAGAAATGCCCACTTGGTACCCACTACCAACTAGAGGGAGGAATAGCTGTGGAAAACACAAGCAGGAAGCTCCCAGCATTTAGCTGTGTGAAACGTCCATGCTTTGAGGTTGAAGGGAAAAATCTTTTCCAATATTATTGTCTAAATTAGGCACTCTTGCAATGCATTCTGTAACAATGAAGACTAAGGGGCTCTCTTTTTCAATGAGCACCTGAACACACACACACACACACACACACACACACACACATACACACACTTGCTCACCAGATCCTCAGCACATGTAAAATTGTAAAATTTTTGAAAATTGTAAATGGATTAGGTTGTCTTTGGCTCTCACCTAACCTTTCTGTACTCACAACCTTCTTTCCATTTGGCCCCCTCCAGCACCTGCTGCTTTGCCTCCTCCGTTTCTCTCATGCTTCTTGCTAAGGTGAGTCCCCTCCAGGGAGCACCTAGGTACTGAACTGTTTCCTCCCTGACTCCCAAACCACATCACATGTTATCCATCCTCTATTTCACTTGATCTGAACCCTGCTCCCTATTTGAGCTAAGCTGACTCTCTCTCTCTCTCTCTCTCTCTCTCAGAGCAGCTGCCATGTCGTGAGCAGCACTATGGAAACACCCACATGGTGAGGAACTGAAGGCTCTTGCTCCCTCCTCCTCCAGATACATGAGGGAGCTTGGAAGTATAGCCTTTAGCCACAGTCAAGCTTTCAGATGACTGCAGCCCTGGATGACAGCTTGACAGAAACCTCATGAGGGATCCAGAGCCAGAGCAACCCAACTAAACCACTCTCAAATTCCTGATCCTCAGATATTGTGAGAGAATAAAAGTTTATTGTTTTAAGCTGCTAAATTTTGGAGAAATTTGTTGTGCAGCAGTACATAACTAATACAGCTTCCAAAATATCACCTACCTTAGAATATCTCCCTACAGTGTCTAAAATTCTCAAAGTAGGTACTTAAATCTCAAAGACATTGTCCACTCACAAATGTTTTGGAATGTTTATGTGCGGGGAGAATTGAATATCCTACATTAAGTTATTATTGGCCCTTAATACCTCATATGAAATAGAATATCCAAAATATTTGTCACTGACAAAGCCTTACAAATAAGACTTGGGGAAATTATTTGTTTTTATCTTATTTGTTTTGCCTTATTTTAAGTCTTTCTTTTTTTTTAGTTCCTGATTATAAAAGAAATGTTTGTTCATTGTAGAAAATCTGGAACACACACAATACCAACCCAGAAATGACCACTGTTAACGAGGGTTAATAAGAGCCAAGCAGCAGATGAGATCAAATGGAAGAGTGAGAACTGAAAACCAATTTTCTTGATTTGGGGATCGTCTCTTAATCTCTCTGCTCAGTTTCTCATTTGTAAAGTGTGATGATAACGGTTCCTACCTTATAGGGTTGTGAGGACTACATGAGATAATATATGTACAACACTTAGCAAAGTATCTGGCTCAAAATAAATAATAGCAGTAGTAGTTGTTGTTAACATCCCTATACGCTATTAGAGGAAAAGAGTTATCCCTTGTGGCAGAGACTATTAGTGCTTGTGACTGGTTCTGGCCAATGAACTATGAGCAGAAGTGATGTGTCATTTAGAGGCCAAAGAAGGTAAGAGCTGGTGTGCTGTCTCTGTGTCTTTCTTTTCTACATCAGCCTTTCATGAGAAAGAAATAAGCCTCTGATCAGTGCATCCCTATTTAACAGAGGAAATTGAGGTATAAAGAATGTAAGATCAAATTGGCTTTCATATGCAGTGACGCTCAATCTCATGTATACTGTATAAAAGGCCCTTGACATAAACAAGGATTACATTTCCAAATCTCCAAATTCACGATTGCTTGTATTTTACCTCATAAAACCATATCTAATAAGTAGAGAAAAAATAGAACCCTGTTGAGATGAAGATGCCAGGTGGTTGGTGAGGCTCACTCACTAGCTAGGCAACTCTTTCTCACACTGCAGCCTCAAATAGGAAATTCGGTTTCATTTCTTAGCAAAATGACAAACTTATCCACCATGGACCTGCAGTGTTATTCTTTTTTTTTTTTTTAAAGATTTTATTTATTCATTTTTTTCCCCCCAAAGCCGCAGTAGATAGTTGTATGTCATAGGTTCACATCCTTCTAGTTGCTGTACGTGGGACTCGGCCTCGGGTTGGACGGAGAAGTGGTGCCTTGGGGCGTGCCCGGGATCCGAACCCAGGCCGCCAGCATCAGAGCGCGCGCACTTAACTGCTAAGCCACGGAGCCGGCCAGCAGTGTTATTCTTAAAGAATCAGGACAACAAATGATAAAATCACATGGTAAGGATCTACTATGCACAAGTCACAGAATGTTGGGGATGGAAGTGGATATAAGTGGTCATATCATCCAAAGCCTACGTTTTACACACGAGGAAACTGAGGCCAAAGAAGGGAAAAACAATGACCACAAGATGATCAAACTAGATAATGATAGTCCTGGGATGATAAATAAGGCCCCTACCTCCCAGAGCAGTACTCTCTCCACTAATGTCCATGACCTCTGAAATATGACAATCTTTGTTTCCCCTTTCTTTAGTATGGGTCCGTGGAGTTATTTAAGAGGTTGAAACAGCACAACAAAATGAACTGAGGAAAAGGTCTAGATTTCATTGAAATATGAGAAAAGCTAGTTAAGAGTATGTAAATCTATCGAGGAAAAGAACATTAACACACAAAATCCCTATCCAAAATCCCCTAAAATCATTCATCACCACAAAACATCTGTGCTGTCCGTGAAGAAAATGCATGTGGAGTTCTTTTTCCCCAGGATGGGATAGCGCAGAAGCATTTAGCCTTGTTCCCAGTAACTTCTGAAGTGACTGGCTGGCAATTAGGATACAGCATAAGGCTAGGTTCAGGAGTGCGGCCTGTTAATGTATTGTGGGGACACTAGTTGGTTTGTAGAAGGGATGGTCCCAACTTTTGTTCTGGCTTCCTAAGCCTTAGGTCTGACCAAGTGACAACCCAGCCTGACCCTTTGATCTCCAGAAGCAGTAGGAACCAGAGGCTTTCATTGATCCCTGAGGAGCTTGCACCTCCAGCCAAATATCTGTTCAGCCGCTTCACCCTCTGCATCTTTAGTCTCAGGACCATAGGAGAGGGGAAAGCATCATCAGAATGGAATTTGCCTCGATCTCAAACTCCTTTTTGTGGAAAAGCTCCTAGCTTGCTCTCTCCAGTCCTACTGCCAGATTGTAAACTAGTAAATCTCAGCACAAGCAGCTGAAGGCCACATAGGCCCAGCTTCCCTGTGTAGGCCTTGGGAGCAACATTTGTCATGTGTTACACACCAGGGGCTTGATTTACAGCATGCAGTGCTGAGGAGGATCCATTTATAAAAAGGACTGTTTTAAAAAAGTATATTCTGTTAACTCCGATATCACCTACACCTAGAAATGGAATCTTTTCTTTCCTTGGTGGGAGGGGGGTGGAGGGAAGACAGGGGCTAGTGAGTGCACCTGCTAGAATACAGCCATTATGCAAAGTGCTGACAAGGCAAAACGTGGTACATACCCAAAAGGTTTTGTCAGGTTTTCCAGTTGTCGGTGCCTTAGTGAAATCATTAGCGAATTCCCTCAAGACCCCAGGATGCATATTATCTGGACCTGCTGATTGGATATATGTTAAGTTTCTTCATTTGCCTGCATTTTTTATCAATTGCTATTGTTCGGATTTTTATTACTGCCTAAATGTCTCTACTCTTTTTCTGTCCTTTTCTAAGGACCATTTTAATCACATATATATAACTATAAATATGTGTGCACATATATACATACATACTTATACATATATATGTGAATACACATATGTCTATACACATGTGGTCGTGTTGTAATTGTGTGTGTGTATAGTATTTATAGCCACATACAGGAGAGTTGCTGTTTAAAGATCTGATCGCCCTCAAGCACAAATATCCTAAACAAGACCTTTACAATTAAGTAATTCGCTCCACACTGCCATCTCCATATTTTCCTGCTCAAATCAACTCCCCCTTTCTGTTCCAGCTGCCTCAAGGTTTAGAGAGCATGCAGTTTTGGAGATAGTAAATGCTTTAGGGCAGTGGTTCTCAAACTTCAGCATACCTCAGAATCCCCTGGAGACCTTGTTAAAACACAGATTGCTAAGCACACTCCAGTTTGATTCAGTAGTTCTAGTGGGGAGGGGGGTGCTGACAGTTTGCATTTCTAACAAATTCCCAGGTGATAATGACGCTACTGGTCCTGGGACCACACTTTGAGAACCACTGCTTTGGGAGCTGTGGTGAAGAGGCTTGGAAGCTTGATAATGCAAGCCTGCCTCCCTCTGACTCTGATGCCACAAATCAA
The DNA here is from genome assembly GCF_020826845.1 of Diceros bicornis minor. Classification (NCBI taxonomy): domain Eukaryota; kingdom Metazoa; phylum Chordata; class Mammalia; order Perissodactyla; family Rhinocerotidae; genus Diceros; species Diceros bicornis. The sequence goes on along the minus strand of NC_080781.1, from coordinate 97,516,575 downwards.
AAATGGCTCCCAGGGCATAGAGCAAGAGAGAAAAATAAGACTTCTGTTTGTATATGCCAATCTGAGGAAAAAGACTGTACAGTTTAGTCCCACCCCTCTCCTACAACTATGTGAGTTTGCACAAAATGGGGTAATCCACATCTGTTGTGAGAAATAAGGGGGAGAAATATGGAATAACATATACTAGTTAGCCTGCCCATGTTTGTTGAACACTTATCTATAGACTATGACAGAGAAAGGGAAAAAATGATGAGCCTACCAGTTCACCTCTGCCCTGGGCAAGCTTAACGCTGTAGGTCTCAAACTTGAGTGTGAAAATTTAGATTGCAAGGGTCCTCATCAGACGTTCTTGATGTGAATCTTGCAGCACTGGCTCAGGAACTCACACTTTAACAAGTGATTCTGGTGCAGGTAGCATAAGGACCACACTTGGAGAAGTATTATGCTAATGGCAAAAAGGCAGAACACACAGGAAAGAGACCAGAGCAATGTGTGTAAGAAAATCTAGAGGCAAGTGTCACTTCATATAGCGCAGGCAACAAACTCAGGGCTAGCAAAGAAATGGAGTGATCAGAGTAAAATTTGTTCCTGCCAATGGCAGTTAGGATTTTTGGAAATATAAACAGGGATTTGTTTAGTAGAGAAACTATCTCCAACAATGAATGAGGCACTGAAAATTGACGGAGTTATGCAAAGCTTTTGTATAAAGATTTACACTTTTTCTTCAAAGCACTTGTATTAACTAACCGCATCCTCAGTAGTACCTCTATGAACTCACCTTGCCCCATTTGAAAGATGAATAAATAGAATCCTAGTGATTGCTTTGCCCCTGGTCACACAACAAGTGAAGTGACTGAGCCAAGATTAGGACTCGGGCCTCATTACTGTCTAGAGACCCTCTCAGCTGTGCCCGGCTGAAGTCACAAAAAGAGATAACTAAAAAATACTCTTCATAGTCTATCATTTCGGGTGCTACACCATATTTTTGTGCTGGCAGCTCGTAAAACATGGTGCCAGTTAACAGGAACCAGAATAAACAAGCAGATTGCCTCCTCCACTTAAGTGTGTTTTGCCTTCTGGGCTATCCTTCAAAATCTTCCAAGACTGCAGTCATAGGAGGGGGGCCAGTGAGGAGGGGAGAGACCCAATCCAGACTCATTACTCTCATTACTCTTAGCATTATCGTTGTTTCAGGAGCACAACGGAAGATTCTGCTTTGCTACAAGCTTTTAAAAAAGGTTATTTTGGGAAAATTAGCATAATCTGGTGTTCCTTTGCCATCTGCAAACTGCATTTACCTGAAGCAGCTGTCCTTAATTATTAGACACCCTCATGTATCCAGTATGGCCCCATCTGTCTATACAGTGAATAGCTTTTGCCAAATGAAAAAATCATTGAGGAAAGAAAGACCAAACAGGGCCATGTTTAAAGAGCCAGGACACAGCTGCTCTATTGTTGGTTGGAACATGCAGTACCCTCTAAATTTAAAGACCATGATACAGAGAGCTGGTTTTGAAGACCACCCAACCACAGGCATTAGAGGGCACAAAGGCACTGACCAGAAAAATAGACTTATATAAATATCAAATGTTGGCTAGAGCCTCTAAATCTAACTGAATCCATCCCTCTTGACCTACTGATCAGGTCAAAAGGCATATACTTCATCCCTACCTGCCCTCCTGATCCCGAAATCTCATTAGATGTGAAAAAGAACCCCCATTCTACCATTTCCTACCTAATTATTGGGGGAAGATAGACATTTTGGAATGGGTTTTTATTGATTTGTTTTTTGTGTAATCTATTAGCATTCCAACTTGTCAGAATACTTGTTGTTCTGTAGCATTCGGGTTGGGGGGGAGCTATAAATAAATAGAGCTGTGAGAGCACAGCCCGCTGTCAACATGGCTTGTAAGCCATCCCATTAGAAAAACACACTCTGGAGTGTGCCTTATTACCTTCCATGTTCAGTAGCTGGCCTCTGCCCAAGGTTAGACTGGAATACCTTAGGTTCTTGACATTTCACCTTCTATTTCTTTCAGCTCTTATCTTTTTCTTCCCTCTACTGCAGGGAACAGGAGAGATGAGCCTCACTTCACAGAATACAGAAACAATTTTAATGAAAATAAGGTGTTGGATGCAAGAAAAAAAATGCAGACTATTTTTTGCCTATTGTAAAATAGTGCTCAGTATCAAAGACAGAAGTGAAGCGGTATGCAAGTAAAAACTTTCATCAGAGCCCAATCTTTTAAAGACAATTATTTCTTCACCTTTCAAGATACACAAGTAATGCAACAGATCAAATCAATGTGACTTTCTCCTTTCCTGACATACCTCCTGAGGCAAACAGTTCTTTGCAAACCAACATCAAACATTCCCCTCACTTGTGCGCACACTTCCCCCCACCATGTATTTCCTTGGAATAGCCATGCGCAACTATCCTGCCTAGACTTCATGTGGTCTACAGCCTCCAGTTTGCTTTGATTTTGAGCAAAAATCGCATTGGTCTTCTTTAATTGTTGTGGTACCAGGATGCAGGGAGGGTGTTGTGGGAGAACTATATAACTGTGTTCTAGATTGATTTCCGAGGGAAAGCCGCTTGGTATCACTTCCTCTTCCTTTCTTTTCTACTTCCAGTTTGCACTTTCTACCCTCCTGGCAGATAGTGTGAATTTTTGCAAGAAGAAAAAAATGAGAAAACCCTTTTTTCTGTTTTCTCCCTACTACCTCAATTCTTACATGCAAATTGGGACTTACACAACTTCTCCTAGATCTCTCCCAGAAGAAATGAATTTGGGTTGACATGCCAAGATCAGATCTTGAGATAATGAGCTGGAGGCAGAATCTAGCTCATTTGTTCAATGGTTGTACCGTTGTTGCAAACAAAAAAGTAAATAGCTACCATTTATTGATTACTTACTGTGGCAAAGCACTTTACATGTTCCATCTCATATCGTCTTCACTAATTACCATTATTGTCTGCATTTTACAGTTTTGGAAACCAAGGCATTGAGAAGTTGTTTAATTTCTAGCAATGGAATTGAGACTTAAAATCAGATATACATGACTCCAAAGCCTATGCTTTTGATCACTATATTTTACTGCCACTCATAGTCAGATCAACTCTGCCAAGAGGTAAAAAATCATTTAAAAGAGGAAGTAGTTTGAAAATTATTATTTTGCTTTTCTCTTTTGCCTTTTTGAGTACTTAACTTATACCCTAGTCTTCCTGAGGCAATCATTTGGGGAGGGGGTGGGAGTGGATGGCAGAGACATTAGCATTTATGACACAAGGAAAAGAAAAGAGAAAGAAAGGGCAATATTCGCTTCTGACATACAAAATAGGGCCGTGCAGTAGGGCAACAGCCTTACAAGCCTATTTGTCTTACGACAATAACAATAGTATAATTGATAAGATTTTTACTACTGCCTACATGTCTCTACTCTTTTCCATTTCTTGCTAGGAATTTTATACACGCGCGCACACACACACACACACATAAATTATATGTAGTTCTATGGAAAAAATACATATATATCCAAATTCCTTTATGTCTTCCTCTAGCAAATCAAGGGTTAAGTTTTAAGGATCCAGATCATTGAGTGTCCCAGAAAAATAACCCATTTCACTGTGACAGCCAGGCCAACTCTATGGTAGAAGCAGAGTATAATCTAGTGGAGGTAAAAGAACATTTCTACCTTTCCAGCCCTGGAGAATTGGGAGAGGAAAAAGGGACAGAGAAAGGCAGGAAAGAGAGATTAGTCTATAGGGAGAATCACAGTAAGATAAGTAAGGGTAACACTACTCCCCAAGTGAAGCTATGAGAGGACGCTACCTCACAGACTTCCCTATAGCTTCCAGTCTAGGCCAGCTACACCAAAGTCTCTTTTGTCAGGCAGTTTTCCCCAGTCAGGCAGTTTTCCCCAACTGCTTTCAGTTTCCATGAGGAATGGACACTGAGGTGAGAGACATTGAGTCTGTCGTGAGAACCATTGTGACAAAGAAATGAGCCCACACCAGAGACTGGCCAGTGGGCTAGATGGAAGACCTGGCAGAGACTCGGAGTCTGTAAACAATGAGGACTGAGAGGAAGCAGAGGCAACCAGGACACCTTTCCAGGCTCTGACCAAATGAAGAAAAGGAAGCCAAATTACATTTGGTAAAACTGTAACCTTCAGCTGTAAATGCCAGCAGAGCAAGCAGTAAAACAGGAGACCAGAGCCACCAGAACCAGAGCACAGTACAAAGGCTACATGGATCTAAGAACCCCCATTTTCTCCTTTACACCAAGAGGTTCCACAAACTCTCTCCTCATATACTTAGACACCATCTTATGGAAAGAAGTAGGGAAAGGTTATCTGGCACAGCATTTTTATCCAAGAGAAACTGAACACTAAGGGGATTATTTAAATTGGAAGTTGGCAAACTATGGCCCGTACGCTAAGTCTGCCACCTGTTTTTATAAGTGAAGTTTTATTGAAACTTAGCCACTCCTGTTCATTTACGTACTGTCTATAGCTGCTTTCACTCTCAGAGTTGAGACTTGCAAAAGAACCGCAAGGCTCACAAAGCCTAAAATACTTATTATCTAGTTCTTTACAGAAAAGTTTGTCAATCCCTGGTTTAAATTACCAAATCAGACTCAGTTTTAAACCGAATTGGATATTTATGGTTTTGATATCCATCCTTCCCAAGTGGGTGAGTGGGCTCAAGAGAAAGGCCTGATTAGATGTAGGCACAATTGTGCAAGTTGATTTTCTCTGCACAACCAAGTTGTCCTATGTGTTATATCTGCAATCCTGCTACAATCTTTTCAGATAATGACAATAATAACCCTTTACAATTATATAGTGCTTTAGAGCTTATAAAATGCATTCACGTCCATTGGCTCATCTAATCTTCATAAAAATCTCAGTGAGAAAGGGATTTTAGCCCCATTTTATAGACGAGTGCGTAGCTGAGTCTCAGTGAGGCTAAGTGACTTGCTCAAGTTCACACATCTAGTAAGTAAGAAGTCCAGAACATGAGCTCAGGTGTTCTGGTTACATGTCTACTGTAGTTCCCACCCTCCCACAGCCAAACCACTAGGAATATCAATTCCAATGCAACCAAAGCAGAATCATCATATTCCTACAAACTTAGAAACTGGTACTCCAGCTTTTCTCTGAGTCATCAAAAGTAGAGTTTTTAAGCCTGAATGTTGAACCAATACCTTCTAAGAAGTATGCTATATTATTTATTTGCTGTATGATAAATTGAAGAACTTGCCATCTACTTTACTTGGAGCCCTTTTCCGAAGGAGTAGGTAGGATAGTCTCATTGTTAAGAGAATATACAGGCTCTGGAATCAGATTGGCCTTGGTTTAAGTCCAGTTCTACCACTTCCCAGCTGTGTGACCTTAAAAACGTTACTTAACCTCTCTGGACCTCAACTTCCTAGTATGTTAAAATGGAGGTCTTTTTGAGGATTAAATGAAAATGATGCACATTAAGCACTTAGCACAGGACCTGGAACATGGTTAGTGTAAAATAAATGACCACTCAATATAAGACTGTTAATGTAAATGGTATAGCCAGTCTTTAAAAGAATATGACAGGGTCTTACAAAATTAAACATGCAACTGGCATATGACCAAGAATTTTCTCTCCTGGGCATTTATCAAAGAGAAATGAAGGCTTAGGTTCACATACAAACCTGTACGTGAATGTTTATAGCAGCTTTAATTGTAATAGCCAAAAATTAGAAACAATCCAGATTTCCTTAAATAGATGAATGGTTAAGCAAACTGGTAGTGTATACCACAGAATGCTACTCAGCAAAAGAAGAAAAGGGAACTATTGATACACAAAACAACTTGGATGACTCTCCAGGTAATTATGCTGAGTGAAAAAGCCAATTTCAAAAGGTTACATACTGTATGATTCAATTTATATAACATTCTTGAAATGACAAAGTTATGGAGGTGGAGAACAGAGGAATGGCTGCCAGGAGTTAGGGAGGGGGAGCAGAAGAAGTGGCTGTGACTATAAAAGGGTCACACAAGAGATCCTTGTGATGATGGGACTGTTCTGTAACTTGATTTGGATGGTGGTCACAAGAACCTATATATGTGATAAAATTACATAGAACTAAATACATTCAAGCACATACAAATGAGTACATGTACAACTAATAAAATCTGAATAAGATAGATGGATTATATCAACGTCATTTTCCTGGTTGTGCTATATATTGTATTATAGTACTATATATACCGTATTATTGTACTATAGCTTTGCAAGATATCTTTGGGGAAATTGGGTAAAGGGTACACAGGCTCTCACTATCTTAGTTCTTACAACTGCATATGAATCTGTAGTTATCTCAAAATAAAAGTTTAAAAAGGACTATTAATGTCTTTCTTCTAAAATAGGCATAACCCAAAATAAGCTGCCACTATATACAGTCAGGCCCTTTCTGCACCCAGCAGTCCTTATATTTTACAATAAACAAAGGACAATTCTTTAAATGCTTTCTTGGGATCCTGGATTTACACTTTTACCACTATTGATAATTAATTTGGCGGGGGAGAGGGCTGGTTTCCCACTTCCAACTTAACACTCAAGATCTGTCTAAAGAAGCCTGTTGACCATCACGCCATTCATAAATCAGCAGATACAGAAATGCCTCCACAAAATCTGAGATGTGCAGTCAGCCAGGTCTAGTTTTGAACTCTTGTTCTGCAACCTCACTTACTAGCTTTGTGATAATAAGCAAGTCATTGAATCTCATTATACCTGGGTTGTCATGAGGCTGAAATAAAAAGACATTGGTGGGAAAATGTAAAGCATTTTAGATGGCAAGTATGTTTCTTCTACCATCCCTTACACAGTTTCCATTCATGCAAATATGATTTAATTGTATGTACAGGAAGAAAACATTCTTTAGGGACCTCAGACTCTTCAAGGGAAGTAAATTTTTTAAATAAAAGTGCCGTATCAATTTCCTAGTTGTGTATTGTACTACAGTTATGGAAGAATGTAACCATTGGGGGAAACTGGGTGAAGGGTACATGGGACTTCTCTGTACTAGTTTTGCAATATTATATGAATCTGTGATTATTTCAAAATAAAAAAAGTTTTTAAAAAGAGATAAATGTGTCATGGTTCTGACGTTCTCGAACATTTCATATTCTTCACCTCTTAAAACTTTGTAAAAATTTGATTTCTTCCCTCCAAACATGGAAATCTTGTTAAAAAAAATCTGAATTGAGGGGACAGCCCCGTGGCCAAGTGGTTCAAGTTCCGCGCGTTCCACTTCGGTGGCCACGGTTCGTGGGTTCGGATCCCAGGTGCAGACCTCCTCCATTTGTCAGCCATGCTGTGGTGGTGACCTACATATAAAAAGCAGAGGAAGCACAAAAAAGAGGAGGATGGCAATGGATGTTAGCTCAGGGCCAATCTTCCTCATCAAAAAAAAAATCCAAGTTGAGGGGGACCTTGGAAGTTATCCAGATTAGCTTATACAGAAGTCCCTTGCACAATTTCCCTAACATATTATAATTCAATTTGAATACTTCCATTGACAGGTAACTCACTCCCTACCAAAGGGGCCCTATCTAGTTAGAAGCAGATCTAACACTTTAAAAACTTTTCCTTACATTGATCTGAAATCTGCCTCCTTCTAATTTTCACCTTTGGTTTATATTTTTCCCTACTCCTCATTTCCAAGGAAGTAAGAAAGCATTTTTGGTGGACTTTTAGTATACTAAAATAAATCATTCTTTCTCCACATGGACTAGGAAATAAAACAGGTAGCTGATACCTCTCTCTTTCATCCTTAAAGGCAGATAACTGCTATCATTTCCTGTAGAGACATCAGACCAATAATCAGCATAATTTAACAAATTCAACAACATACAGTGATAATAATAGGAAATGACAAGACTGTGCCTTAGATTTACATAACACCTTTTCTCTGAACGGCAGCTAATAACAGGGCTGGTGTCGGTGCCTCTTCTGTCTTAGAAGCAAGGATCTTCTTGCAAACACCTTGTCTTTGTTTTAACTTATGTTATTTGGATGGGTAATTTCCAAATTTGTGCTTTTTATTATCCACGCGTTATGAAAATCTAAGGGGGAGAAAAGGATGTCTCAGCGCACCATCCAGGTGTAAAGAATTAATACTCCTTTGGATTTACTGGAAATTTACATGTGAAATCCTCATTAATGCTAATGTGAGTTCTGGAACTGTGTAAATCTTCTATATCAGGGAAAAAACATGCTATATGGAGGACTTTAATTGACATATTCTATTAACTCTCTGAGATTCCTAACTAATTGATTTTCCTTTTAATCACTGCCCTGTCTCCACTACTGCTCCCACAGTGGAAAAAAATGTATTTTTCATTATGAAAATCAATGCAGCTCTTTTTCTCCTTGACCAAGATCTAAATGGGAACCATAAGTGTGACATGACCCTTTAAAACCTTTTTTCGCAGCCAAATCCTTTGCTCTCTCTGGTTCCCATGTGACAGCAAGAGCTTCTGGCCCCTGGGGCACTAAGCACTCATAAAAAATCCCTCCTTAATAATTATTGTTATTATTTCCCATTTGGTAAGTGGCAATATTGTCCATCTAGGCTAAAAGGCCACATCCTGTGTCTTTCTCCCAACAGCTCACGAAATGGTGCTGACACTGCTTCAAAATATAAACTTCTGTCCTTGGCTGTTTTTGGTGGTAGCCAGGTCGGGGGAGTGGAGAGAGGTCTACTAGATTGTCTGCCTTGGGAAATATATATGGCAGTGGGTGATGGGTGCAAAAGTGGGAGCCAGGATCAGGAGAGCTGAGGTAAGTCTGAGGACAGAGGAAAGGGAATCGGCACAAGAGTGAGGCAGTCCTGGGGGAAACAGGACCCAGTACCCAAGGCGGAGGCCGGTTTGAGCATTCCAGAATTGGAGCGAGGGTGGGGAGCTAGAGACAAAAGATCAGAGCAAAGCAACAAGTCAGAACCAGCCAAGCAAGATAGAGTCAGGGCTCAAAGGCAATATAAGGCACTGAACGTTCAGGAAGTCAGAAGCCCAGTAGGTAGATTAGCACCAGGAAGTCATAAACATCAGGGCCAAAGCAAGGTGAACAAGTGAAAATTCAAGCCTATAGATTGACCCCAGGGGGACTACAGGAAGAGAATAAGGGTAGGGGGTAAGGAAACAGCAATGAAAAGAACCTGGAAAACAGGCATTGTACTTTGCCCTTTGCAAAGGGTTTATATGATTCTCGTGAAGGCAAAAACCAATTCTTGTATAGCCAACTCTAGCTGAGCACATAACTGAGAATTTGTGACTGAGTCAAGTACCAAATTCTGGCAGAAAGATCTTCGCTTGAATATAAACAGATGCACTGGGGAAATATCTGAGGAGACAGAAAATCCTGCAGTGTGAAGGGCAAATGCCATATTCTGTTATTTTGGATTCTGCTGGGCAAGAAGACTTTAGGTTGAGCTATCTTTAGCCTGACAAATTTACAGATTTCTGAAGTGGCTTCTAGTGATGGAGTGAAGAAGACACATTGTTCTAAAGCAGTGTTGGCCAACCAAGAATAGATGTGGCAGGAGGGTGGCATTAGAATTTCCAGGGATGCTATACACACCTCAGCCCCGGTCCTGGGGACTTTTTGGTGGTTGTATGTGCATGTGGGTGTTGTGTGTGTTTTACTTTCAGGTAAAGATAGTCGAGTTAACCATATTCCCTGGTTCATGGTACATTACCATAATTGGTCACTAATTTTATTTATTTGTTTATTTACTTATTTATTTATTTTCTTTTATCCCCATTCCCGTCCCCTATCTCCATAGCCAAGAATTTTAATGTGTTACTATGAATCTTTTTAAATGTTCTTGAAATATTAATAATGTTGTGTACATATATTTCTCCCCATTTTTATTGACTGCCGTATTTAAAATTGCAACCTTGTACTAGATATGTTCTATTTTCCCTCCAGACTCTCCACCCTTCTTCATTCTGCTCTCTGCTTCTTTCTCCGGGACTAACCAGTTGGACTACATCAATCGACACCCTCACTCTTCTGGCTTCCTATTATGTTTGGCCAGAAGAGAAGACCAGGAGGAGATCTGAGGGAGGAAGAGGAGTCGGGGTATTTATTCACCCAACACCCTCCCCACAGGGTCATCTAGGGCTGGCTGAGTCCCTTGGTCTAAGGTCACAGTGTTTGTCAGAGGCTTCTCCATACAATCCTCAATCTCTCCTCATTCTGGTGACTTGTGCCTTCTTTTGACCCTTCAAGTCCTAGGGGTAGTAACTGAATCCTACTGTACACTATCCTTTATGGTTTACTTCTATCCCGCCCACATCATTCTAAATAGTTCCTTTAGGAAACACTCCTCAAAGTATCCAATCTGCGTGTTCCATCTCTTCCTTGCCAAGACCCTGATTGATTCAAATTGCCTTCCCCCACCTACTCTCCCTATTCCTCTTCTCTGCCTTATTTTTCTCCGTAGCACTTACTCTATCTAACCTACTATATATTTTACCTTTTTGTCTTGTTTATTGTCTGCCTCTCATCGAAAATGTCAGGGAAGGGACTTTTATCTGTTTTTTTCACTTTGAACATGGTAGGCACTTATAAGTGTTTGTTGAATGACTGAATAAATGCATGAATATAGAGGTAGGCAGGGGCCAGATCATGCAAGGCCTTGCAGTCAACAGTTAGGAGTTTGCATTTTATTCTGTGTGCAATGGGAATCCATTTAAGAAGAATTTTATGCAAGGGAGTGATAGGATTTGATTTAAGTTTTAAAATCACTATGAGTGCTATGGACATTGTGTGGGGACAAGAATGGAAGTTGAGCGATCAGTTAAATGCCCCGTGCAACAGTCCAAGTAAGAGCCTAGAATAAGGTGGTAGTGGCGGTAGTGGTAGAAAAGGAGAGAAGTGATATATGAGGAAGACTCTTCCTGGAGTCTTGGCTATGGCTATAGGCCATAAACAGAACTTGTTCATTTGTCAGAGCTGGGTTGGCTTGGCTGAGGATGTTCTCAGAAGCTGAAGCAATGATCTCAGCAGAATTTGTCTAGCTTTGTAATATTCTGGACATATTTGCTGGATCTTAGCAATTCAGAACATGTGAATTAAATTTTGGGAAAATACCTATTTGGAATCCTCCTAGACATGGAATTTTCACAAAGGCATAAAATCCTACATTCTTTATAATCAAAACTGAGATGTCAAAAGCATCATAAGAGCTTCTGAATAATGTGATTTTTAAATAAGAACCTGAGCATTTAAAAGCAAAACAATACAATACAGAAACCATTACTCCAAATGGTAATCTACTGCCTATGCTGCGCAGCCAAAAGATTAGTCTTTTTTTCCTCTCCAGAAAATGCTCTATGATTCCATTAGCAGATAATATGCTTCAAAAAAGTGATTTCACATGTAGACAAATTCCAACTCAGTAGCAAGCAATTGTATATCAATGTTTCTGAAATGGAATTAAAGGTTAAAAAATGATAGGAGTCCTTCTCTTGTCAGAGTAGATATTTAGAATATTTTCGCCGGGAGCTTTCTCAATACATTATCCGTTACAGAAAAATGGAATTTCATCTCATCTATTATGCTAAGCAGGTTTAGAGGGCTTTTAGGAGACATCAAAGACCTAAAGTCCCTATTCTTCATGAAGTAAGTTATTTTCCTAACAGCATCTATAATTCCTAGTCTTTTGGCATTTGAAATAGGAATATTACACCATGCTATTCTCTGGGTCCTGAGAGTAGTTGGAAGACACTCCAGTACAGACTTACCGATTAAATGGTAAGTGTTCGTGGAGTCCCTACAGGTGATGTCAAACCCCAGCAAAGACTAAATTAGGTTGAGACCTATCAATCCCTGGAGATATTTCTTACACTTTGAGTTCTGTGGGATCTATGGGATAAAATGTTAGTCTTAAAAATTAATGCTTAAAATAGCAATCCCATAAGAGGGTTGGAAGAAGTCTGGAAGGGAGGGGTGTAGGATTCTCATTTGGTACAATCAGAGAATACCACTAAAGCCAAAATAGTGGTTCCCAAGTGCTTGTTTGTGAACTCACGCCAGTTCATGGCAATTTTACTTGACCGTGGTGAAATAAGAAAAACATGGACAATGTGTGTTTTTCATAACGCTAAAATCATTCAATATTTTTATTGTAAGATTATGTTTCATTTCCTTCTTTTTAAATATTGACTCTTTTATAAAATGATAATGTAAGCAGATGGCAGGTGAGTTTTGTTTATTTAATGTCCTTACTTGGCAAGATAAAATGTTGGCAGTCCTATGGCAGTCCATCCATTTGGTGGGTGGGGGAAATTTTACTAATTTGTGAAATCTAAATATGGTTATCACTGTCCTAGATGATTTTTCAGATTCATAAAATATCATGTGATCCAGGCCCAGGACATATATATACTCTCCTTCTTTTGTGCTCTCATAGCATGTTACCTGTACAAGTATTATGGCACCAATCTTTGTCCTCCCTCTATCTGCTGTTAATGTGAAGTGAAAGAAGGAATGAGCACTCACCTTAACTCTAAGTGTGACTCTGCAGCTGATCTTGCCTGTGTACTGGCCAAGAATACAACTCAAAGCTCCACAGAAGAGACATCTTGGCATCTATCCAGCGTGAAGAGAAAGTGGCTGCCTGTAAACCCAACCAAACTACTTGGCAAAGCAACACATTCCTCTGTTGGGCAGCCCAGGTGGTTAGAAAGTGTTTCTTTATATTGAGCTCAAATATTCTATCCTGTGATTTTCATCACTGGTCTTAGCTCTATACACTGGGACAACATAGATTAAGGCTAATTTTTCCGTGGCATCAGAGGACAGCTAGTATATCTACCTCCCTCAAAGTATTTTTTCCTCCAGCTGCCATCATTGTTTCTCAGAGCACAATTTTTAGGCTTCTCTGAATTCTGAAATTAGCTTTCTTCAGGGAAGACTTCTCAAAACCCTCTTCATGCCCAGATCTGAACCCAGGTGGGGTCTGGCCAATTCCTAATTATCCGCTGCCTCTTTTGATATAGACACTTGCTTGAATTTTTTCTTGATTATAAATATTTTTCTGAAAAGATCAGCTATATTGGGGTCATAGTATACATACATCTGGAATCATTACAATGATCTATTCATTTGTTCATTATTTGAGGAAACACTATACACCTCCAGTACGCATGGCACTATGGGCACAGAGGCAGTGTATTAGAGTTCTCCAGAAAAAAAGAACCAATGAGGGGCCGGTCCCGTGGCTTAGCGGTTAAGTGCCTACGCTTAGCTGCTGGCAACCCCGGTTCAGATCCCGGGCGCGCACCGATGCACCGCTTGTCAGGCCATGCTGTGGTGGTGTCCCATACAAAGTGGAGGAAGGTGGGCACAGATGTTAGCCCAAGGCCAGTCTTCCTCAGCAAAAAGAGGAGGATTGGCATGGATGTTAGCTCAAGGCTGATCTTCCTCAAAAAAAAAAAAAAAGAACCAATGAGATATAAAAGGAGTTTTAATATGAAAAATTGGCTCACACAATTACGGAGACTGGGAAGTCTCGCGATCTGCCATCTGCAAGCTGGAGACCCAGAAAAGCCAGTAGTGTAATTCAGTCCAAGTCTGAAGGCCTGAGAACCAGGGGAGCCAAAGGTTTAAGCCCCAGTTCAGGGGCAGGAGAAGATGAGATGAGATGTCCCAGCTGAAGCAATGAGGCAGAAAAAAGGGAATAATTCTTCCTTCCCCTGCCTTTTTGTTCTACTCAGGCCCTCAGTGGATTGGATGATGCCCACCCATATTGGGGAGGGCAATCTACTTTATTGAGTCTCCCAATTCAAATGCTAATCTCGGGGCAGCCCAGTGGCATAGCGGTTAAGTGCGCGCCCTCAGCTGCTGCGGCCTGGGGTTCACGGGTTCAGATCCCGGCTGCACACCAACACACTGCTTGTCAAGCCATGCTGTGGCAGCGTCCCATATAAAGTAGAGGAAGATGGGCATGGATGTTAGCCCAGGGCCAATCTTCCTCAGCAAAAAAGGAGGAGGATTGGCATTGGATGTTAGTTTAGGGCCGATCTTCCTCACAAAAAAAAAATGCTAATCTCATCCAGAAATACTCTCACAGACACACTCAGAAATGATGTTTAACCAGATACCTAGATATCCTCTGATCCAGTCAAGTTGACACATAAAATTAACTATCACAGGGGTACATGAATATTGGAAACATACTTCTTGCCCTCAAATAGCCTTAAAAAATAATTCAGAAATGAGAAACATCCAAATATATAATAAGAAAATAGCTAACGTTTATATAACACTATTGGCCAAGTATGTGCTAAATGCTGTACACATTTTAAACTTTTTTAATCCTCACAATCCTATGAGGGGGGTACTATTATTATCATCTCCATTTTACAGATAAGGAAACGGAGACACAAATAGGTTAAGTAAATTGCTCCAGATCACACTGCTGTTACGTGGCAGAGGAGCGCCAAACCCTGACAGTCTGACTCCAGAGCTCAAGCTATTAACCACTGTGCTATAATACAGAATGTAAGCATATAAAACACATCATTAAAGTTAGAACTCTACTTAAATGCCAAGAAATACAAATAAAAGTAGAATCATAGTAAGGGCTGTGGGGGCTATGGTTATGGAGAGGGTTGTGGGTGTGTTTGGAGAGGTGGTTGGTCAGAGACATCTTCTTAGAATTGAAGAGTCTTGTGCCAGATTTTGAATGAAAAGGAATAAGGTTGGCTGTCAGACTTGCTATTCCTAACCTCAGCCATTTTAATATGGAAAAGACCTTAATAGGATTCAAAACAATTATCCCATGATAAGGTTGTCTGGTTCTTGGCCTCGCATACAAATTTGAAGCAATGCTGGCACATGCATTCTACTGGGAGACATAATTAAAAAGAAGTAAGGGCTGATTTACAAGACTTTATGAAATGGACCATAAACTTCAGAAATTGGCCATAGCAGTTGGAGATGTAGTTAATCTTGTAGGATTGAAGAGTGAGTTAGCTATTCAGAAGAAATCACTGATAGAGAAATCAATGCATCTTGGATAAGATCCTAGGGCAAGAATGGCAGGAAAGTGTGTGTGATTGGGGGGTGGAGTGGGGGGCATAAAGTAAATTCCTTACAATAGCAAACGCATTGGGTATTAATCACTCCCAAATGTTATTTGCAAATATCAATGAAAATCACTAGGGTTTTTTTTCCCTTCAAAGAAGATGGTGTGTTCATTTAAAGTTGATGAAGCTTATCCAGTTTTATCATCATTTTGATGCCCTTTATCCCAGTTTATGTTTTTTAATCACTAAATGGCACCCTTACTTTCTGCCTTATATTTGCAAATTTCTATACTACAAGTGGGAATTAAAAAAAAACAACAACAAAATGGGAATGACTGTTATCTTCAAAATACAGTTCCATTTGCTTTCAGAAGCATGAATCTTCTGTAAGTAGTTTGTACAAATAATCAAACAATTGCTTTTCATTAAACCATGGTTTTGATCTTGGAGCTTTTCACTTCTTTTTAGCCAGCTTAGGCTAAAATTAACTATGAAAACTAAAATCACAATCACTTTATGAAGCTATTCATGGTATGTTCTTTCACATATTATTAGCACATGAAAAATAACTGATTCAGCAAAGAATTCCTTTAAAAAATATCATTAGGTTTTTAGTCTCTTTGGGGCTAATTTATGCATTGAAGATATTTAAGAGAGGTGAACGTTCAGCACCTAGCACAGCACGGCTAGGTTTCTACAACAACAACAAACATTCCAATAAAAGTGAAAATTTTCCATTATTCAGGGTGTTTCAGATAACCAGATTGCTTATAGCTTTTAGCAGAACATCTTAGCTAAAGTTTGTACTATTACCTGAGTTTTTCCTGTTCATCATTGTTCACCGAGCACTTGGAATCTGTGGTAAATGGTACTGTTCCTCGTGATTGCACAGCCATGTCTCGCATCCCAGCTCCTAAAAGGCAGGAACTGTATCTCCATATTGCATCCCCAGGGTCTAGCATAAAGTTGATCTCAGTCGATGTTGGTGATAAAAATGTGAGCATATCAATGTATCCTTCAAGGATCTCAGAGATCAACAAATGATAACAAAACCGAACAAATAAAACTTTACATTTGTACAGATTTATACAGAGGATTGTACATCAGGCATTTTCCTTAGCCATGTCCTGCAATTAGCACTGAATCAGAAACATATAACCATAATGTATAAAGTCCAACAAGGTTCCCATTACTGTGCAAGCTTCAGAACAATACAACCAAACAACCAAGGAGTAAACTTTTATTGAGCATGTATTATAACCCAAGTCCCGTGCTGGGTACTGGGGATAGAAAAAGGAATCAGAACATACTCCATTTTCTCAAAGTGCTTTCACATCAGTGAAGAGACAGGCAAATAAATGAGCAACTATTGACCGTCTCTCGTGGAGCCAGTCAGGTGAAGGCTGTATTGCAAAAGAATGCCAAAGCACACAGCCCTAATTGTATTCAGCCCCAGTCTCAGTCCGCTTTGACCTAAACACTTCTGCCCCTGCACCTTCTTAACACTCTCCACAAAAAGAGAAACTCCCACTGGGAAAGAATGCTTCAACTTAGTTACCAAAGGCGAAGGGGGGAGGGAGGAGGGCAAAAGGGGTAATAGGGCACATGTATATGGTGACTGATGGCAATTAGACTTTGGGTAGTGAACACGATGTAGTCTATACGGAAGTTGAAATATAATGATGTACACCTAGAATTTATATAATGTTATAAGCCAGTGTTACCTCAACAACAAAAAAAAACTGAGTCACACTCATGAGGTAAACCAGCTAAGCAATTCTGTAAAAGGTGGGGTAGAGAATGGAGATTACATAAGCAGGCCGACAATGCCCAGTATATCACATTTTTGCTGCATATGATTAAGATAGAAGTGTGTATGTCACATCAGACTCCTCCAAACGGTTACCAGAGTTGATGGATGCAATTGTTAGAAATTCTTCTGCACTGACATTATGTTCAACAGATGGTGTTTTTCAATCTATATTTCAATTAGAAGTTAACCATACTTCAGGAAAAGTGAACTTATGAACTTTGGCTTTTAAAAATCTCTTTATTTATCAGCATCTGGACCAGGCTTGCTAATTCCGTTTAGCTCATCTCCAGCCTAAGAAAAGTGCTGCCACCTGCTGATAAGAATGAAAAATAAATCCCTTCCCGGGCCGGCCCCGTGGCTTAGCGGTTAAGTGCGCGCACTCCGCCGCTGGCGGCCTGGGTTCGGATCCTGGGCGCGCACCGACGCACCGCTTCTCCGGCCACACTGAGGCCGCGTCCCACATACAGCAACTAGAAGGATGTGCAGCTATGACATACAACTATCTACTGGGGCTTTGGGGGGAAAAATAAATAAATAAAATAAAATTATAAAAAATAAATAAATAAATCCCTTCCCCACCCCTCAAATAATAATAATAATAATAATAAGAGATAAAATCCCCAAAGAATTCAAATTTCTTGTGCTGCAGATTATAGTCAATTCTTTACTTTTTAATTTATTGTATCCCCATTTCTTTCTCAGGGGAATTTTTCTTATGGGAAACTGGTTTGGTTTCTTAGGTTAAATTAAGCCAAGAAAAAGCCTCAGCTGATTATTTGCCCTTCCTATCATTGCTGAGAAGAAGGTAAGCACAGGTAAAAACATAGAGCTATAATTTTCAATTTTTTAGTCCTGTTAAAAAAATATGTCTGGAGAGAAAGCAGCAATATGGAGTAGTCAACAGATCTGAGGCTTTGGAGGTACTTAGATAGGGGATTGAGTTCCATCTCTGCCACTTTGTCATTCATTCAACAACTAGGAACAACCGGCACCTACTAAATGCCTCGGAATGTTCTAAACGTGAGGCATACATTGATGAATTTAACAAAATCTCTGCCCCCATGGCATTTCATTCTAGTGTGGGAGAAAAACAACAAACAAGGAAACAAACACATAAACAAAAATAATTTCAGATACTTAGTGATAATGGCTGCGAGGAGAAAGAAAACAGGGTAGAGGAATGGAGGATCACGGGAGACCTTCTTTTAGATGGATGGCCTCTGAGAAGGCTTGTGACTAGCTACGTGACGAGGGGCAAGTCACTAACTCTGAAGGTCAGTTTTCTCATCTAGAAAATGGGGATAACTATAGTTCTTACCTCATAAGATGGCTATGAGAGTGAGAAACAATACATATAGAGCATCTAGTATATCCTGTGTCATATCATAGGCACGGAATGAATGGTAAACATTATTCTCATTGTTGCTGTTTTGTTATTGTAATCAAACTACGATGCACATAGTGAATAATAAATGCCCCAGTGAGTCAAAAAGCATTTTTTTCTTGTAATGAATATTGAACCTTCTACATTTTAAGAATACTGTTTGGATTTAATATGATTTTCTGTAGGACAAAATACTTTTAATGTAGTTCATTCCTCTAATTCCATGAGTTTTCTCTGAGGTCCTGGGTGATATTCCTTTCCCACAGTGGCCAAATGCCACAACTATTTTTTCAGGAGGAAAATTCTGGCATGAAAGAGTTCATGCCAGATTTCATCTGAGTGTTCTGTCTCAGAATGGGCCTCCTCTAAGTGTCTGCAGCTCTCTCCACGGCGAGCGTTGCGCTCTTTCACTGTCTCATGCATGATGCACTCCAATTTCCACCTCTATTCCTTCTCCCTTCAAATAATGCTATTCTGTCAGCAAAAGGCGAACCACTAAGATCAACAAGAAAAAAGCCAGCTCACTCTTAAACCTGCCTTTCCTCTTTGTTCCTCTGACCCTGACCTGCCAGTCTGCTTTCTGGTTTGGTAGGTCCCCTTGGGGCGTGTAGAGGTCAGCTTCTGTCCTCCTTTCTCTAGCCTGAACTTGCATTAATCTTCACTTTCTTTTAACTTGGAGCCTGTGCTGTTTTACCTCCACTGCTGCCCAATGTTTGAGACTCCCTCACCTTCAGACAGAGAAATTCAACAAAAACAGGTTTTAAATGATGAACTACTTTCAAAGAACATTTACTTTACATCTCACAACAACCTAGGTAGGTGGGTGTGGTGAATATTATTAGCCACGGTTTTATACGTGGAAAAGGGGGCTTGGGAAGTCAAGTGAACTACAAAGGTCACACAGCAAGTCAGTTGTGGGACCTAACTGTTACTGCTTCTAAACTGGCTGAAGAACTTCTAAACCAAGGTATGTTTCCATATGGGCAAAATGAAGTATGAGTCAAAAATCCAACTATAAAAAACTATTTTTACTTTGCTCTCGGATAGCAGCAAAGAGGCAGTTTACATAGTAGTTAAGAGCTTTGACACTGGAACCAGATCCCCAAGACATTGAAATCATAAATCATAGCACTGCCACTTTACTAGCTATGTGACCTTGAGTAAGTGACTTTACCTATCTGTGCATCAGTTTTCTCTTTATAAGCTGAGGAAAATAATAGTATCACCTCACTGCATTGTGGTGAGGATTACATGAGTAATACCTACTTGCTTATACCAATGCCTGGCACATAGTAAGAACTCAATAAATGCTAGCTATTATTTTTTTATTATTCTTTTATTGCTGAGTGGTTCTATTATATGGATGCACCATAATTTCGGCAGTTTCTCAACAACTTAAATATACACCTACCATAAGACCCAGCCAATTCCACTCTTAGGTATTCTCTCAAAAGAAATAAAAGCCTATGTATACACAAAGGCTTATACTTGAATACACAAACTGCAGTATATCCATACAATAGAATACTACACAGCAATAAAAATGCAACAGCATGGATGAATCTGAAAATAAATATGTTGAGTGAAATAAGCCAGAGAAAAAAGAGTACATACTATATAATTCAATTTATAGAAAACTATATGAAATGCAAACTAATCTGCACTGACAGAAAGTGGATCAGTGTTTGCCTGGGGCCAAGGCTGGGGAGGGAGGGAGGAACTACACAGGGGCAGGAGGACACTATTTTGGGCTGATGGATATATTCATTTTCTTGATTGAGGTGATGGTTGCACAAGGGTATATACATACGTCTTTTTTTAAATTTTATTTTATGGTGGTAAGAACATTTAACATGAGATCTACCCTCTTAACAGAGTTTTTAGGTGAATATCTACCATTCTCTACAGGTACAATGTTGTACAGCAGATCTCTAGAACCCATTCATCTTGCATAACTGAAATTTTATGCCTGTTGATTAGCAACGCCTCCTTCCCCTCTTCCCCCAGCCCCTGGCAACCACCATTCTATTCTTTGCTTCCATGAATTTGACTATTTTGAACACAAATTTTATCAAATTTTCTTCCTTATACCAATGCCTGGCACATAGTAAGAGCTCAATAAATGCTAGCTATTATTATTGCAGGGGTCTAGGGTCCTAATATGCCACTGTTGGTTGAATTCGGTCAAGGCAGAGTCTATATTAAAGAGATCATTTCTAGTCCTTGGTTCAGGTCAGCTTAGCTCACCAGGGTGTAACAATAGTTGTGGGTCTTTGTTTGCTGGTGAACACTCCACTGGTTGTTCTGTCCATATCAATAAATCTATATGAAAAGGCTGGCAGCTTACAATGATGTCAGCCATGCGCAACATAGCAAAACACAATAAAGAGGCAATGTTGGTGATCTAGCAGCAACTCTCTAGTGAATGCTGGATTGGGGAAAGCCTCGGAGCTGATGGTCACTAGGGCAGCAGTTCATGGCACAGCTCTTATAAGCAATGGTGGTCAGGTGCCAACCTGGCTACAAGCTGGAAAAGCTTCCCACAAGCCCTGGGCACCAGTATATCCGCCTGAGACCTGAGACTCTGAGTACTCATAGGCAAGGTAATATTACTCCATTTTACACGTTTAGACATATCACAGGGCAAATCCTGTTGCCCAAAACATAACAACTCCAGTCAAAGCTTCCTATTACAGGCTTCGAGTCCAACGAGAATGTCGATGCTATCCCCCAACCCCAATGTTATGAAGGTGGCCCATGGTGAACTGAGAGATCAAATTCCAATATATCACACTGCTTCAAGAACTCTTATACAGTAGGAAAACATTCTATAATCATTTCAGGGGCAAGTATTTATAATATTTTACCACGGTGGGAATTTGCCTCCATGGTACATTTGTGCCAGGTGAGCTTCCAAAGCGAATTGCAGCTACAGTACCCAGAGAGGTACATCTGCAAGAAATTTACTAGGCAGGAGGAAAAAAATCTTCATGGCATTCTCCCCAAAGGGAAATTTCTGTAACCTTTTTCTGACAGGCAAATAATAAGTATTCACACAGGAGCATATTGCTTATATTCCCCTGACAGGCAAGAACGTTTTTCACCCTGGCCAAAAATATGGAGGATAAACTGCAGGTATATTTCTTGTGCTAATCCAGGTGCAAGATTTCATTGCTTGAGTGAAGCCAAAGGCAAAGAGTCAATAAAGTACTCAAAGACTATAATAGAAGAAAAAAGTAGATCTTGAGGTAAAGACAAAAGACAGGTACTCAGGGTTCCTGGGCCCTTAAGCTGGCTTCAGTCTCTAAAACAGATGAACCTTTTAGGTACCTCTCTGTTTATCTCTAACCCAGGAAAATGTCCCTATTAAGAATGATATTATCTACAGATTGATGGATAGTGGCTACTATCCATCAATGGGTAGCATTATATTAGCATCCTATTCTTATAATTATATTTTATTTTTTTATTTAAAATTATATATATACACATATATATTTATCAACAGCAGCAATAATACTAATAATCAGCCTTGAGAACTAGAAAGAAAGCACAATCCTAGTTTATTGGCCAGGCTCAGTGAAACTTATTGTGAATTGCCAGTACTCCCTAACAATGGTAACCATCAGTTAACAGAAGGAATTCTACCGAGAATAGAAATGTCAGCAGAAATTTCATGGTGACTGGCAGGCATTAGTCAGGAATGTACTTTTTATCTCTGACTATGTGTGATAGTGCCTGTTGTCTTAGATATTCACTGAAAGGATGCACTGGATGTATCTGAATTGCTTATCTAGTCACCACCATGTCCTGCTCTGTGAGGTGTGGGGGAAGAGGGAGAATCCTCCTCTGCCCTTTCCCTTAAGGTTCTTATGGCTGGCCAAATAATTAACAAGACAGGTTAGCAGGAGAAAATAATACCAAGTTTAATAACATGTATACATGGGAGAAACCAGGGACACTGCGTTTCTCAACACAATAGCA
Source organism: Diceros bicornis minor (assembly GCF_020826845.1). NCBI lineage: Eukaryota > Metazoa > Chordata > Mammalia > Perissodactyla > Rhinocerotidae > Diceros > Diceros bicornis. The sequence continues at coordinate 97,494,310 of NC_080781.1, read as the reverse complement.
GAAATTCTCATCTTAAATACCATCTTCACCTAAAGACAGAAGAGGATGTTGGGGGTGGGGGGAGTCAGTTACAGGAGATTACCACTATAACACAGTAAACAGGAGTAAGGTTATTATGCAGATTTAAGGCCTCACCTTCCACATTGATAAGTTTCTAGAATTGAGGTCGTCCCCCCTCTTCCTAATACAGAGAGGGAGATATCTTTCCAAATGGAGACTTTCTTTATAAATGTAAATGTTTGTCTGGCAACTCCTCACAGGGCCATCCAGAGAATGTGGCCAGAGAGACAGAACTTCTGATAAGATGGGCCTGTTGGTGCCTTTCCTATTGTAACATCTATTTTACATTATATTACAGCCATCAGATAGAAGATCTGTTCCAGGAAGGAGTTACTATGTCAAATTCTTCAGGCAGTTAGTGGGGGAGGTCAAATGTCCCTCAGAGAAAACAATCGAGGTAAAGAGATATATTTCAGGGTGGCCAAATCTTGATCTCTCACAGTCCTGCCTTTGAAACTACAAGTTTCACAGTCCTTTTGAAACTTAAAGAAGTTTCATAGTCCAGAAGCTGAGTTGGTAGATTGTTTCATTTCACTGAACACATTTCTTAGTCCTGATAATAGATCACTTCAATTAAGTTCATTTTAGAAGGTGGTGATACAGGTGGGCTCCCAAAGTTAGGCTTTATATATTGTGGAAGCAAGCAATCAAGTATTTAATAAGAAGCATTTTTATGGAAACAAAAGAAAACAAGGTTAATGGTTGGAGCAAATTGTAAACCAGTTTTTGAGTTCAGAGGACAGCCAGTTCAGAAGATTTTTAGACGTCAGTGTCAAAGTATCTTTTGCAGTTTAAATGTCCCTGATGATGTCATCGGGTAATCTCTCTGGTTTACATCAAGTCCATCAGCTTCAGTTTGTAAGGCTTCAGGATAAAGGGCAGGTTCAGTTCTCAGTGATTCCAAATGAAAATGATGGAAAAAATAAAAAACGTTAGTTTGGGCATCTGTAGCCCATATTTCAGGAGACTAGAAGAAATCAGGATCCAGTCCAGTCAATAGATATAAAACAAAAACCTCAAAAGACAATTCACAAAACTAGGATCTAATATCTGCAAATGTATACTATAGTTTTTACTGAAATATAATTTTTCTCTCTAAAATCACCCTCATTTTTATTAAGATAGCCAAATTAAAACTAACTAGTTTGCAAAATAAGTCTAGTTTCAATGAATTTGGCCCAATTATTTATATAAGTACAGCAAGAATGGCAACTGATCATGTGAGAGATCAAGATTTGGCCACCATGAAATATATCTCTTTACCTTGATTGTTTTCTCTGACGGACATTTGACCTCCCCCACTACCTGCCTAAAGAATTTGACATAGTAACTCCTTCCCGGAACAGATCTTCTATCTGATCGCTGTAATATAATGTAAAATAGATGTTACAATAGAAAAGGCACCAACAAGCCCATCTTATCATCAGAATTTCTGTCTCTCTGGCCACATTCTCTGGATGGCCCTGCCAGGAGTTGCCAGACAAACATTTACATTCATAAGGGAAATCTCCATTTTTACATTTATAAGGGAAATCTCCATTTGTAAACGTATGTATCTCCCCCTCTGTATTAGGAAGAGGTGGGATGGCCTCATTTCTAGAGACTTATCAATGTGGAAGGTGAGGCCTTAAATCTGCATAATAACCTTACTTTTGTTTACTGTGCTTTAGCGGTAATCTCCTGTAACTGACTCGCCATACCCCCAACATCCTCCTTTGTCTTTGGCTGAACATGGTATTTAAGATGAGAATTTCTGCTATTGTGTTGAGAAACGCAGTGTCCCTGGTTTCTCCCATGTATACATGTTATTAAACTTGGTATTATTTTCTCCTGCTAACCTGTCTTGTTAATTATTTGGCCAGCCATAAGAACCTTAAGGGAAAGGGCAGAGCGGGTTTCTCCCTCTTGCCCCACAATGATATAGGCTCTTTTAAATCTGCTTTGCTGGAACTTTTTATAGGGAATCTCACATTGAACTTCAAAGGCCTCTCGAGGCCAAGAAAGCCAAGCCAAGGATTTTGTCATCAGACTTTGCCTGCAATACCTACAGATTTGGGTGAATTCCTCTCTTCTGAGGTTCCCCCAAAATATTTCGAGGTTCCTTGTACCTGCCAGATAAGTGACATTCTTTACTTATCCTGGTAAGCGTTGCTTGGAACATAAGGTACCAGGCCAATATTTCCACGTGGCTTTATTCCATAAAGTCCAATCTTCATTCCTCAAAAGCTGTATGGTTATATCGCAAATATGATGTTCCAGTTACAGCCTTGGTAATATAACCAATGTTTCCAATTGTGTCCTGTTATAAGAAGATTCTTATTGAACTTATGCAAATAACTATATTGCCATGAAAACAATAATACTCACTCACTAAAAGTTTCCAAATTCTGGAGGGATCAGGTAGAAAGAAAAAGATAAATATTTTAATTTTGCTTACAAAAGTATCATTTACCAAATTGCTATAAGTCTTAGCTAGCTCAGGAGAAAAGAGAAAAAGTTTTCCTTAAATCTGAAAAAACAAAACATTAAAAATTCAGCAATACTTCAAATGAAAAATCATAAAAATTATAATCATCCTTATCAGTTCATTCAGTCCTATGTAATCCATTCTTGATCCCGATCTTTTTGTTGGCAGCTTCATGAAGTCATCAGTTTCTCCATCAGATTTCTGTAATTTCTTACCAAGTTCAGGTTTATGATCAGAAAGTTTATCAGAAGGCTGTACTCCACTGTAAATATCAGAGTCCTTTCCATGAAGTTTTCTGAAGTTGAAATATATAACATATTTTGCAAAAGCGTTAGAGCAAAGAAATAAGTCTCTGAACAACAAGACCTCAAAATGGAAATTGACAAAGAAATTTGGTTAATTTTGTGACATACAACACTTTAAAATAATAACCAGAATTATGACTGATAACCAGGACAGATCAGAATTTCAGTAATGTTATACAATTTTAACACGCCTATATCAATAACATTTACCCACAAAATACCACCTAAGCAGGTTTATCATCACTTGTCTGACAATGCTTCCCATGTAGTTTAACATACTGAATGAGCCTAATAAGTTTAGTATCTTCCTCCTTATAGGAAGAGAGCAAATTTCTTTGAGAAGTTCCAGGGCCCTTTGAAAATTCTCAAAGAAAAAAAAGTAAAAGAAAGACTTTATTTAAGATATGAATTTTGGGGAGCTTGTCAAAAGTATAAAAAGTCAAGGCAAACAGAGCATTAACAGTCCAAAAAGCCTTAATAGAGAGACCTCAGTCTTTTGAACATAGATTTTTTGTCTTTTAGGTAGACTTACTCAAAGGTAAAGAAAAATCTATTATAACCTCTTTATCAAGTTCAAGAAAATTATCCTTTTAAGAGAAAGAAGACCAAATTTTAATTTTGCACCAGCTTACTTCTGATCTTAAAACTCATTTACTTAATTAAATTCATTTTAATCTTAGCCAACTTGACCATGCATAAAACTCCTTTTCCAGAATTCCTTCCACAAACCTTCTATAACTTTCTTTTTACATTCAGAATTTGTCCTATGCCTTTCTTTTCCCTCCTAGTACTTGAGGACAAATTTATCTTTCTTAATCAACCAAACAAAATATTTCCATTCTTTGTACCTTCTTTATACATTTTACTTTCCTTGTACACAGACATATTTTTCTTAATTTTTAGTAGCTTCAATCACATATACTAATTAGAAATTTTAACCCTTAGAAACCTTAATTTGTAAGTAAAAACTAAGCAAACAATTAGAAATTTTCTTTTACATTAGTATCTTGTGGCTTGGAAAATATATAAACACTTCATAACTTCTAGAAATATGTTACTTTATAGTACAATCTCTTAATAAAACACGTTTACCAATAAATCCAAAATACCTTTTAGTTTTCCTGTAATAAAAAAGAGTCAAAATTAGACAAACGTACATTTACCAATCAATGTCTAATATCTTATTTGGAAATGATCTAGACACTCAATGAATTTTTATCATAAAATTTAGCAAAACTCTAAAGTTTTAAGTCACCAAAAAGAGTTTGGAAGCTGTAACCACCATAACACATAATTATTGTTAAAAGTTCACCCAACATTCATCTTTTTACAACTATTCAGTTGTGAAACTGAATACTTGTTCCCAATAATTATTTAGAATGTGGCCAGAGAGACAGAACTTCCGATAAGATAGGCCTGTTGGTGCCTTTCCTATTGTAACATCTATTTTACATTATATTACAGCCATCAGATAGAAGATCTGTTCCAGGAAGGAGTTACTATGTCAAATTCTTTAGGCAGTTAGTGCGGGAGGTCAAATGTCCATCAGAGAAAACAATCGAGGTAAAGAGATATATTTCAGGGTGGCCAAATCTTGATCTCCCACAGAGGCTAATGGTAGGAGCTTTAATGGCAGTCCATCTGGTTGCAGAATGGCTTTATCAGGCTCAACACAGATATTAAGAAGATAACCAATGGGTAACATTAAATGTTTGCATCATATATGGGTCAAAAGAGAACAGGATTAGTGAGGTAGTGAGGGTACAACCTGCCTGGTTTGATGAAGAGGAGCAGCAAATATGCCTTTATTCTCTCAGGGATGCAGCCTTGTCTATTAGTTTGTTATTCCCTCTAGTGATTCTCTCCAGGGATGTGGCTTGATCTATTGACGTCTCAGTTTTCAAATCCTTGCTCTTGCTTTCCATTTTAAGCTTCTCATTCCTTCTCCATTCTCTATTCTTTTCTGTCTCATTCCAAATTCCATTTCTTACTGTAATTCCCATGGCTGTCCACCATTTCTCGTTCTCTGGACAACACTCTGAGGCTCCTCGAGGTTGATCCAAGGTGCACTTTCCCAAAGTTGCCAGGGGTCTCACTTGGCCCCAGAGATTCCGAGGAATCCTTTCCTCTCTACCAGGACACTCCACTGAAGCAGACAGTGCTCCATTTGCTCAGCTTTTTCCACCCTGAATACCATTCTATTGATGTCCTATTTTTTATGCAATGCTAATAAGCTCACTTTTATTAGTGGTTAATGGTAATTGATTGCATTTTAACTGGAAACTTTCTGGAGATAATGTGGCCCCCAAATAGTTATTTCAATAATGAAAATACTAGACACTTTGTCAAGCCAGAGAGAGATCCTTCTGGTCAGGGGGAAAACTTGGGATAGGACAGTGGCCTCCAGGTCATACCTTTAACAGCATCCAGTAGCTGGATTGGTCCAAATCACAAGCTTGCTGCATGTTAGCGCTCAGTGGGGTTCTGCTGCATCCATCCTTGAAAAGAAGAGGGCAGTGTGAGAAGGTGCCAGGCAAGATGAACTCTGAATTACACAGGGCTAGATGACACCTGTCCCACTGAAAGAAAGGCAGTGTTTTCTACCAAAAAATGATTAATAAATATAAAAATGACAAATTCTGTGAAAAAATATGCATAAGACATCCATTACCAGGACCAATTAAGCAACCAACTAATTATGGGAATTCAAACAGCAAGACCTTCACAAATTTCTAAGTCAACTGCTAATATCTTTTCAGCTCCCTTCTATGGGGTAGGAGCAGGAGCATTATTATGCCAAAGCTGTTTTTTACCAAGTGCTTGAGGAGGTGCTTGAGTTTAATTGCAGCCAGCCAACCTACTTCCCAAGAGCCATTAGGCAGGTGTGGAGCAGGGGAAAGGCAGGATGTGGGCGGGAGATGAATTAAGTCCTTCCCAACGTGTGCTAATATGCTTTCAGCTACCTTTGCCTTATCCAAGAAGGCATTAAAGGGTCCAAAGAAATTGAACTCCCTACTGCAGTGAAATGTTTGTTTTCAGATCCTTTCCTTCTTGGTAAAGGGATTTAGGGATAAAGTAATGCCCAGCTAGGAGCCCTGATCATTAAAGGTCACATAGAAATATACACAAAGCACCTTGAAAATGTTGACATGATTCATGAGACAATTTACCTGGAAGACTACATATAGGTCTAGTGTCCATGCATTAATTCTGGGTAATGGTGAGCCTGATAAAATCCTGGGAAGGACAATGATGATCACCCCCAGAAATACTCTGCCTTGGTCATCTTGGTTCCCTCAATGTTAACATTATACTAGAAACTCTAACAGACAAACCCCGAAATCTCAGTAGCTTAACACAACAGAAGTCTTACTCAAGCAAAGTCCAAAGTGGATGTTCCTTATGGGTGAGTGATAGTCACAGTTATTCAGGGGTCCCCACTGGTGAAGGCTCTGCCAGCTTTGTTGACTCCGAGGTCGCCCAAGGCATCAACATCTAGCCAGTAGAAGGGAGAAGAAAAACAGTGGACGATCACATGGGAGAATTTTATGAGCCAGGACTAAAAGTGACACATGACTTCTACCCACATTCCACTGGCCAGAACTCAGTTAAATTGCCACGCTCCACTGTGTGGAGGCTAGGAAATGTAGTCAGTGTGCCTAGGAAGAAAAGAAAACAGATTTGGTGAATAACTATCCAGTCTCTGCAACATATCCCATTCTCATCCCCACCTCCAGTACCCCTTTTCTGAATCTCCTCTTACCACCTCTTCTCCAAATTCAGCCCACCCTTCCAGACTCCAATCAAACCTTCCCTAGTCACTCCCAGCCCTTATGTGTCTCCCAATTTTCACATATTTTTAGCCCACTGCTTCCCAAAGCATGGTTTAGAGACCCTTGGCAGCAGAATAACCTAGGACTCTTGATAAAATGCAAATTCCTAGAGCCGGCCCCGTGGCCGAGTGGTTAAAGTTCCACGCACTCTACTTTGGTGGCCTGAGTTTGCGGGTACGGATCCCGGGTATAGACCTACTCCACTCAACAGCCATGCCATGGTGGTGTCCCACATATAAAATAGAGGAAGACTGGCACAGATGTTAGCTCAGGGCTAATCGTCCTCAGGCAAAAAAAGCGGAAGATTGGCAATGGATGTTAGCTTAGGGTGAATTTTCCTCAGCCAAAAAAAAAAAAAGCAAATTCCTGGGCACCACCTAGATGCTGCAGAATCAGGCTCTCTGGTGTTCAGGAATTTGTGTGTTTAACAGTGATCTCAGGTGATCCTGAAGCACACTAATGTATGAGATCACTGACCTAGAAGGCTTGCAGTCTCTGCTCTTGATTATACAAGATTTACAACGCTTCTCTCAATTTTTTCCATTTCCAACAAAATCTTAGGCTTTCTATAGACTGAGGTGATGTTTTATCCTTCTGTTATTTCCCCCACAGTGTCTAACACCATGTTGGGCACATAGTAGAAGCTCAAAATGCATTGCCAGGTTGATTGTCGATTGATGGATAGAATGGGTTGCTGCCAAGTAAAATGCACTAGATAAAGAGGATTTTTCAAACTGGAAAGATAAAGACTAAGAAGACACATGATGAAAGTCCAGAAAATCGTGAAAGGCAGAATTAGAGGGAATAAGAACTGGGTCATTTCTTCCTGGTAACACTAGAATTTGTCTCTGCTTACTCAACAACAACAACAACAAACAATCACATTCGAAAAAGGGTAGAGAAGAAGCAAAAGGAAAGACTACTTTGCACCATGATTAATGAACTCAAAGTATATATAAAAATATATATATGTATATAATTTGAAAATAATTTGCAAATTGTAGACCCAATACAGAACACTAATAGAAACTAGGAAGTTGGAGGACATCCCTAACCTATGAGAGTTTTGATGTCATTGACAAAAGACACACCTGCCCTTCAATTATCGCCTTGTACACTTTTGAAAATGGAATCTTTGTCTGGACTATGGAGAAGGCCAAGTGTCTTTGCAGGGGCACACTTGTGGCAAAATTGGGTAAGTGTTCGGTAATCAAACAGGAACATTTGGACCAGGTCACTAACTCATGAACAATGTGGCCATGAGCTCATAAAATAAGCCATGGGTACTCTGGCCCTACTTCAGTGTTCAACTCTGCTACCTCACCTTCCCTCTGTCCTTGCTCCTGCTCTCCTCCTCCCCTACTCCAACAAATTCTGCCCTGCTTCTGAGCCTTTGCTTTCATCTCCTGTTTCTGGTTCTGTTCTCACTCTTTGTACTTAAAAAAATGAGCCTTGGCTTCTTTGACTTTAATTTTTGGCACCCAATAACTATAAGACTGCTATTTCTTGTCATTTTGTAAATAAAACATTGTAATCCCAAATCAAGCCCTGAGGCCCAGGTCCTGGCACCCAGACTGGGCCCACTTCAGCCCCTGGGAAGGAGGAATCAATCAATTCCCTTAACACTAGAACATTGGGTAGTTTCCAGAAATGATCCCTGCTATTCCCTTCCTATTCTAAAATCATAGAATGATGATTGCTATGAGGCAATATGTCATTGTCCCCTGAACTCATCTGAACCCAAGAGGAAGGTGAAGAAGGAAAGAATGTTTAACTCTTTAACATGAGCAAATCTTTTCTCTCTCTCACTTCCCTGGTCAGGGGCCAGTATGATCAGGGATTTCATAAGTGCCATCTGAAATAATAGTATCTTACATTTATGAAGTATTTATTTTGTGCCAGACATTGTGCTACTTTACATTTATTATCTAATTTCATCCACGCAATGACCCACGAGGTAGGTACTATCATCATTCTTTACAAAAAAGGAAACTGAGGCTCAAAGAAATTAGATAACATCCCTAAAATCACATAGCTGGGAGCTGGCTGATTTGGATTTGAACACAACTTGTCTGACTCCAGAGCCCACATAATGACTACAAAAAGACACATCATTGGTATCATTGGAGGGGGTTCACATTGAAAACTTCCAAGGAGTCATTTTCAATAGGTCTGTTTAGCCATGATGTTGTCTGTCAGTGAACAGAAGCTTCCCAAAGGCAGAGGCCACATGTAATCTGTGCATTAGAATTAGGAAATTAATATTACAAAGTTCCTGCTGGTCCAAGACACTGGGAGAAATGTTGCTACCTAAAATAACTTAAGTTTCAGATACTGATTGAAAGGTGGAGTGGAGAGCAGAGTTTGTGTGGAGGGGCAAGGTGAAAGGGAAAAGATTTAAACATTATATCCAGAATAGGCTTAACCTGGAGATTCAGAGAAAGTAGATCTCCACGTGCTCTGAAACCAGATATAGCACTATAGAATGAAAAATTTTCACAGTCTTGTCTTTTAACATGTGGAAAGGGGGAAAAAAAGCCAGATAAGAGAATAGAGCTGACATATCATTAAGGCTCTTAATTGGGAATATATAAAACCCACATTATCAAAGATGGGGCAACAGCTTCAAAATCATCCTTAACAACTCCAGTGAGTCAAGCTCTTAAAATTTCACCAGCTCAACAATAGGAGTATTACAGTATTTGCTCCTAAAAATGTGTCTCCAATTGCTTTAAGAAATTCTTTTAGTCCTAAAGTGACTGGGTAATAGTCATCACTGTATCTGTATATTACGACATTGGTACAGGACGAGAAATATTCTTAGCCCCCAGCAAGGATAGTTTAAAGGTCAGAGCCAGTTTCTAGAGAGTAAAATAAAATGCCATTTAAATGAAATCAACTGACTGGTTAAAAATAAAGACCTGAGTAAAGCTTATAAATTTATTTTATTTTTACTAAGGTTCTAAGTATCCTAATAAATTGATAAAGAAGCAAAGGAACAAAGATATTTGTTAATTTCCCATCATTGCCCAAGAAAAATAGAACAGATTCGTATATAAAATCTTCTAGATAAATTGCCTGTTTACATTTTTCAAATGTCCTTGACCCTAACTCATCATATAAAAATGAGACTTCATTAGATAAACTTACTCTATTTTCATATCTCTTAGTGAATGTAAAATGTTAGAAGATGTTTGGCCTTAAAACAACTTAAGTCACCAATTTCTTATTAGAACAGATTAATAACTTAATGAGTGAACATTCAAGCAACTGCTTCAGTGGCAACCAATACTGGAATTATGATCACAGCTATCCTCGGCAGAAGTCCCAATTGAATTCAAGGGGGAAATGCCCAAGAAAAGCTTCTTATTACTTATTTAATCATCACCATCATCGTCATCATCATTACCATCATGTGACTGTGTGTGTGTGTGTGTATGTGTGTCAGAGAGAGAGAGAGCAAGACAGGAAGAGAGACAGAAAGAGAGCACTCTATATGGCATAAGATGTTTTCATTCTGTCATTATCAAGGATTTGGAGAAGTTTGGATAGATGATATCTGACATGTAACTGAAAGTCAATAAAATAAAAGTGATCCTCAATTTAATACGTCAACCAGTTTTCCAACTATTTATCTTTTCCCCGAAAGCCACATTTGAAATGAAAATACTAAAGGAGATGTAAGCTACTAACCCCTTAATGCAAAGTTATCAGACGTGCTTTAGTTATCAAGAGTGGCAGAGACTGACTAGCTGTCCATGAAACTCATTTTCTCTCCATCCTAAACACACAGTATACTTCCCAGCCTTCATTGAAATTAAGTGTGGCCATGGACTGTGAGCACAAGCTACACTTCCAGTCTTGGCTCACGAAAACCTCACACACGTGATACTCCATGCCCTTTCTTCTTCTGCCAGCCTGACGGAGGAGAGCATGGCATCCTCGGGATAGATGTATCAAAGATGATAGAGCCACAAGGTGAAAGTAGTATGAGTCTCAAATACCATACAATCTCACTCGTAAATAGAAGATAAAAACAATAACAAACAAACACATAGTGACAGAGATTGGATTGGTGGTTACCACAGGGGAAGCAGGGAGGGAGGAGGGTGAAAGGGGTATTCAGGCACCTGTGTATGGTGAAGGATTGTAATTAGTCTTTGGGTGGTGAGCATTACGTAATCTACACAGAAATAGAACTATAATGATGTACACCCAAAATTTATATAATGTTAGAAACCAATGTTACCACAATAAAAACAATGTTCTAAGACTCTAAGAACAATTTGTTGCTTTATATGAGTTATATGTTATAGTATGGATATTATATAGTTCTGAATAACTTCACTTACCTTTTTAAATAAAGCCAAAGCATTGCAAATTTTTTTAAAAAAGTAGTATGAGTCCCTAGAGAAGGGCCTCCAGCTAATTAGGAACACCCATTTTGGACTTTTTGTGCATAAAAAACCAACTATTATGTCAAGCCACTGAGAGTTGGGAGTTTAACTGTTACTGCATTACTCTAATACATCCAGCAGAGCCTTTAGGGAATGAAATATAGGATGGATAAATCTTTGATGTCAGAGGGAAGAACTGGCATTGGATGGGTCCTACAGTAGGAAGCACTGGGAAGCCATAGGGCAGCTCAGGGCGGTCTGGAATGCTAGGAGGTAAAGAGGCAGCAAAGACAAAGCTCTCCGCTTTGCTATTTTGCCTGGGGACAGCTCTTGTTACAGTAATAAAACTGAAGCCACAAGATGAATCACCTCAGCATAGTACTATTTATACCGCTGATCCCTACTTATGTTCCTGTTCAAAGAGCACAGATTTATAATTTTAATTATCTAAAACTTGTAGAGATTTAAACATCTGTTTTAAGTGTTCAATAAGTATTAGAAAAGCAATCCATTTTTCTTTAAGCCGAGTCATGATTTACAGTTTTCTGCAACTTGCACAACTCATTGAAGCCAATGCCCAAGGGGAAACTTGAGAGACAAGCAGGGAGCACTTTAATTAGCCCAGAATTAATTCCATTTAGGCTGCCTCCATGAAATGTAACCACCCTAAAGAACAGTAAATCATTCAATTACCGATTTTGATGTGTTATTCAGCCCCAAAGCCAAAAGCAATAGTATTGATATTGAGTGTTCTCAGCATTGAATTTAATGGCAATCCAATGGCAACCTGTTCAGTCTGAGGAATACTTGGGAGGCGTTTTAGTGATTCAGAAGCTGTTAGCCAGTCCACAGGATGAGGGTTTGATCTAAGGGCCTTTATAATTTGATTCAGGAGACTTAGTATGTCACCTCCTCCAAGAATAGTAGTTTTAAAAGTGTAGCGTACGATTTCAACAGGAAAACACAAGAGATTTAAAAAGACCCATTTCCAGAATCAAATAGCTGCCTCTTAAATTTCTCTTAATTAGTATACCATCTCTCCATTTACAGAGAAGAACCACATTCAAAAGGAAAGAAAACGGAATCAAGGTCAGGTAAACTGGGACCAGCTTTGGCTGAGCCCAAGAAAGGTGTAGTCTTCCATTCAAAACACAAATCTGATCATATTACTCTACTGCTCAAAATCTTTTAATGGCTTCCCACTACTGTTAGGATGAAGTCCAAAATCCTTATCATAGCTTATACTAAGGCCCAACTCTTCTGGCCCCTGTCTCCTTCCTCAGCCTCATCTTTATGTTCCATTCACACTGGCCTTCTTTGAGTTCCTCAAAATTTTCAAGCTTCTTCCCACCTCTGGGTCTTCAAATAGGCTCTCTGCCTGGAATGCCCTTCACCCTTACCCCTCTTCATCCAAATAACTCCTGCTTATCCTTCAGGTTTCTATTCAAAATGTCCCTTCCCCAGGCAGACCTTCCATGTGCCCTCAGATCAGGCTAAGGGCATCCATTATATGTTCTCATAGCACTTCCTCTATTTCTTGCATTCCAAAACTTCAATAATGTGATAACCTTATTTTTAAAATAAAAAATAAATTTAAAAAATGATCAGCTACCAACACAAGTATGCATTGCTATATCATATCAGCCAGCTACAGAACAGAATTGTTTGGTTGTGGGGCAGGATAAAGAACAAAGGTGGATTATAAGGCACTTTTAGGGAGGGAAACATGGAGGAAGCACCACTTGGGAGACTCTGGGAAAGCATGAGGGATGAAGGCCTTGAATAGGCATTGTGGGAGATCAAGATTTGGCCACCCTGAAATATATCTCTTTACCTCGATAATTTTCTGACGGATATTTGACCTTCCCCAAACTGCCTAAATGAATTTAACTCTGGGTGTAGACAGACTGGCAGGGTCCTCGCTAAGCCCATTCTTAACAAAGTTCTGTTTACCAAATATTTACATTTGCAAAGGTATCTCCTTCTGTGTAGTAGGAAGAGGGGGAGATAATCTTGTCTGTGAAAACTCTTATCAGGACAGAAGAAGATGACTTAAATGTACATACTCTTGATTACTAAAATTCCTGTCTCTCCGGCCACATTCTCTATAGGCGGCCCTGCAAAGCATTGTCTGACAAACATTTACATTTCCTTCTTCGTGTAAATTGTCTTCTTCCCCTCTGAAATCCCAAAACACCACCCAGCCCCAACATCCTCCTTTGTCTTTAGCTGAAGATAGTATTTAAGACGAGAATCTCTGCTATTATGCTGAGAAACTCAGTTTCCCTGGTTTCTCCCGTGTATATATGTTATTAAACTTGGTATTATTTTCTCCTGCTAACATGTCTTGTTAATTATTTGGCCAGCCAGAAGAACCTTAAGGGAAAGGGTGGAGGGGGATTCTCCCTCTCCCCTGACAGCATCTAGAAGAAAAGAGGTAGAAAAGGAGAGGGAAAAGAGGCTGAAGACTAACCTCATAATTTTCCTGCTTGTCTGTTCTGGTCATCAACTCAGTGTTCAAAATAGGATCACAGATGAGGTGGAGATGAGGGAGGGATCAGGGATTGAGCAGGGGTAAGGCACATCTTGCAGTTGCTCCACATTTAACCAAAAGTCCCATGGTTATCAGATGTGCTCACCTCAAAAAGGGCCATTGATCATTCTGAGCAAGGTGTCTGAAAATTCACTTAACTTTCTGAAAGGTCTGCTTCTCAAATTCTCCTAGTGTTCCTTCGGAGTTACAATTTAATGATAAATTTAACTACTTGCTAATAAAATTTAGTTTTCCATTAAAATATCTAGAAGATGAGCACCTCTGTTATTTATAGCTTTCCTAATTATACAAATTTTATCTGGTCAGATATCTATTAGACAGTGTTATGGGAAAAACAGGTGAACTGTAACATGATACTTTGTTTTCATTTCCAGAATGAACAGTTCCTGCAGAACTCTTACTAAATATACATATTTTTAATATGAGTACGTGTCTTTATAGTGATTTTTGTGTGTGTGTGAGGAAGATCAGCCCTGAGCTAACATCCATGCCAATCCTCCTCTTTTTGCTGAGGAAGACCAGCCCTAAGCTAACATCTATTGCCAATCCTCCTCATTTTTCTCCCCAAAGCCCCAGTAGATAGTTGTATGTCATAGTTGCACATCCCTCTAGTTGCTGTATGTGGGACCCCGCCTCAGCATGGCCGGACAAGCGGTGCATCAGTGCACGCCTGGGATCCGAACCTGGGCCACCAGTAGCGGAGTGTGCACACTTAACCACTTAGCCATGGGGCCGGCCCCCTATAGTGCTATTTTTAAACAGAACTAGAAGTTAATCCAATTCTAACAGCTTTTATAAAATCTTTATTGTCTTTACTGATGATTAAATTAATATATACTCATAAAATTAAAAACTATAGAATAGAGTAATAATAATAAGAGCTAATATTGACTAATCATTTACTAAGGTACTATGCTAACTACAATGCATCCATAGGACTATTATTATTGTTACCATTTTACAGAAGAGGAAATTGAAGCTTAGAGAGACCATGTAGCCTTTCTGAGGTCACATGGCTAGTAAGTGATAGAGCTAGGGCTTAGATCCAAGCAGTCTAGGTTAACCTGGTTTAACCATTGTTGCATACCGCTAAGTAGTAAACTATACAGTGAAAGTCTCTCAGCATGCGATATGGGTTAGGTTGGCTCAAGGGTTGGTCAAGGATGTCTTTTGTGAATGTTATTGATAATTAAAAATAAACAGTGCTTTTATAGTTTAACAGGGCTCTCTTGATGCTCTCTGTTTCAAAATGACTGCGTAAAAATGTCCTGCTTCTGAATTCAACTCAAAAACCATTAGAGAGAAGGGTCCCAAGAATAGATAAAAGACTGAACAGCCAGCCAGTGCCCTGGCTCCCTGCTAGACCTGGGTTTAGCACAGTGACTCCTCTCTTGGTTTCCTAGTTAAGATTGTCACTATACTGACCAAATCTCCAGCACTAATTAAACAAGGAAAGCTCGAAAGAGGACTGGGTTGAAGGAGATGAGATCTAGCTACAATCCAAGAACTGGTGCTTGCTTCATGTGAAGGAGACTAAATAGAGCAGGGCAGTTCTTGAATGACATGTAAGTTAGCTCACTCAGATTCTCTCTCTCTCTCTCTCTCTCTCCCTCTCTCCCTCCCTCTCTCTCTCTGATCCATCATACCCTGGAAAGGAATAATGATGGCCTTTCCAAAGATAAGAGGATTTCATTTCCATCACCAAGCCAGG
Organism: Diceros bicornis minor; assembly: GCF_020826845.1. Lineage (NCBI taxonomy): Eukaryota > Metazoa > Chordata > Mammalia > Perissodactyla > Rhinocerotidae > Diceros > Diceros bicornis. The sequence continues at coordinate 97,478,983 of NC_080781.1, read as the reverse complement.
AAATACTCTCAGGCATTTAACTCTTCTACAACTTATTTGAAGCAATCGCACTGAAGGCAGCAGCTTACTGGGCCCCTTAGGGCACTGCTTTCTGTGAAACACACACAGCAGGCTCACTTCTGCTCCCAGCCATTCACAGAGCTCTCACTACAGTTTCTCTGACATCTCCAGGCTGGTAGAGGAGAGATGCAGGACCTCCAGGCCTTTTAGAGGGGAGTATTTTCAAAAATTTTCTTCATCTACCCCTGCTCTAACTAGAGTTCCAAAGAAATCTGTTGGACAGCAGCTAAGAAGACACTTTCTTAACTGGGTGTGAGTCTATCATCTGCGAACTAGAATTTTTCTAAAAACTTATCAATTGCCTCAATTAGTCTTATTTAGTACACACACACACACATACACACACACACACACACACACACACACACACACACACCCTGATCAACATATGAAAATAATCAAGGGAGAGAAGAACATGGAAGAGAACTCTTAGGTATATCAGAACTGAAATAAATCATGCAATGTGGACACAGCTTTTCCTGCAGCACTCTGAAGTGATAGCTGATTATTTTCTCACACCCCAACTACCTCAGGGCCAGAAGTTTGGTAGGTGTTCTCCTTGCTCCCCATTGCTATTTCTAGCACTCTTTACTCTTGTAAACCTCTCTTTTGGCTTATGCCATCTGACTATACCCAGCGCTCTCTCTCCCTCATTCTGTAGCTGTCAACGATTCCTTCATTTATCAGACCTTGGCATTGTGGGGGATCAGAATGGGCCACCTCAAAATATGTCTCTTTACCTTGATTATTTTCTCTGAAACAAACTTTGACCTCACCCCCCACTAACTGCCTAAAAGAATTTAAGATAAAAGGCCTGTCCCCAGGACAGGCCATCACCATAGATAACTCTGGGTATGGATAGACTGGGATGGTCCTTGCTAAATCCATTCTTATCAAAGATCTGAAAACCAAGTAAAAGTAGAAGTTATCCTTTTTAAGAAACATTTACATTCATAAGGGAAATCTCCATTTGTAAGGTATCTCCCTCTCTGTACTGGGAAGAAGAGGGGATGACCTTATCTCTAGAAACTCTTATCACTGCGGAAGGCAGGACTTAAATCTGCATACTCTTGTTTACTATGCTTTTCTGGTAATCTCCCATAGCTGACTCTTTCCACTCCCACCATCCTCCTTTGTCCTTAGTTAAGATGAAAACCTCCGCTATTTGTCGAGAAACTCAGTTTCCCTGGTCTCTCTCATGTATACATGTTATAAAGCTTTGTTTGATTTTCTCCTGCTATTTGGTCTCATGTCAATTTAATTCGTAGCCCAGCCAGAAAGGACCCACAGTGGGTAGAGGATAGTCTTCTTCCCCTTCAGCATCATCGTCCCCAACCCAAGCCCTGTCATCATTCTTAGTGACATCAATATCCATATAGATGGCTTTTCCAAACCCCTGGCTTCTTAGTTTATTGACTTCTGAATTTCCATTGACCTGCCACTGCACCCTAGCTTAATCATGCATCCCTAATATCCCTGAATCTACTACACCTTCCATATCACTAACTCCAAGCATCCTGTCCTCTGTCCATAACCTCTTCTCTTTCCACTTTGCATGTTCAAGTACTTCCACTACAACCATTCTTTGACTTCATTAAGATCTCCAGTTCATTGACTTCTTCATTTTCTCCTAATCTATCAGCTAGTTTTTCTTTACCTCACTTTTTATCCAGTTTAAATCCCTCAGTCCATCTTTTCAATAATTCTTGTCAACATTCCAAACTCTCTTGCTTCTCTGTCATTTCATTGTATCCATCTGGAAAAACCTTATCCCTGGATGAACACTACTGGCCACTTTCACCATGTCTGCATCAGAGTGATCAATAACTGCTAGACAAAGTCACACAGGAGGAAGACTGGGACCACTATGTGCTCGTGATCACTAGCCTCATATAAGTTCTCAACACCACCTGCAATCCTAATATATGTCTTTGGTCAATTCCGTTTCCCACTCTCCACAGACTACTTCAGATTTTCTCCATTATCCTCAAACCTCCATCCCTTGACTCCATCCTCCTCTCTCTCAGCAAATTACAGAGAAAATTGAAGCCATTAGACATAAATACCCTCCTCTTCTTGATTACAAACATAAAGGCTTACCTACATCTGTGTGTGTCCTTTCCAGTTAAGAGTCAACTCTACCACTTGCTAGCTTGTGTGAATTTTATCAAATCACATAGCCTTTCTGTGCTTTTTGTCTTCTATAAAATACGGACAACAGTAATGCCTAATTAATAGAGTTGTAAAATTTAATGAGTTGATATATGTTAAGTGCTTGGAATAGTTCATGGCACATGGCAAGCCCTATTTATTTATTTGCCATTTGGGGTATTGTTATTATTATCCTCCTTTCCTCCTGTTATAATAAAGGAACTAGCATTCCTCCTAGCTAAGGTAAATTCCTCCACTTGTGCCTAATATCCCTTCTCTTCCATTTATACCAGGAACTTCTCATCATTCAGCAAATATTTGTTAAGTGCCCACTATGTGCCAAACACTTTCCTAGGCATTGGGTATATCAGCACATATGAACGTGTGGTATTGAAAGTACAGCAAGGAGTCCATCGGGGCTAGAGCAGAATGAGAAAGACAGTTATATATGAGATGGGAGAGGTAGCTAGACCCATAACATAGAGGAACTTGTAGGATTAACATTTGCTAAAATCTCATTGGCTGTCATTTTGTTTCAAGATTATGGACAAAGCCATAAAGTAAACTTTACATAAGTCCTGATAGCAGATATTAGTGAACCATCCAAATGAGGCAACTTCTTCAGAAGATGCTATGGAATGTTAAAATCCCTCTTAAAATTGAGTTGGCTAATGAGTTCATTCGATGATTAAAAGATGCTAAATCAAGAACCTACGCATGGCTTTATACATCCCTGTGAGTTCTAACTTACACCTTGGCCTCTCAATGATCCATTCCTCATCGTCATAGCTTATACCATCTCTTCACTTTGGAATTTTTCTGTTTGCCTCACATAGTGTGGCTTGTGTTTATGCAGTAATGGATAAGAGCACTGGTTCTGCCATTTATTAAATAGACAAGTTTCATCATTTCTGTGTGTCTCTGTTTCCTCATCTATAAAGTTAGAATAACAATAGCAGCTATGTCATAGTACTGTTGTAAGGCTTAAATGGTATAGTACATGTAAAGTGCTTGGGACAGTGCCTGGCCTGTAGTAAATGGTTAAAGTGTTGCCTCTGGAGACAAGTTTACCCTGACCTCTGGAGACAAGTTTACCCTGAGTGTCATTGGTAGCTCTACACCTGACTAGCTATGTGACCCCAGACAAGTTAATTTACCTCTTTAAGCCTCCACTATTTCATCTCTAAAATGGGGATAATATCAGTACCTGCCTTACAAGTTGTTGTGAGGATAAAATGAGGTATATTGCATGGAAAGTGCTTAGCACACAGCAGTTGCTCTTGTTGTTATGATTAGAGTCTCAAACTTTGCATTTAAAAGCCAGATTTCTTGTGCCCCCTCTCTACATAGAACTGTATTGTCTGCTGCCATGTATTTCCTTCCTCACCCCTTGGCCACTTTCCCAAATCCTAATTATCTTCCCTCTCATTATAGGATCCCTCCAAGGCTAATGTTCTTACCTACAATCTGACAGCCTACCTAACATTATATGCACCTTCTGTCACCCAAAACAAGGACCTCAGACAGGAGTAAACACATTTCAACTGTCACTTGTTCCATCTTTATCCCATTTGTTTTCATAGGTGATTATTACATTTTGGAATTCATCCTCAAATCAGACCAGTTCCCTGGCAGCAAGACAAAGCAGGCCTGAGAAGATACTGGAAGCTGATCATGGGAAACTCATCGCACAAAATATGACAAAGGAGATACAGTCAAGCACACACGGCCTGGAGTCCAAAGCAAAACCATATCAATGACCCAAAGGGCTAGTGGTTGGGGGTTGATGGATAGCAAACACTGGGTAGCAGAGGTTCTACCAGGGACAAAGAAACTAGGGAGAGTGAGGCAGCAATAGTCTGGGATGAAGGAATAGAAAATGATCTCATCTCTTCCTCAGTATGACTTCAAGCAAATCCATTATGATTTCAGAGTTTTTGTTTTTCCTTTTGTAAAAGAGTTAAATATACTCTCTACAAGCCACTTCCCCCTATGCCATGTAACTAGAAACTTCCACCACCAGAGATTCATTCCTTTAGGCTAAATGACTGTCTCTAAGATCGCCCTTAAAAATGCCCATATTTCTGGGAAAGACATATTTGATCCCATTAGTATGAACCAGGTGAGCAAGTCTTTTGCCACCTAGGGGAGCCCTCAGGGAATGGGACCCAGGGCTGAGAAGATCAAGTTGGAGAGAGTTGCTTTCAGGAAAGATCAGAGCAAGAAGGCAGGGTCAAGTTGTAGCACTTCCATGAGGGCCAAGAGCATGCAAGGTAAACACAAAGGAAGAGTATAATCCGGGAGTGGATGGACCACTGAAGACAAAGCACCAAAGGCCCAATGGCTTCCTAACTTCCCCATTCAGTGGACATTTCTTACTTATTCTCATACTTGATCTCATCATGGGAATGACTTGGTTGACCTCTTGTCTCACGAAACTCTCTCTTTCCTGGAGAGTCATCTTTGACCTCTCCTTCTTCTTTATCTTCTGTATCAAAATAAACATAATGTCCTATTGAGTCTGTCTCTGAAGTATTTTTTTTTTAATTTTTTGTTTATTGCAGTAACATTGGTTTATGACATTGTAACAATTTCAGGTATACATCATTGTACTTCTATTTCTACATAGATTACATCATGTTCACCACTCAAATACCAATTACAACCCAAGTATTTTTTTAAATCTCTCCCCTCCATTCCATCCCTTCTTTCACTGCCTTAGTTTAGTCCCTCATCATTTAGCATCATTACACTACCATAATCCCTTCTTAACTGCTACTTCTGCAAAGATCATATCCCATTTCTACACTAATACCACAGTGTCCAAAGTCTCAAATCTAACCATGTCTTTCCACTACTTTAAATCCTTCTGGAACTCAAATGTCTTGGGCCTTTCCAGCCAGCAAATACAAATGAGGTCACATTAACACTATTACCAAAATCACAATAGCTCTGAGGTCCCACCTGTTTGAATGCAGGAAGTTCAATGTTTTACAGAATATTTCTAGAAATCCTCAGGGGTAGTTACAAGTGTCTATAAATCCTTCCCATCCATCCCTTACTAACACAGCTGTCTGAGCCAGGATTCTGCAACTTCAGATCTGGAAAGTGCCTAGGAGGAACCACTCCAACCTGGAAGATTGCTCTGGCTCAAGTCACTACTGCCTAGAGGCTCTGGACCTTAGAAAATACTATGTGGTCTAAGTGGCACATTATTTGAATGTAGCTACTGCCACAACCTCTGCCAAGCTAATTCCCAAGACACCCAAGTCAGTAGAAAGAGATTTCAGGAATGGATTACCACTGTTGTCCATTCCATAATCTTCAGCCTATAATAGGGCACATGTCTACCCAGCCTTCCAAGTAGATATAGCTACCCTTTAGGGGACTCCTACTGCAAACACTTGCCCCAGAGTATCATCACCCAGGCCTTCCTTCTACCCTGTGAGGCCAACATGAGTGAGAGACATCCTCTAGCCCAATTCCCCTCCTCCCACCCTACAGAGAAGCCCATTTTGGGAATACTTCTTTCCACTCTGATCATCTTCTAGGGTGTTCATATTGTCCTGAGAACTGAAAAAGTGCCAGATGAACAGGGATGCCCTTGCTGAGAATTCCCTCGAGATATTTGCATACTACATCCAAGTAGCCTAAAATGGAAATAATTTAAAAAGATAACACTTATGTGGCATGTACCATATGCCATGCACTGTTTTAAGCACTTTAGTACCATATATACAGATTAATATCATCCTCATTTCACAGATGAAAAACATAGGGGTTAAGTGGATTGCCCAAGCTTATACAGCTAACAAGTTGTAGAGTCAGGATTAAAACCCAGAGAGTCTGGTTCAAGAGTTTATGTACTAAACTACTCATTTTACTAGAATTGTCCAAATGTATCTCTGAGGAGCACAGATGATTTAGCCCCAGCCAGGTATGTGTCTTCCTTCTCTTCTTCCTCCAGCCCCACCAACCACTACCACCCCACTCACTGATATCTTTTCAGACCTTCTAGCTATACCTAGGCACCTGTAGCCTTAAACAAGCCTGCCCTAACATGTGTGAGGAACCAGGGCAAGTGTACAAACAGAAGACCATATACAATATGTCCAAAAAAGTTTAACAAACTGTTAAATAAAATATGTTCTGTCTTCTTACCTTGATAAAATATACCTAAATAACAACCTGGAAGTCTAGGTTTGCAGAATTCCTGGACTCCTCAGAGTTCATGAAAATTGGGCAACACAGGGAAAGTTGATCCACCAGTTCCCTTCTCTTCCCACCCCTGGCTCCCTACTGCACTATCCTGTATGCATATGGGTGGACACCCCAGTCTAAGTGTGAAAGATCCATCCACACATCCCACACACAGTCACTCTTGGGCCTAGAGGTATGCTTACCAGCGTTGTGGTCTGCCTTTGGGAGAAGAAACCCTAGAAAGAGGCTTATGAAATCTCTGGAAACAGCTTCCAAGCCATTTGATATGAGAGAGAGAGAGATTGAGAGAGAAATTACAAAAGTGCCTGGTACATAGTAAGCACTATAGGAATTTTAGCCGTGATTAATCCTCTCGTGAAAATGCACACATCATATGTGTGAATGAGGCAGATATCCATCCCTTAAAAAGGCATAGCAGCTCTGATTGCCCATGCACAGAATCCAACATATTTTGGTGAGAATAGGTTTCTGAGCTGTGGAAACACAATCTTCCAGTCCAAACCTCCTCAGTTTACATGTGTGAATTCAAACACACAGAAAAAAAGAAGTAGGACAGCATCACATTGTAAGAAAATTCTTAATCTGTTGGTAAAGAAAACTAAGCAAAGAAAATGAAGTAAAAACATGTCCTCGAGCTCATTCGGATGAATCCAACCATTCCTCGACATGAATGCAGAGGTTATTAATTTTTTTCTATCATATATAAGAGTAAAGAGTTGGAAAAAAAGACACGCAATGTGTGAAAATCAAATAAATGACGTGCAGGGCTGCCTAAATGATGTGGAGAGAGAAAACTCAAAGTTTCCCTACTCAAAGTTAATTTCCCCTAAATGCCAGAAATTCTACCAACTGAAACTTACTTTTTGGGGTTAAGACATTACCTTTTCCAGGAACCACACTTTGAAATGTAATTATGGACTGGAAGGTCATTTATTAGCCCATTCTTAGCCTTAAATCATTAGTGTGAAATTCATCACCAGATGACCAAGAGCGGAGAGCAAGATCCTAGGTCCTACATCCTCCAAGGTTTTCAATGAATTCCAGAAGAAAGCAGAGGTGAGGGAACTAGAGAGACCCAGAGCTCTGAGGACAGAGCCAGAAAGGCAGAGCAGGCCCAGAAGGTCTTTGCTTGAAGTGTTGTATCTTTACAACTCAACAACCAAAAAAACAAAACAACTCGATTAAAAAATGAACATAGGGGCGCCGGCCCGGTGGTGCAAGCAGTTAAATGCGCGCGCTCTGCTGCAGCCGCCCGGGGTTCGCCGGTTCAGATCCCGCGCACCGACGCACCGCTTGGCAAGCCATGCTGTGGCGGCGTCCCATGTAAAATGGAGGAAGATGGGCACAGAAGTTAGCCCAGGGCCAGTCTTCCTCAGCAAAAAAAGAGGAGGATTGGCAGATGTTAGCACAGGGCTGATCTTCCTCAAAAAAAAAAAAATGAACAGAGGACTTGCATAGACATTTCTCTAAAGAAGATAGACAGATGGCCAACAATCACATGAAAAGATGATCAGCATCAACAAACCATTAGGGAAATGCAAACCAAAACCACAATGAGCTATTACTTCACACCGATTTAGATGACTATTATTCAAAAACCAAAAAATAGCAAATATTGGTGAGAATGTGGAGAAATTGGAGCCCTTGCGCAACTATTGGTGGGACTGTAAAATGGTGCTGCTGCTGCTGCGTAAAACAGTATGGCAGTTCCTCACAAAATTAAACAGAATTTCTATATGATCTAACAATTCTACTTCTGGGTATATACCCAAGGGAATTGAAAACAGGGATTCAAATAGATATTTGTACACTCATGTTCATACCAGCATTATTCACAATAGCCAAAAGGTGGAAACAATCCAAGTGTCCATCAACAGATGAATGGATAAACAAAATGTGGTATATTCAAACAATGGAATATTATTCAGCCTTAAAAAGGAGGGAAATTCTGTTACATGTTACAACATGGATGAACCTTGAAGACATTATGCTAAGTGAAACAAATGAGTCACAAAAGGACAAATATTGTATGATTCCACTTATATGAGACACCTAGAATAGGTAGATTCATAGAGACAGAAAGCAGAACAGTGGTTGCCAGGGGCTGGGAACCAGGGGGGAATGGGGAGTTGTTTAATGGGTGTGTAGTTTCAGTTAGGGGAGATAAAAAAAGTTCTGGGAAGGATGGTGGTTATGGTTGCACAGCAATGAGAATGTACTTAATGCCACTGAACTATACACTTAAAAATGGTTAAATGGTAAACTTTATGTTATATATATTTTGCCATAATAAAAAAACTTATTACTACTGTATGCCATAACACTTCTTTTTTTTTTTTTTTTTTTAATTGATGTTGTAATGGTTTCTAACATTGTGAAATTTTGGGTTGTACATTTTTGTTTGTCCATCACCACATATATGACTCCCTTCACCCCTTGTGCCCACCCCCCACCCCCACTGCCCTGGTAACCACAGTCCAGTTTTCTCTGTCCATGGGTTGGTTTATATTCCACATATGAGTGAGATCATACAGTGTTTGTCTTTCTCTTTCTGGCTTATTTCACTTAACATAATACGCTCCAGGCCCATCCATGTTGTTGCAAGTGGGACGATTTTGTCTTTTTTTATGGCTGAGTAGTATTCCATTGTATATATATACCACATTTTCTTAATCCAATCGTCAGTTGAGGGACACTTAGGTTGCTTCCACTTCTTGGCTATGGTGAATAATGCTGCAATGAACATAGGGGTGCATAAGCCTCTTGGGATTGTTGATTTCAGGTGCGTTGGATAGATTCCCAGTAAGTGGGATGGCTGGATCATAGGGCATCTCTATTTTTAATTCTTTGAGGAATCTCCATACCGTTTTCCATAGAGGCTGCACCAATTTGCATTCCCACCAGCTGTGTATGAGGGTTCCTGTTTCTCCACATCCTCTCCAACATTTGTTGTTTTTTGTCTTGGTGATTATAGCCATTCTAACGGGCGTGAGGTGGTATCTTAGTGTTGTTTTGATTTGCATTTCCCTGATGATTAGTGATGTTGAGCATCTTTTCATGTGCCTATTGGCCATCTGTATATCTTCCTTGGAGAAGTGTCTGTTCATTTCCTCTGCCCATTTTTTGATCGGGTTGTTTGTTTTTTTGTTGTTCAATTGTGTGAGTTCTTTATATATTATGGAGATCAACCCCTTGTCAAATGTATGTTTTGCAAATATTCTCTCCCAGCTGGTTGGTTGTTTGTTCATCTTGATTCTGGTTTCATTTGTCTTATAAAAGCTCTTTAATCTGATAAAGTCCCACTTGTTTATTTTTTCTTTAGTTTCCCTAGTCTGGGTAGGCATGTCATCCGAAAAGATTCCTTTAAACCCAATGTCAAATAGTGTGTTGCCTATATTTTCTTCTATGAGTTTTATAGTTTCAGGTCTCACCTTCAGGTCTTTGATCCATTTTGAGTTAATTTTTGTGAATGGCGATAGCACATGGTCCACTTTCATTCTTTTGCATGTGGCTGTCCAGTTTTCCCAACACCATTTATTGAAGAGACTTTCCTTTCTCCATTGCATGTTCTTAGCACCTTTGTTGAAAATTAGCTGTCCGTATATGTGTGGTTTTATTTCTGGGCTTTCAATTCTGTTCCATTGATCTGTGTGTCTGTTTTTGTACCAGTACCATGCTGTTTTGATTACTATTGCTTTGTAGTATGTTTTGAAGTCAGGAATTGTGATGCCTCCTGCTTTGTTCTTTTTCTTTAGGATTTCTTTAGCTATTCGGGGTCTTTTGTTGCCCCATATAAATTTTAGTATTCTTTTTTCTATTTCTGTGAAGAATGTCATTGGGATTCTGATTGGGATTGCATTGAATCTGTAGATTGCTTTAGGTAATATAGACATTTTAACTATGTGCCATAACACTTCTAACCCTCATGAGAATACTACGTGGTTGGTATTTATAAAATTTAAAAAGAGTTGTATCTTAAAATGTTTTGTATTCCAGATCACAGTATATCCATGTTTGTTAGGATGCTTTAAAAAGGATCCCAAACTCTAGGACCAAATGATGCTCTAGGAAAGTGTTTGCCCTGAGGCTACAAAACAGGGCTCATTGTTCTCTGCCAGCAATTTGAGAAGTGAAGGCACAGAGCAAAATTTCTTAACTGTGGGATTATTGACATTTTAAACCAAATAATTCTTTCCTGTTGGAGGGCTGCCCCATGCACTGTAGGATGTTTAGCAGCATCCCTGGGCTATATCCACTAGTTGCCAGTAGTAAAAGAGATAGTTAGACTGAGCCTTGGAAAGGGTGGTCCTGGAAAAGCAGAAAAGTGAGGTACCTTGGGCAAAGCAAAGGGTAGTCTAAACATGTTAGCTGCCTATGAGGATGAGGAAACAAACTTTGCCTACTTAAAAATGTGGCTGAGAGTGGCTGGGTGACTATAGGGAGAAGGTCTGTTAACAGAAAATGTTTAAAATGATTCTTAACTCATTATCACTGCTTACTCTCCAGTTAGGCAGAAGAGTTATTTCTCTTTGAATTTTCCTTCTGTGATGTAACTGACTTCTCTGAGACCTCTTCTATGCTTTCACTGGGCTCTTTAAGCCACACAACAAAGTCAAAGTACCTCATATCAGTGACTGCAACTCTTTGGGGAGGGGCACACTTTCCATTTTAGTATTTTTGTTGTGATGCTAAACTACCCAATAATGGGCCTTAGACCTTAGGATTATTATGATTATAGCTTCCACTTATTTTGTGCCTACAATGCACCAGGCACCATACATATGACTTAATTCATGCCTTCACTTTAATCCTCATGACAACTCTCATAACAATGCCTGTAAGGAAAACATTACAATCCTCATTTTCTACATAAAACTGAAGCTCAGGTAGCTTGAGTGACTTAAGCAAGGTTGCTTGGCTAAGAAGTAGTAGGTCTGTCTGACCCAGGAGTCTGCTCTTTCCACAGCTCTACACATAGTGCCTCTCGTGGTGGCTCTATCCTCCTTGCCTCAAAGCAGATTCCACCTGGAGAATGGGGAAGAGATGAACTGGAGCTCCCTTCTAGTCCAGGGACTTAGGTGGGGGAGAGGCGGAGTGGGGCTGAGAGCTAGAAACCAGCTCAGGAGAGCACACAAGACTACTTATGCTGAATTTCCAAGTATAAGTACCTCCTCACTCTATGAATTCGTTCAATCACTGAGTTTGTCTATCTAGATTTGAGATAGTATGGGATACTGTTATTGTCTGAATATGTAGGCTGCCCTGCTGGTTACCATACAATCTCCAAGACTAACAATTCTCAAAGTCTGGTCCCGGACCAGAAGGGTGACCAATCATCCTGGTTTGCCCAGGATTGTCCCAGTTTTAGCACTAAAAGTCCCAAGTCCTGTAAAACTCCTCATTCCCAAGCAAGCTAGAACGGTTAGTCACCCTAGGACCAGTAGCATCAGCATCACTTGGGAAGTTGTCAGAAATGCAAGCTTTTGGGCCCCACTTCAGACCTAGTGAATCAGAAACTCTGGGGATGGGGCCTGGCAATCTGTGTTTTAACAAGCTCTCCAGGGGACTCTCATGCATGCTAAAGTATAAGAACCACTGTCCAAAATAAACCTTTTCGATGACTGGGGAAAGTGCCCAGTTGTCCTTCAGGATAATTCCCATCTGCCTTTTTCTCTGAACCTCCGAATAAAATGTGCTATTGAGAGGAAGCCTGTTGCTTTTGTTTTGTTTCGTTTTGTATCTCCAAGGTAGTGTGGAATTACTAATTCAGAGCTTTGTGTGAAACGAATAAACCCACTAGACAAATATTAATTGAACACTTACTATGTGTCACTATGTATTCTACTACTGTCCTTAATTTTTTTCCTTCTTAATTTTGGCAGTTGCAATGTGCATAGTATTGGACACTAACCCTTAGCTAATATTAATTAAGAATATAGCACTTTGGGCAGGATTTTGTAGATTTTGATTAGCTAGAAATAGTTTTTCTATGTTTCCTCTATGACCTTAGTGTACTTCGCTACAGGGTTAAGAGGATGGAATAGAAAGAAAAGTCTGCGTGTGTGTGTGTGTGTGTGTGTGCGCGCGCACATGTGTGTGTGTAAGTGAAATTTTGGTAAAATAAGTAAGTTCACTGCATCTTACAGGTCCCAGCTTTAACCTGAGCAGATGCAAAATGTGCCATGAATATTACAAGAGGATGCATTGACACCGATTAACAGGAACCATGAGAGCAGTGGTGTTAAAATTGAAAGCCTGACAGAGCAAAGAGAGGGGCCCAAGAACAGGTGATATAAAGGATGTGGGCTAATGAAACCACATAGCAAAAAGCAAGAAGCAACTTGTAGAAAGGAGAATTTCAGGACATGTCAGGTGCCGTACGGAGCACTGGGGATCCTGCCTGGCATTTAGAGGGGAGCAGTCCTATTTGTGGGGCCTCTGCCTGGAGTACAGGGTGCCGTAAATATCTTTCAGTCCCTTCCAAAAGGGTCACACTGAACCCACGGTCAGGAAAGCTCCCAGGGGTCTTGGCTCAACATGTGATTGTGCAAAGCCCAACTGTTCTATGATTTTTTTAAAAATCATGTGCTGCAAACTAAGAATTGTATCTGATCAATAGAGGTAATGTGTGCTTGGAGATCTCCAGGTGAAAATTTCTATGTACCTGTTCAATAGGTTTGCTGTTATTTAGCCTGGCTAACAAAAGAGGAAGGTAGCAAGCGCACACTGTTAGCTTCTGTTTAATGACAGTGAATGAAGAATAGAAATGATTCAAAATGCAACATACTTGATTCTATTCAATATTTCAATTATGTCTATTAAATTATGTTGTGAGCTGAGCTGATTAGCAATACATTAGCTCATTAACTTTGACAGTCTAACCACCTTGTGCTCTCTAAGGATGGCATCTAAGTGCCCTCATTTATATGCTTTAGATTCTTTCATGGAGGCTTCCTGGTAGAAAAATAAAACTCATAATAAAAAAAAATAACCACTAGGAAGACAATGCAATAGTAATTCTGAGAAACAATATCGCAATTTTGCCTTCAAATTCTGTCAGCAAAAATGCAAACCTACTTCAGGCAGGAACTTGTAAAAATAACAGGCAGATGGTATGTGGAAATTCATATAGCTTTAGAAAAATGCAATAATATTGTGCTTGTGTTGGCAGAGCTCCTTCTTTGAAAGGAGCTCTAATTTCCAGACGTATGCACTGTCTCTTCAGTGCAGCCCCACGAGTCTGAGTGCAGGTAGTTATGTCATGGAAGGGCTGGAAAGGTCACACCCTGCACATCCTTCCAGAGCCTGAGAAAGAGTTGGGTCTCCAGATAAAATTGCCATCTCCTGCTCTACTCCACACACTATGGCTGCCTGGGCTTCATAGTCAGGCACCAGAAACAAGGCTTCCCTCCATCATCCATCCAGCCATTGACTCATTTCATCAGAGTTTACATAGAATACAGTCATTCCTTCACTTAGTGACAAGCTTCTCAGACATGGCTGCAGATTAGAATCACCTGGGGAGCTTTTAAAAATTACTGAAGCTCAGGTCCCACGCCCAGAACTTCTCCTGATTTTTTTCATGGAAAGAATAACAATAATATCATTTTTAAGCATAGACTTTGAAGAGTTTTTGCTAACAGATTTATTGAGATACAATTTACATACCATAAAATTCACTCAGTTAAAGTGTATAACTCAATGGCTTTTAGTACATTCGCAGAGTTGTACAATCATCACCACAACCCATTTTGGAATATTTCCATCAACCCAAAAAGAAAACCTTGACCTGAGACAATCCCAGCCCTGACTCATACTATCTGCGTAATCTTGGGCAATTTACTTAACTTTTAGTATTTTGATTCCTTAACTGTATGATGGGAATAATAATAATACCTTTTTACTTGGCATTATTGTGAAGATTAAATAAAATAATGCAAGTAAAAAAGGAAAAGAAACCCCTGCATGCCTTAGCTATCACCCCCAAAGCCCCTATCCCATTCTAGCCATAGGTAAATTTGAATCTACTTTCTGTCTCTATAGATTTACCCGTTCTGGACATTTCGTATAAATGGAATCACACATATGTGGCCTTTCATGTCTGGCTTCTTTCACTTACCACAATGTTTTCAAGGTTTATCCATATTGTAGCATGAATCAGTGTTTCAGTCACTTTATGGCCAAATAATATTCCATTGTATAAATACACCACATTTTGTTTATCCATTCATCAGTTATCCATTCATCAATACATTCATTTTGTTTCCACATTTTGACTATTGTGAATAATGCTTATATCAACGTTTGTGTACAAGCTTTTACATAGACGTATGTTTTCAACTTTCTTGAGTATATACCTAGGAGTGGACTTGCTGGGTCAAATGGTAACTCTATGTTTAAACTTTTTGAATAACTTCCAGAAAGTTTTCCAAACTGGCTGCACCAATTTACATCCCCACTGGTACTGTATGAGGTTTCCAGTTTCTCCACATCCTCACCAACACTTATTACTATCTGTCTTTTTGATTATAGCCATTCTAGTGGGTATGAAGTGGTATCTCATTCTGTTTTTGATTAGCATTTCCTTTATGACTAATGATGTTGAGCATCTTTTCATGCACTTATTGGCCATTTGTTTATGTTCTTTTAAGAAATATCTTTTTGATCCTTTGCCCATTTTTAATTGAGTTAAAATTATTTTTAACTCAATTTTTGACTTTTTATTGTTGAGTTATACATATTCTTTATATATTCTAGACGCAAATCCTTTATCAGATATATGATTTGCACGTCTTTTCCCATTCTGTTGGATGTGTTTTCACTTACTTGATAGTGTCCTTTAATTCACAAAAGTTTTAAATTTTGAAGAAGTCTAATTTATCTATTTTTTCTTTTATCACTCATGATTTAAGTGTCATATTAAACAATTTATTGCCAAATTCAAGGTCATGAAGATTTATCCATATGATTTTTTTCTAAGAATTTTGTAGTTTTAGTACTTACTTTTATGTCTTTGATCCATTTTGAGTTAATTTTTCTATATGGTATGAGGTAAGGGTCCAACTTTTCTTTTGCATATGGCTATCCAGTTATTTCAGAACCATTTGTTGAAGAGACTACACTTTCTCCCCATTGAATAGTCTTGGCATCCTTGTCAAAAATGAATTGACCACAGATGTATGGGTTTATCTCTGGACTCTGAATTCTATTCCATTGATCTATATGTCTATCCTTGTGCTAGTAACACGGTGTTTTGATTACTATAGCTTTTTAGTAAGTTTTGAAATAGGGAAGTGAGAGTCCTCTATTTTGTTCTTTTTTTTTCAAGATTGTTTTGGCTAGTCAGGGTTCTTTGCAATTCCACATGAATTTTAGGATCAACATGTTAATTTCTACAAAGAAGCCAGCTGAGATTTTGATAGGGCAGAGCTTCCTATTTAATTGGTTATTCTAAAAGATTTGCTGAACAATTACTGTGGATAAGGGACCGTGCCAGGTACTAAGGATACAGCACTAAATACAACACAGTGCCTACCTTTGGGTAATTTACAGTCCAGCAGTCATTCAAGGATATTTACAGGAAACCTAAGTAGGATGCCAGGCACATTATTAGGGCCCAATTTACCCCAACACATGGCTCTAATTTGGCTGCTGTTTAGTTCTCTCCCTAGAGTCAACAAGAGAAGAAAAGAATCATGTTGGATGGAATGAACAGCAGGCATTTTACAAATAGGGACCACCAGTTTTGAAAGAAGAAAGAGTCCTGGTCAGTCCTCACCTCACATAAAATACACTGAATTTAAGACCACAGTTATTTATTTAGCAGTTCTTGGGACTTGAGCACTGCCCTAGGCACTTCCTTGAATATGAAGGAGGGAGAGCAGAAGGAGAAAGAGAGGGAGAGAAAAAGAGAAAGGAGAGGAAGAATAGAAGGAAGAAAAAAAAATATTTTGAGCTCCCACTATGTGCCGGACACAACACAATGTGCATTTATATACCTCATACTATTTTTCTTTTTGTTTTTTCCTGGATTTATTGAGATACAATTGATATATAACACTGTGTAAGTTTAAGGTGTACAACGTGATGATTTGATACTCGTATATATTGTGAAATGACTACCATAAGATTAGTTAACACTCCATCACCTCACATAATTACCTTTTTTAGTGGTGAGAACATTTAAGATCTACTGTTTTAGTAACTTGCAAGTATATAATGCAGTATTGTTAACTACAGTCACCATGCTGTATATCTCATTATTTTAAAGAAATATGAGATGAGCTTCTGGACCTCGAAGAGCACAGCTATATTCTAGTTGGAGAGATGAGCACAAACCACAGAATGGTATCTACCATCTATTAAGCAATGATATGAAATTATCTGGTACAGGCTACTAGTGTAGGAGTCCAGAGACGAAAAAGGCCAATATAACTAGAAGAGGAAGGAAAGGCACTGGGCCAGCTGCTTTGATTACCTAAATTCACATTTAATAGGGCATAGGCTTTCAATTGGCAGAGGAGTGGGGCTTCCAGGAAGCAGAGGAGCAGGGAAAAGCATATGCAATCAGAAACCGTTAACTAAGAACCTACTATAAGGCAGGCACTATCTTAAGCACTTTATACCTCATCGCATTCTCAAAACAAACCTATGAGGTGTGTGCTAATATATTCATTCTACAGATGAGAAAACTAGGGCTCAGAAAAGTAAATTGTCCAAAGTCACATAGACCAGAAGTGGTAGAGCTAATTGGACTGCAAATGTGTTTAATTCTGTCAAATTGCCTCCAAGGTTGACAGAATGAAGAAGCTTTTGGGGGTCAGAGGCAAAAATAAGAACAGTAGAGCTTGTGGTCAGTTTGTTTCATGACCTTGGGTGGAGCTACACAACTGCTGATTGCCAATATCGCTGTCCTTGAGATCTGACCTTTGCAAATCCTGGTGGCTTCAAAATGACTCTCTAATAGAAATACAACAGGGTCAGATTCACCCAAAAATCACACACCCATGGATCATAAGTTTGTCTGGAATCAGAAAGGAGCAACCATGGCAGGAACTCCCCAAAACGCTTCATCATGGGATTTTGCCCAGTGTTAGAGGAGACCATTCTTCCTCACTCCTAGTTTCCAGGAGAAGAGCATCGCCCTAAACACTTCTGATCTCTCTCCACCTTCTTCACTTACTGTCAGAGGAGAGCTTAACTGGATGGTCAGAACGAGAGAGAATAAACAAAACAGGCTCCTCCTTCTTTCCTCTTTGGGAATCAGCCTACCTTCTGAGAGCACTTTTTCGGCCAGGCTCCAAGTTCAGCACTGAAGGTACTGTGTTGCCGTGGCAGGATACATCTGTGGTAGTCCAGGGCCTGTTGTAGCAGGATAGGCACATCTGTCTAACCCTGGAGTTCAGTTAGAAAGCCCATTTGGCCCTCACACTTAGCTATCTCCCCCAAGCTAGACTTTATCAGAAATAAAGGCAGTGTTTCATACTCCATCTGCTTTACAATTCAGTTGCTTCAGAACTTGGGTAGGGAAGCAGGTGCTATTTATTCCCTCCCTCAAAATCTCAACTTCCCAACTGCTTCAGCTCCCACACTCTGAAAGCAGCCACCGAATTAGAGGGCTCTTTTTAAATCCACAGGTGAGGCTCTAGGGCAGAGAGAATACGAAGAAACACAGTCCACGTTTCCTGAAAGCCCAGACTACGCTAACATCTGGGACTGCAGGGAAGTCTGATTAATAAGGCATTCAACAAAATCCTCTTTAGCCTGTGTCTTGGTGAGGCAACATAGTGTAGTATCTTAAGAGCACCAACTCTAGAGCTAGAATGCCTGAGTTCGAATCCCAGCTCATTATTAGCTGTGTGACTTTGAGCAAGTTATTCTACTTCTCATTTCTTTGGTTTCCTCTTGTGGAAAATTAAATGGGTTGTTAGGAAAATTAAATGTGTTAATGAATGGAAATTGCTTAGGACAGTGCCTGGAATGTAGCAAGTATTGTCTCAGTGTTTGTTAGCGTCGTCAGTGGATGGCTTCTGCACATGAATCTATTGAATAAGAGTTGGCCCCGGCTGCAAAAAGTGACAATCACTCATTCTTGCAGAAATTCAAAAAATATTCTTGCTCACTGACAGTATTAATGACAGCATGAAAGCAGGAGAGCTTAGGTCAGATAAGTAATTACTACTCACCACAGAAATATATTCAAGACTCTAATGAATGAAATGGTTCATTACTCTTCTCAGCTTAGATAGTCACTTCAGACCATCCAACCTCTACTGAGATGGAATCTAGGATCCAGGACCTATCCTCAAATCTTGTTGAGTTGGTATTTGAGGAGAATCATTTTCAAATTAAACTGTGGTTTCAACTAATAGCCTATTATTTTCCAAAATGGTATTTTCTTTGTGTTGTTTTTTTTTTTTTTTTTAAAGACTACATCCTTTATAGTTAAGGTAAAAATGAGCATTTATCCTGTGCCTACCTGGTATTCAATTTTTAATTCATACATTTCCCTCTACCTCTTGTAACTTTGCATGTTACAACAAAACTTGTACAGCCTTTGATTAGCTTTCAGTTGTATAGCCTTTGATTAAAATTAAATCAGACATTGTGCATGCATGCGTGAGTGTGTGTGTGTGTGTGTGTGTGTGTTTATTTATCTTCAAAAACAGGTGAACTGGGTTCTATGTATCCTTGATGCATTCCTGCTTTTGGAAAGAATTTTAAGATAGATAAGGACTTTCGAAGGTTGTTTGGACATCATCAAATTTCTAAACGAAGGTAATAAGAGTAACAGCCAACAGTTCTGCTATCTGCCAGGCCCAGTGCTACATGCATATCTCATTTGATCCTCATAACAACCCCGTGGGGTAGATACCATCAGGATCTCCACTTGACATATCTGAAAACTGAAGCATAAAGAGGTTAAGTAAATTTCCCAAGGTCATAGAGCTAGCAAGTGACAGAACTGAGACTGAAACCCAGCCTCTCCCTACACTGCCCTCTGTCACCAGTGCTCTTCTTTTCCATTCAGTTGGGACCTAGCTATGTGCACTCTGGCCCTTTGCTAAGCACAAAGGGTATAGGAGACAGAAAAAATGCATTGCTAAGCATAGAGGGTAAAGGTTAGCTTTAGGGGGAGAGGAAAGAAAGATGTGGCTGGCCCCTACCTGCCAAGTCTCCCTCTGCATCCAACAAATAAGTATTGAGAGCCAGCAATGTTCCAGACACTGTGCTCAGCTCCCCACACCAAATGTCCTCCTCTCTGCTAAACTCTGTCTCTCTTGTCCTTCACAAGCTCGTTTCAAGTCTTCTCTTCCAGAATGCTGAGCCTAATTCAACTCATTCAGCTCTGCTGAGCATGCTCTCAATACCCCTCTTTGCTCTGTATGCTCCCACAGCAGCATAGAGGACTATGTACACAGTAAGAATTCACCAAATGCAGATGGATGGCCTGGCCCCTAAATAAAAAGTGGGGAAGAGTTCACTGTTAATTCTATGCAGAGACACCAGTCCTAGATGAAGGAGAGAGCAGCCAGGTGGTTAGGGTTGCAGTCAGGGACGTGGGCTTTGCAGTCAAGCCGACCCGAGTTTGTATACTGGCTTTGCCACTTGTAGCTGCATGAGTTTGGGCAAGTTTATTTAACCTCTCTCCACCTCAGTTTGCTCATTTGTGAAATGGGGATGATAACAACAAAGCTGTCACAGTGCTGCTGGGAGAATTCAATGATAAGTTGCATGTTAATCACTTTGCACAGAGTCTGGCATATAAAAACCACTCAAAGAGAGCCACTCTTACCATTGATATAATTGAATGAAATGCCCACAGGTCCTTCTCAGGAGCACACCTTGGGCAAGTGAGCTGTCTGGCATCTTTGGGGATAGGCATCGCATAGAAGAAGGCCACAGAAATTGATGGGGTACAGATGCCCTGGCCACCACCTGGCCGGATGTGTTTCTGAGCTCTACAGTTCACCAGTGACTGGGACAGCCAGAAAAGGACCCCAGGCTGTGCACAGATACAACTCCCATCACCTCCAAAAGACAAAAGCAAAAATGTCAACTCCTGGGATACCTCCTTCTACCAGTAATGTCAATAATTTCTCTGCTCCTAGGAATGGTGCCCAAGGGAACTCCATGAAGAAAGCCCCATAGTGGGGTCAGCTTTTATATTGTGATTCCAATACTTTCTCTGGCATCAGTCCCCAAAACCCAAGGCTGTCGAGGACTATTCCTGCTTCATTGCATTTAAACTGCCTACTCCCAGCTAACTGTCTATGAGGGGGCAGCCATCAGCTCTAGAGTCTCATCCTGATGACTCCCACTGTGCTCAGCTGCACAGGAATGGCCACATATTAACAGCAAGAGTAGGCGGTCACCACCTCAGCTGGTCCGTGGTATATGTTCCTTTTCAGCTCATTGAAGTTATTTTCACAACACTCACAACACTCCATCACTGGTTGACGGAGTCTCTGACCAAAAACAGTAACCCGGTGGTCTATCCACATTTTTCCATTGTGTATACTGCTATCAGGTTAACAGTACCTCAGTTAGACCCAGGCAAGAGGCCCTGCCCTAAGGCCCGCACTTCAGAGGACCCCGCTCTGGCTCTTCTATGGCTGCACATCTCTTTACAAAGTGAGGAGTCTGTGGGGCCAAGGGGACATGCCCACTTGGAGTACAGACCCTCAGCTTCTAGACCAAAGTCCAGGCAAATAGACTCCAGAATTATTTGTCGAAACAGCACAAAGCGTGTTCCAGGGCTTGTGCAGGCCTCTTCTCTGTGGCTATCCTCCAAGGGGCAGACAGTGCCACAGTTGTACACACCTGTAGCCAGTTTGGCGAACTGGGGCTAGCTGTTTGGGACAGAGGAGTGCTGCATGGAGCTTGGATATACAGCCCGGTGTGTTCATGTGCATGTGCATGAGGCCTCTGATGGTACAAAAAGAGAGACATGGTTAGGACAAGACAGCCAGGGGTAGAAATATAAGAGGACAGGGGTGTGCAGGCTATAGGCCAAATGTGTCCATTTGTGACTTTGTCCTGTGCCCTGCAAATATTAGAAGCAAGACTGCATGTTGATGCTGCTTTATTCTTATGAATTACATGGAAGAGGCAGAGGGATGGTAGCCCCATCCCCTACCCTCCACAACAAAATAGAGCCTGTGGCTCCCTAAGTAGAATTTCCTTTTTGGTAGGAGAGAGTAATCAACAGTGGAATCAACCATAATGCTAAGAATTTCCAGGATAGGCCTAATTTCAAACTTTCTCTCCTGTCAGATATGTGTCGCTCTATATGTTCCAATTTGGGGCTCAGTAAAGCCCACCACCTCTACAGCTAGTTCCCTATGTAAGCTCTCCTTCCAGCACCTTTACTCTGTGACTGTCACTGAGCAGATCTGCTTTAAGGAGGAATTCTAAGTTCCACTCCCCTCCCAGTGAGAGAGCATCAGGCCATCCCAAGCATCCTCATGAGTATCCTAACCTTTGGAACTCTCCTCTCTCCTTCACACACAGTCCAAGCACTTCCCTATCCTTCATTCAACATTTGATTCCTACCAGGAGGGCACTGCCATTTACCAGCTCCAGATCCCTGCTACCCTGGTGCTCACCCTCCTTGGGGAACGTGATTAGCACTCGACACTGACTATTAACTTTCACTGTGGGGTTGTTGATCTTTTCCAGGGTAAATCTTGAAGCATAAAACTTCTTTAATGTCAAACACTTAAACTGGATCAGAGGACATTTAAACCACTAAAAGCTGATGGTCTCCAGTAGAACAAGGCCCCATTCAAGAGTCTGGGCATTGCTAACACTGTCTGCAGAAGCTTATTCAGCTTCAACTACATTTGAAATGGTGATTGTTTCATCGTGAGTAGCTACTGTATGTCCTATGCACCACACTTCTGAATAATAAGAAAACCACTCACCTGTTTCTGTGCTGACTTATCTGTGAGCAGTCTGGCCAGCAGAAGCCTCAGGGATCCCAGAGAGAAGCAGCAGTTTGCTGATTGGCATTTCATCTAAGTACTAAGGACACCCACTGAAGAGAAGATGCTGAATTGTACCTCTATTGGCAGGTTGGCAAAATTTTCTCAAGGTTGAAGCTTTTACAAGCCTGTCCTCTTGCCTTCTGCCCCCTGGCCTGTGACTCACCAAACTTGGCCTTTTGGGACATAGTCCTGATGTTTCTACTGCAGGGCTGGCCACCTCCAGACAAGCCCCGTGTACACAGGCCAGGGTGAGGAAAGAAAGTTCTTTCATTAATGAGATAATCATGACTCCAAGCTCACTTCCCAAACCCCCATCTCCTCTCCTACTCTGCTTCCCTAAATCTGCCCCAGCCCTAAACAGTAAGATAAATTAGGACAAATTTGGTTCTGCTCTTGCCATCTCTTAGCACCTGACATGAGGCTACCAATTTGCCCCTTCCATGGTACCCTCTTGCCTATTTTCTTTGTAAAAGTTCTCCAAACCCAGATTCCCTTCTCCCTTAAAATGCTGATCATCCTCACTTCTCAATAATCCATAGCCATCTCATATTGGGCCCTCTTAGGTGATAAGAACAAACAAGCCAATGTGTACAACAATCAGTTATGAACAGAGGATAATAATAATGCTCTTCCCCCAAGTATCATACCTGGGATTTAACAAGGACCTTCAATATCTTTAGAGAAAAAAGTAATTAGTTTAGCATTTACCAAAAGCATCTATAGCTGTCCGTCTGAAATGGTAGCCACTAAATGCTACCTATTTTAATTTAAATTAAATTAAAATTTAGTTTTCAAGTGGTCAATAGTCACATGTGGCTAGTGGCTACTGTACTGGATGGTGCAGATATAAAATCATTGCAGAAATTTCTATTGGGCAGGATTGCTCTAGAGGATGAGGCTTATGGTAGGACTTTGAGGCATTGTGGCAAGCTAGTAAGGCTAGTAGGAGAGATGTAGGGAACAAAAAGACCATTCTGAACCCTTTGTGAGATACCTTTTACCTGTACAAAATGTACTTTCTGCTGCTGCCCAAAAAGACTCAGCCTTGGCCAAAAAGTCTTTTTATGCCCCACCCAACCATGAGGATAAAGAAAGTGACACATAGCTGCCTGGCCCTTGCTTTTAGAAACAGTCAGAACAACCTTCAACTGAGTTCCAACCTTAAGGACATGAAAAATTATAAAGCCATTACCTTGTCCCTGCATTGTAGGTTACTAAAACCATGAAAAACAGTCATTGGCAAAGTCTAAACAGAAAACTAGAAATCCCAAGAATTCTACTGGCATCCAGGGGCCACCATGCTCACTGCAGTCACAGTTAGACTACCTAATGTCAAACCCATCACCTTGGCACTGGCAGACCCTTTGCCTCTATTGCAGACTTGGAGATAGCCACTAGCCTCTATTCACTAAAATTGGAAAATGGCTACTGACTTTTGAGAAAGATTTCCAATTACAAGCGTTGAAATCAATAGGGTGTTCTAGTCAACCCCTGGTTAATTAGCTAGAAAATTAAACTCAGCATAATACCCTATATTGGATAATCAAGATTTTGCTGTGAGCAGAGTGCAGTCAAAAGGTAAACATCACCTCAAGAGTCAACCATTTCTGTAACTGATTTAGGAACATTTTACCAATCTCCAAATTAATGTTATTTCCATTAGTGCTGGTGAGAGAGCAAACCATAATAATGGTAGCTAGTAAAACTTATTGAGTGATAACCATATTCCAGACACTATTCTGAGTATTTAGCATCTTTTAATTCATTTAGTCTTCACAACAATCCAATGAGATATGTATTATTATTATCCTTATTTTATAGATGAAAGAATTGAAGCACACAGAGATTAGGCAACGTGCTTAAGAACACACAGGCATAAAATGACAGAGATTGGATTTGAGCCTAGGTGATCTGGTGTCAGAGCCTGTGCTCTAAGCCATTCCACTATACTGCCTTGCAACTATAGGTGACAATGAAGGAGTCACAGAAGCTCCTTGAGGGCTGGCCTTATCTCCAGCTAGCACCTTGCATGGCAAATAGTAGATTCTCACTAAATGTTTGGTGAATGAATAATAGTTAAAATCTGTGGAGCATTTCCTATCTCATTTAATCCTCAAAGGACTCCTACTACTATTATTATAATACCCAGTCTTTACAGGTGAGGAAAATGAAACACAGAGAGACTAAGTCACTTGCCCAAGACCGCAGAGCTAGAGAATGATGGAGAAATAATTTGAACCCAAATCTAGATCCCACTCTTGAATGAATAAATGAGCTCTTGCAGAATGTATTGTCTGCCCTACCACACTCTTAATTATTTGCTGTGTCAAGTGTGGGCTGAAGCAGCCTCAACATAAGTCTTAGCTCTTCAAGGAAACTGTGAGCTCCTTGAAGCAGAGACCATGCCTGACTGCTTCTTCCCCCAAGCTCTTAGCCCAGTACTGAAACAGTGTTCAATAAGCACTTGCTAATTGATTTAGTGCCCTAGTGAGGGGCTTTTCCAGTTTAAAGACTGCTGACTGGCTTACTGTCTTCCCCTCTGGCCTTAAGCAGCGTCTCTGGCCCTGGATGGACAGCCTGAGGAGCCTTGCCACCCAGGAGGGAGTGGTGGAAGTGGTTTACTCCAGCAGGGAGAGTTATTTTATTACTGATATTGTTTAGAGTTGCTGAGGTATCATGATAATAAAAAGCAGACTGATTTGGAGTTGGTTTTTGAATTCTCAGTATTGTTTTTTGAATTCTCTACAATGTACCCCGTTATTGTCTGCACCTGGGCAGATCACCCACTCTGCCATCTTCCCAGCCATAGTATGCCACTGTGGCTTCCTACCAGAAAGAGTTTAGAGGAGCGGCACTGTAATCATTCCAATCAAGCACTAGACTTGGAGACCAAAGGCTGGGATTAGAGTCTCAGTTCAGTCAATAAACAAGTACCCTTGGGCAAGTCACTAGACTTATCAAATGCTCTAATCTGTAAAACGCAGGTATCATTGCCTGCTTGCACATTTGGTCCAAAGAGCAGAATAAAATGATGATACAAATATGCTACACAAAGTAAAGGAATGGTGACTTTTGTTCTTCACTAAAGTAGTGGTCACTATTTTGCTCACTTACTCTTTAGCTTTCCTCCTGCTATTCACAGAATTACTTGGATTTTCTTTAGAGAATAAAAGCTTTTACAAAAGCAAAGCAAAGCAAATCCCTGGTTCAAGCTGGTTCAGATTTATCCTGAGTAAGAACCACAGAGCCCTTAACAGAGAATGTTAGCAAATATCAATGCAATGCCATAGCCACCTCTCCCCATTGTGGCTAAAGAGACCTACCACCACAACTGGGGACCTTTGGGCCAGAAAACAGACTGACAAGGTAGAGTGTGAAAAAGGAAAATCTGCTTAGCCACAGGCCCCATGGCTTCTCTCAGTCATCACTGCCTAGCATGCAGCAGTCAGAGCCAAAGCAGTTGTTTTTTTTTAAATAATTCCTGCAACAGCAGGAGGCTCAAAGGAAGTGAAAAAGGGTGGTAGGATGTGGTTCCCCTGGAGATTTCTTCACTAGCGTATAGAATTGGTGTAAACACCTCAGTGATCTTCATGTACATCTTCCACGACAGCTGATAGGGCTGCTCTGTTGAAGTTAATTCCAAAGAAAGAAGCCCATGTACCTTCGTGTTAGAAAACATTCCCAAGTCTACGGCCATACCACCCTGAACGCGCCCGATCTCGTCAGAAAACATTCCCAAGACTTATCATCACTGACTAATGCAGAGATGCATCAAAAAGCCTTTGTCTTTGATAAAAAGCAGTCCATCTAGAGCTGACATTTCAATGAAAACTGACGTCTCAAAGTGTAATTTGGCTCCACAAATGGGTGAGGGTTCATCACAGAGCTTTGTTTCTCTCTCACATACCATAGATGGTTGCCTCAGAGTAGGGCCCCAGGCAGAACTTCATGGCTCTGGACACTGCTATTAGAAATTAATAGAATATAGAGGCCAAGGGACCTTTGAACTCATCAAGTCCAGGCTTGTCAAATTATGGAGGAGAAAAACGAAGCTTGGAAAATATAACTTATGAAGCCAAACTCAGTGACAGAAGGGACCAGAAGCCAGGTCTTCTGATACTCAAGCAAGCACTATTTTACTAAAACATATGGTCTTCTTCTTTCTTTTGAATTCTCTGGTAAAGCTACTACCTAGATTGGTCAGACTGACAATTCTAAACCCCCTCTCACTTCACCACATTCTTACACAGACCATTTTTAATTATATATTTGATAGGTCATTTAAACAATATTTTCGGGCCGGCCCCGTGGCTTAGCAGTTAAGTGCGCGCACTCCGCTGCTGGCGGCCCGGGTTCGGATCCCGGGCGTGCACTGACGCACTGTTTCTCCGGTCATGCTGAGGCCGCGTCCAACATACAGCAACTAGAAGGATGTGCAGCTATGACATACAACTATCTACTGGGGCTTTGGGGGAAAAAATAAAAAATAAAAATAAATAAATAAAAGTAAAACAATATTTTCCTCTCAGATCGAGTTCCCATGAGTACCAAATACATTGCCAGTTTCTCCCACTGGTCAAAATTACAAACTCGTGTTAATATTCATTTAAGTGGGTCATAATTTAGAAAGCAAATATGCTGCCTATAAAAAGAAAGTCAAATATATCCAGATTATTCATTTTTCATTCTTTCAATGATCCCTGACAGACACCATATCATTCACAGTGCTGGGAACTGGGGATTCAATGTGTTTTAAAAACTACCTGTTTTATGTAAGAGGAGGTGCTGTGGTTCAATATTCCTTTTGGTTGCATATAGTTAATCTCTCTTTGAAGCTGTATTTGCATGCAGTAAGATGGTGTTAATTGTGGGGATTTTTAGCTGTATAAAGTCCCATACTTACACCACTTTATTCCTGTTTCCTGGAAATCCAACCCTGCACTATATCTGTGAGAGAGGGTTGATTTATATTTGTCAATGAATGAAAACATAATTTCATTCATATAGACTGAGGGTTGTGCCCACTTTGCATATCAGAATCTCTGGAGGGTTGTTTTCAAGCCATAGATTCCCCTACATGGAGTGTGATATGCCTCCTGAGGGAGTGAGTACTCCTTCTGGGTGATAATCACTGTGTTCAAAGAGTCTAGTTACCCACTAAAATAGTATGGAGGCAGAAGAAAAGGTTTATCACCACCAATATAGCACTTTATATTTTCCAAACCATTTTTAATGATAATGACTAACATTTATTGAGCATTTGCCACATGCCAGATACAGCTCTAAATTTTTTTACATGTATTTAATTCACTTAAATCCAAGATATACCCTATGAGGTAGGTATTACTATTTCCCTCATTTTACTGATGAGAAAACTGAGGCAGAGAGAAGTGAAAGAGTTTGCCTAAGGTCACATAGCTAGGAACTGGCTGAGTCAAGACTGAACAAAGGCAGGCTGAAATCAAAGTCCTTTTTGACCCCACCTTCACCCCTGCCCCCCTCCCCAGAGGTAACTTGAGTTGCCTGTTTGGTGTGTAGCTTTCCAAAACTCATTCTGTGCGTTTATATGCGTAGACATGTACTCATAGAAAATAAATATTTTTGTTTTATTCTTTCTTGTCTATATAACTCGTACTGTCTGGGGTTCTTTCTCCTACTGCCTCTTGAAGAAGGGTAAGTCAAGCACTATTTAAAAATGACTCAGAAACTTGTTTTAGATATCATCTTTCCCCATGGAGCATATTGAGACCCTTAAGAATTTGCAGTTCCATGATTCATAAAAGATCTAAGCTAAACCTGGAGCTAGAAAACACAGCTCTAGACCAGTAGTTTTTCTCAAAAACAGCTGCACATCAGAATCCCCTAAGGAGCTTTTATTTATTTATTTATTTATTTACTTTTTAAAGATTTTATTTATTTATTTATTTATTTTCCCCCCGAAGCCCCAGTAGATAGTTGTATGTCATAGCTGCACATCCTTCTAGTTGCTGTATGTGGGACGCGGCCTCAGCATGGCCGGAGAAGCGGTACGTCAGTGCGCGCCCGGGATCCGAACCCGGGTCGCCAGCAGCGGAGCGCACGCACTTAACCGCTAAGCCGCAGGGCCGGCCCTAAGGAGCTTTTAAAAACAACTGATGCCCTAACATGACTCTGGACCAACTGAGTCAGAACCACAAGAGACAGAACCCAGCATCGATATTTCTTAAAGACTCCCCAGGTAACCCTGATGTGCAGCCAGAGCTGAAAACTGCTAGTCTAGGGCAGGGATTGGCAAACTATGGCCCTTGGGCCAAATCCAGTTGGCCACTTGTTTTCCTATAACCCACAAGCTGAGAATGGTTTTTACATTTTTAAATGGTTGAAAAAAGATCAAAAGAAGAATAATATTTCCTGACAGATAAAAATATATAAAATTCAAATTTGTGTCTATAAATAAAGTTTTATTGGAACACAGCCATGCCCATTCATTTATATATTATCTATGGCTGCTTTTGTGTTACTAATGTATAGCCGAGTAATTGTAACAGAGACCCTACAGCCCGCAAAGCCTAAAACACTTACTATCTGGCCCTTTACAAAAAAAAAAAATTTCTGACCTATGGTTTAGGCTGTGACTTTTCTTAGTGATCCACCTTCACAGACTCTGCAATGTCAAAAGGAACAGGTACACCACTGTCTAACTGAGAGGTTCTAAACCTGGTTCGTGGCCTTCCTTGGGCTCACTCTATGAATGAAATTATGAACAAAATTTTGAATGGGTTTGGACTTTTCTGGGGAAAGGATCCACAGCAGGAGCAATGGATCTAGTTGCATCAGATTCAAGTTGTTAATGTCTGCTAACGGGAAATAGAAACATCTCAAAGCCTAGGCATCAGTCTAAATGTCACCAAATTTCCTCGTGTGGGCAAAGGGAATGATCAATTCTGATTGCAGAAGTGTTATGAGGACCAAGTCAGATTATGGGTGGGGAAATGCTTACCAAAAGAATAAAGCATAATAATTAATAATTTGTTTAAAGGTTCATTTTCTTTAATTACCAAAAAAAGCTTATCAGATCAAGAAAAAAAAGTAATAAGAGGGAAAACAGAATATTCAGAGGAGCTCTAGGAAATAATTCACTTGGACTGTGGCATTAGGGCTGTGGATTGGATTTTCCAAATATTTGGAAAGTTTTCTAAGAAATACACAGACATCGTCGGCCCAGGGCCCCTGATGACCACATTCAACCTGTTTCTGGAATTCCTCAAAGGTTTTAACAGGAAAAGTTTCTCTCAGGCCCTCCTCGGTAACTCTGGGGAAGGGTTAAATGTCCATGTTCTTCTTCAAGTTTCTTTCAAAAACCATGGAAAACATCCCCCTTCCTACCCCTCCAAAAAATCAAGCAAACAAATGAACAACAGAAAAGGAGATTCTCCCTCCCAGAAAAGACGGCACACTGATTTCAGGAAAAAGCATTCTAACGTGGTTGGCATATCCAATTTTTCCAAAATGTTTGCTGTGTTTAGACTTTTTAATAGAAAGAGCTCACTATGTGATTGATTTCATAGACAGCGTGTGTCTGGGGAAAGACTCATGAATGTCAGTTCTTTAAGACTCACCATGTCAGGATGCTTCTCATATATAAATTGTATCATGGGCATGTAACACAACGTGCTTACCTTTTTTAATCCCATCCACTGGAACCATGACCCTCTAGTCACAAGAATCCAAGAGCCATGGCAACCTCAGCTCAACAGGAAGGAAAAGCTGTTGGGCCAGTCTCCCTGTGCATATGGCTGTGGGATGTTTACATTGTTTCAGGCTCCTTGACCCCCACTGTGATTCTCAGATGCAGTTTACCTTAGGGGACCCTCATAGCTTCAAATAATCTTTCCCCTAGTAGCTCACTCATGCCCATAAATAAATTCCTAATGAAAATTTGGCTCAAGTTAAAATTTTAAAAAGCCCACTCCTTCGGTTCCTGGGAGATTTATGGTATGTATGTGCTAAACTTTGTTATTGCTGAAGTAAGACAAGCAAAATCAGCACATGGCTCATTAAGAAAAACCAAATGGTATAGATGTTAGCATTTTAATTGTGGGCGGGTTTTCAGATTTCATAGAATGGCCTATTTTGAATCAGTTATATGCAATACAAGGTGAATTTACGAGGAGTCCCCTTTAATTGGGTCACCCCTCTCTTGGACCATACCTGGGGAAGGGAACAATTAAGGACCAAGGTTTCATTTCACAAGTGGTTTTGGGAGGTGATCTCCTTACTTTATAGTCATAATTCGCGTACCTGGTCATTGAGGAGAAATCTAAGAGCAAGGAGCTTTTCTGAAGCCTGTACCATTTTCTATTCTGATCCACTGCAAATGTTCTTTCCCCAAGGCACAGGAAGGACACATGGAGCGCATCTTGGCTACAACATATGGTGCTGAAACAGCAAGCTGATAAGTCTTTAGCAGTACTTGACAGTGGTAAGAGATCAATTATTGTCACATAAATATTAAAAAGCTCCCCTAGTACTCTGTTGGAGTGAGAGTATATTTAACCACGATAACTACCTCCCTGTTAATAGCAACCGAATTTGCTTGAGAAACAAAATGTCACCCCATCAGGTGAACTTCAATTAAATGCTCAGTTGGTCCAAGGTTATGTTGCTGCTGCTGCTGCTTCCATCTGCAATGAAAGCCAAAATATGAAACAAGTGCCTATTACCTTCCCTGAGGACCATGATTCTTCCATCCTGCAGGTGACGGGAACTTTCTGGAGACTGCCCAATGTGGATTTTGTCTAGGAAACTCTGACCTCCTAAATCCTATAAGGAGATTAAGCCTGGCCCTGGAATCTGAAGCACAATCTCTTTTGCTCTTGAGGTTCCAAAAGTTCGTCTGTAGCAGATTCTAGCAATCAACCCATCAGCAAGCATTGACTGAGTGCAACCTGGGAATTAGCTCAAGCCCCTACTCCCCAAGGCCCAGCCTTCTCCTGGCAGGAACGAGGGAGGTCATAAAGAAAAAAAGAATTATCCAGGAGGTTGAAAATTCCAAGATTCAGATGCTTACCTAACCTCTTATGATTCCAAGAGAATCATGTGGTCTGGAGGGCTCAGGTGCAGAATTTCTAGGTCGATCACTGGGAAATAACTTCCCATTTCTCCAAAGCTAGTATGGCAAGGCATTCCCTGAAAACTGAGCACATCTTCCCTGATTTTAGTTGTAATTCAGATTACAGTGCACTCATAAGACACCTCAGCTCCAAAGAGAATAACAATTTCTGCTTACTAAATCAAGAAGAAAAATATTTTAATGATTTGAGAGTATGTGCAGTTGTGCACAGAACAGGTGGGAAGGCGTTTAAAGCATCAAGAGATTCTTGACCGAAATGAGAAATAAATACCAACACGCATAGTTGTAGAAAGGATGTTTATATGGTATAACAACAACCTTTGGCTGCAGGGTCAAGAGAAGAAAACCCATTCTCTGAACTGAACAGGAGAGAGCAAAGCAGAGAGTGTAACTGTTAAGAGCTTGTGCCCTGGAGCCAGACTGCCTGGGTTCAAATTCTGGCTCTGCTACTACTTACTTGAGCAAGTCACTTAGCCTTCCTGTGCCTCAGTTTCAATTTAAATTTAAAATAAAAAATTTTCAATCCTTAACTCTAGAATTCATCTTTAAAGAACAGCAGCTCCCACCATTTTAAGTCCCCTATCCGTCTCTCCATTTCTCCAGGCAGAAAAGCTCGAAGACTTACAAGCAAAGATTTAGCTTTGCAGGGGTGCCAGATACTGCAAGGAAGGCTGAGGGCAAGCCCTTTGAAAATAAGAACCTTTACCCCCGTTTCCAGTGGGCTTTGGAGTGTGGCTGCAGATCAGCATCAAAGGTTGTCGTAGTGGACCCACCCCATTGCTCAGGCTGGGAGCGCAGTGTCTCAAGGAGCTCTCCCAGGGAGCAGGCTCCCCTGGAGCTGGCAGAGTTAGAGAGAGACTATTCATTTCCCGGAGTGTTATTAATTGTTTTGACACCTGCCTCTGGCGTCTGCACCTTTTGGTGTAAATAAATTATTGGCTAGGGCCAGAGCGTTGCCTGCCACAAGATGATTAGAAGAAGCGGCGCCTTGGTGAAACCGCCCGCGTAGCTCTTCCCAACAGCCCCTCCTCATCAAGAACACATTTTTCTCCCTGTCCCCACTACCCTACTCTTTTTTTAATGAGAAAAAAAAAAGAAACCTGTCTTTTCTTCATATTCTCATCCCAGCTGGTGTTTATTCCCTCTCCCTTTCCCTTCCCCCTCACCCACTTAGGGGAAAGACAAAAGGAAAAGTGGTTTCTAAGCAGTTAAAAGAATGCCTTGTTCTGTGGTAAGGTCAACAATTTGGGTAGGAACGGGGAGAAAGGAAGGAGAATTCAGTGAAACCACCACGAGTGAGTAATAGGCATTGGACTGAATGCAACCTCCCGGGCCCTTCCGCCCACAGTTGAGTTGTTTGTGCTTCTGTATTTTATCTCATTTTGAGTACAAGCCCTCGGAGGTCAGGGATGTGGCTTCTTTCCGCTGTGACCAGCTCCTAGCATAATCATGGCAATAATAGCTAACATTTGCTGAGTGCTGACTCTATGCCAGGAATGGACATAACGTACATACATTACCTCCTTCAACCCTCACAACAGCCCTATAGGATCTGTACTCACCATCCCTCTTTGACAGATGCAGAAACTGATTCAGAGAGATGACGTAAACTGCCTAAGGTCACACAGTGAGTAAGAGGAGAAGGCTCCAAAGTGTGCATGGGTAACCACATCTCAAGCTGACTGGTTTAGTTGTTCTTAGGTCACATTTGAGTTCACTATGAGCACAAGTCTTCTGAGGGCAGGCAGCAGCTAATCTTCCAATAGTGACTAGCTTATTGGAGGCACCCAATCCACATAAAATAATCCTTCTCATGCCTGGGAACAGCAGAGCTAATCTTTAGAGTTTCTTTAATGGATTTAGAAAAGGCCATTAATTCTGAGCAAGTTACTCTCCTGCTGTGTGCCTGACGATGAGAGGTGAGCTATGAGCCAGAAGGGATTATTCTGAGGTAATAAACAGCCCTTTGTACGAGAGTATTCTTAAATTCCCCACAATATGAAGTGAAGAGGAACATAATAAGCAAAATTATGAAGCTATTTGAAAAAATAAGGAGAGTAAATTTAGTGTTCATGAGAGTGAGGAACTCAACAGGATGATCTGGAGCAGACCACTGAGTTTCACAACTCAGACTCTGCCAATCTCCTCCGTAAATACCCAGGCTATTCCAGGCCTGCTTCCTCTCTGGAGCAGATGCTACCAGTCTCAGAACATCACGGGAGTAGAGATGTAATAGGCAAGAGACAACGTGGTGACACCACTGCACATTCATTTAGGGCTTTATAGTTTGCAAAGTGCCATCGCCTACATGATCTCATTTGCTCCACTTATGTTGGGGGCTAATTAGTACCAACCCCATCTTCCACATTAGGATCACAAGACTCCATAAGTTGACTGGACTTGCCTCAGCTCCCATGGCTACTGAAGTAACAGAATTGGGATTTGAAACCAGGTCAGCTGACTCCAAATCCTTGCATTTCCTGAGAACATGATTTAAGAACAAGGAATTTGGTTTTTGTTTTGTTAACATGCACCAGAGTGTTCCCAGATACCAAGGAACATCCCATTTCCAAGTAGATATTAAGGGCCTGGCATATACCCTTAGCATCCCTGAGAAAGCACACACTCTTACTGGGTATGGTTAGGGCATTGCTGGGACATGTATCATCCAGCCAAACCTCCTTCAATCTCTGGCTCCGGTCTTCCTCTTCTCTTAACACCTAGAGAACTTAAGTACAGAAGTGTCTCACTCCACGCAGTTTTGCACATAAACTCTACTTGATTTGGTAGTTACACTCCATCTTACCAGGTTGATGTTGTTTCACATGAGTCCTGTCTCTCCAGACAGATTGAAAGCTCTTATGTGTTTTGTTACTGTACCCAGGACTGTAATGACCACACAAATGACTGATAAAGTCTGTGTTTTTCCTAGTAAATAAACATATACATGTTCACACTACAGTTAACAAGGAGGTTAGCTGTAGACCCTCAGCAAATCCAGAACAAAGTAGAAGATCAATAATGACACTGAAAATCACAACTGTTTACTGAGCACCTACTATATACACCAGGAGTTGGGCCAAGAGTTTTATGTGTATTATCTCATTTAATCTCCTAACAATTTTATAAGGTTGATACTGTTATCATTTCTAATCTGCTGAAGAACCTAAAGCCTAGAGGAGCGGTCCTCAAATTTTTTGATCTCAAGACCACTTTGCATCCATAAAAATCATGGAGGACCCGCCAACGAGCTTTATTTATGTGGGATATATGTATCTCAATGTTTAGCATATTAGAAATTCAAACTGAAGTTTTAAAACCCAAGAACACACAAGCACACGTTCCGTTAGCCATCAGAGTGATGACATCATCACTCACCATGGAGCCCCTGGAAAACTTCACTGTACGTTGGTGAGAGAATGGCAGTGAAACAGGCAGAAAACATCTTAGTATTATTATGAAAATAGTTTTGACTTCATGGACCTCCTTGGATCCTCAGACCACACTTTGAAAACTGTTGGTCTAGAGGATTGAATAAGTGTTCAAAAATCACTCAAAAAGTGATCAGATTTGAACCGCAGCAGTCTGAGTCCGGAGGCCCTGCTTTTAATCCCTGGGTTATATTGTCTCCCTAAAAGAGATTTCTTTGGTTTGCTCTCGAGTCAGAGAGGAAAGGGGTAGCTGCATTCCATAGGGAGCAATTATCACGGCGGCAATGAGTATAAATTTAGAGCAGCCCAGTGGCACACTGCATTCTTTGCTCAGCTAGGCTTGAGTGATTGTCCAGGGTCCTTGGACTTCCCTTTTGTCTGCCCTGAGGATAAAGCAAGCATCTTGCCTGGAGCCATGATAGCCTTCTCTCTTCTCTACAGCCTCCTCCCTTCTTCCCCATGCGGTGGTGAAGAGAGGAGGCTCTACTGCTTACTGCTGGCGTGACCCTGGACAAGTGACTTAATCTCTCAGAGTCTCAGTTTTCTCATCTGTACAAAAGAGATATGAATAATACCTACCTCACAGCCGTTATTTAGAGGACTAAATAAGGTAATGTATGTATGTAAGGCTTTTAGCACAGAGATAGTCATGTAGTTAATAAATTATCCAAAAGGATATCAAAAAGAGGACGCAAATACTACTAATAATAATTTGTTGAGCATTTACTCTATATGGTGCAGTGTACTAACGCTTTATAACTCATTTAATCTTCACAATGACCTTTAACATTGGGATCATTTTGCCAATGAAAAAACTGGAACAGAGAGGTTAGGTGGCATGGCCAAGGTCACAGAATTCATAAGTGGTGGCACTAGAACTCAAACCCAGGCTGTCTCATTCCAGAACCTGAGCCTAGAACCACAGAGCTCCCCTCAAACAAAAGTCAAAGCTGCTATACCCATTGGAAGCAGAAAACCAAATCTTTATCCTAAAATCTCTGGATCCAACTTGAGCATAAGAAAACTAATGAGGGCCGGCCCCGTGGCTTAGCGGTTAGGTGCACACGCACTCTGCTGCTGGCAGCCCGGGTTCGGATCCCAGGTAGGCACCAACGCACCGCTTCTCCGGCCATGCTGAGGCCGCGTCCCACATACAGCAACTAGAAGGATGTGCAGCTATGACATACAACTATATACCGGGGCTTTGGGGGGAAAAATAAATAAATAAATAAAATTATTAAAAAAAAAGAAAAGAGGGGCCGGCCTGGTGGCGCAAGTGGTTAAGTGCGCGCACTCCGCTGCAGCGGCCCCGGGTTCGCTGGTTCGGATCCCGGGCGCGCACCGATGCACTGCTTGGCAAGCCATGTTGTGGCGGTGTCCCATATAAAGTGGAGGAAGATGGGCACAGATGTTAGCCCAGGGCCGTCTTCCTCAGCAAAAAAAGAGGAGGATTGGCGGATGTTAGCACAGGGCTGATCTCCTCACAAAAAAAAAAAAAAAAAAGAAAAGAAAACTAATGAGATCCCCTTTCGTCAACAGTACACAGGGGGGCAAGGAGATGAGGATTTGTAGTTCTTGTGTATGGGGTACCCATCATGGTTGCCTAAGGTGGCAGGATTAGAAGGCACATCATCCTTATCATTGCTCATTTGTTTCAAAGCCTAGTAATCTTATGCATAAAATCTCTGCACTGAATAAATGGGAGCCCCTTGCTTCACTCAATTCCTCTTCATTGACTAATGTAATGGCCAATGTACTGAACTGCAAGCACCTAGATGGCCCCGAGGCAATCTTGTGAAAGCCAGAGCCCCTCATCGGAGATTTGCCGAGTAATTAGTGGTTGATGGGTCACTTATTTTCCTGTCACTTCAAAGTGAAATGCGCAAGACACATTTCATTTTATCACTTTGCAACCTAGGCAGCCTAGGCAGCTGCTGGATATATGCTTCGCCCTCATGTTTACCCCTCCTCGAGAAACATTAGTGACATTCTCCAGGCAGGAGCTGAGAAACCAAAGGACCCCTTCACTACCTGTCTCAGTGACATCAAATCAAGTAATGGAGTGGAACAGAGAATGTCGAGGGGCGGTAAGGAGTGGACCCAAGGAGTACAAATCAAAACACAGTGCAATATCCCTGCCACTGGTGTCAGAAGGTGTAATTTGTGTAAAGGGCAGCTGTACACAATTGCTTGTGTACACAAGCACGACAGTGCGAAGCAAGGGCTTTCATAAAATAATAGCTCTCATTTATTGAATGTAGCGTGTGCTTTACACGTATTAACTCATTTAGTCCTTACAACAGAACTAAGACAAAGGTGCAATTATTCTCCCCATCTTACAGATGAGGAAACTGAACCAGAGACCTTAGGTGATGTTTCCAAGGTTAAACAGCCAGTAAATGGCAAAGCTAGGATTTGAACCCAAGTGTCTGACTCCAAAGCTGCATTCATATGTTATATTCCCTCTCTTGACAGAGGAAATGGTGAAAAATACTCTCCCATATGCTGGATCTTGTTTGATGTTGTTGTTGTTTGTGCCATCGAGTTGATTCCTACTCCTAGCGACCCTGTGTACAGCAGAGCTGAACCCTGCTGGGTCATTTTTCGCCATCCTCTCACCTTCCGACGCTATTTCAGCCAATGTTCCACTGCTATTCATAGGGTTTTCATGGACAATTTGTTTTTTTCCGGAAGTGGGTGGCCAGGTTCTTCTTCCTAGTCTGCCTTAGTCTGGAAGCTCCACTGAAACCTGCCCACCATGCGTGACCCTGGTGGTATTTGAAATACTGGTGGCACAGCTTTCAGCATCACAGCAACATGCATCTGCCACAGTATGACAACTGACAGACGAGTGGTGTGGTTCCCTGACCGGGAAACGAACCTGGGCCACAGCAGTGAGAGGGCCATATCTTAACCACTAGACCACCAGGGCCGGCTCTTGTTTGATGAGTCATTCGTTTATTCAGCAAACCATTGCTGAGCACCCAATGTGTACCAAGAATTATGCCAACACTGAGGAGCCTGAAGGTCTGGCGAAAAGTTCTTGCCCTTGTGAAACTTCCAGTCTAATGTGAGACGCAGATATTCATCCAAAAAATCACACCAGTAAGAATAAAATCACAACTATGACAGGTGATACCAAGAACTATATGGTTCTCTGAAAACAGGTAATGGGGGACTGTGACCTTGAAGGGAGTGGTGGCGCCTACCAGAAATGCTTCTCTGAAGAAGTGGCAATTGAGTTGCAATCTCAAGAGGTGGGAGAAGAACACTCCAGACAGAAGGAACAGCACATGAAAACTATTTTTTCTCCTTTTCTCCAAGCTTCTTTGACAGCTGCACTGGGTTCGTTCTCAGGCCTCAGTTTGAATTAGATGGTTCACTTTATCACGGTGAGACAAACATGACAAACCTAAAAATAATGGCTTCCTTTTTTTTTTTAAGTAGCCTGATTGCATAAAAAGATTTCAAGCTCAGGGCTCACCATTTTTTCTCTTTTCTCTAAATGCCCAAAGATGAGTGGGGGTGTCAACGAAAACTAATTGTTCCAATTGCAGCTTAATTTGCCCTCTCCTTATGAACTAGTTCTGAAAGTTCTCTGTGACAAAGGAAGCAGGGCGAGTCAGAGCTGGAGGGTAGAGGCTCTGAGGGATGGTGTACGGTAAGAAGGAAGGTCAGTGGAGGTGCTCCTCGCTGGACTGCATCACAGTCCCTCTCTCCCTGTTCTCCCCACTCCCCCAAGCATATTGCCCTTTCCCTTCTTCCTGCTCCCTTCTACCCACCAACCTTGGAGCCTGAGGAATGAGCAGGGACCTCTTAAAATCCATTCGAATTTGAGCTGCCAGCCTCAACTGCAACTTGGAATGAGGCTGGCCTTTCAGTCAAGAAGGATTAGCACAGCCCAGGGGCAGAAAAACATCAGACAAGCACTCTCCCATCCTCACCGGCCTCACACTTGCTGTGCCCTTCTGACTTGAAGGCAAAGCTTCTTCTGTCTCCTTACTCCCTAACCACAGAGCCCCAGAAGTACCCTGACATACAGGTCACTAAACCTGGTGCCACAGGGCACTACCCAAGCAGCCATGCTTGGTTTATTTATTTAGTTGCCTATTTTGGCAATAAATGAAGACTAAGGATAAGGATACTCTTCTTGTGTTTGAACACGGCAAACTTAGCAATTCTTATCCCAGCAGCAGCCACAGTCCTTAGGCTACTGATTTCCACACTCGGGGTCTCAGATTCACTATCCACACAACATGCTTACAGGGGAGTGGGATGGACTTGTTATAAATTTTCTGTAAGATTCCCTCCGCTTGAGTTTGAAGAGCAGCAGCCCCTGTTCCTATGTAGTGATTATAAACATAGAATTCGACTGCCTGGGTTTGAATCCCAGCTCCACCTCTTGCTAATTATATGTAACCCTTGGTTAAGTCTTTCATGAGTCTTAGTTACTTCTTCTGTAAAATGGGGATAATAATGTGAAATGAGAATTATAATAGTACTTGCTCATAACATAGAGTTGTTGTGAGGCTTGAATGAGGTAATACATGTAGAAGAGTGCCTGACAGCCATTAAGCCCTCAATACTTCTTAACTCTTATTCTTTACGAACCCATTTGCTTTAAAGTCATGAGGATAATTAAACAATTCAATGAAGACCATACAAGTACACATCTAGTGTTACTTGTGATCCTCTTTGTTCACCTCAGTTACACAAGGTAAGTATTAAATAATTACATGGTCCTATTCAGCATTTTTGACAATTTTTTGCTACAAACAGTCCACTCTGGTACTTATTTGGTTTTTGAGCCGGGGTTCTGTAAAGGATTTTGTTCTTTCTTCACTGTGAACCTCTTAAGCACATTTCAAACCATTTCTTTCTCAAATACAGTTATGCAATAGATTTCTCATAATCTCGTGTATATAGTTGGAGTTAAAATATGCTAACCCTGAAGGGACTTATTCTTCCTTTTAAAGGAGCCATATTGCATGCATATATTTAAGCCCTAAGGTTGAGGTTTTCCTCATTTTCTCTAGATGCCTGGAGATCAGTGAGAAAAATCTGTGATGACTCATTGTTCTTTTTGGTTTTCCCAGAATCAACAGTGACACTGATTTATAACTTAATGGTGATTCCCCCGAGTACTTAACAACATAGATTACACCCTAATAAATGCATTTCCTGTAGGCTTAAGTGACTAACACGCTGATCTATTAAACTGGTATAATAATATAGGAACTTTCTTCTTGGTTACTGAGAAAATTTCTAAGGAACTGGTACCTTCTAAAATAGGAGTATTAAATAAAAGTTTTTCTACTGGTGAATTCTTTCTGCAAATTAATTCTTACCTGGGAAATAGAAATGTATAATTTCATATTCTCGAAATATGCTCACCATGTGTATTTTGAAGAGCGGGACCTTTTATTTTAGTTAACTTTAATTATCCTTAAAACATTCAGGATCATTAAGAGAAGTAAGATATTTAGTGCTTTTCATATGTCGTTAGTAATGTCAAGATTCCCATTTTACATTTTATTTTCTGATTCCTGAATCTAGGTCAAATCTGCATGCACCACACATCCCCAAATGTGCTTTATCCTTTTTTTTTTTTTTTCCAGTCCTCAGGCTCTGTCATGTGTTGATCAGTAAAAGAAAAATTTTAACATACAGATGTTTGTACTTAGCATCTGTCAGTAACCCCACGATTAATGACTCCGGTGTTGCCTAGCATGTCCAAACATCATAAGGCTTGGCTAATGTTTTGATCAGGCCTGAACAGCGTGTTTAAGAGCCTCTCTTATGGACAGCTAGAGGGTAGGAAATAATCACATTGAACGAGGAGTCCAAGTTCTTGCAACTTGTGGTGAAATTTTTCTGAATATTGATTCCCTTCGCTAATAAGCTCAGGAGTTCAAAGCAAGGA
The DNA here is from genome assembly GCF_020826845.1 of Diceros bicornis minor. Taxonomy (NCBI): domain Eukaryota; kingdom Metazoa; phylum Chordata; class Mammalia; order Perissodactyla; family Rhinocerotidae; genus Diceros; species Diceros bicornis. Next base: position 97,438,096 of record NC_080781.1, on the reverse strand, counting down.
CCGGAGGCCATGGCTCCCCCTTGCCTTCTTCAGACAAACTGCATTCCTCCTCCTTCTAAACGGAAAGGATTATGAAACAGAATTTTTTAAAGCTACGTTACCCCCTTGACCTCTTTTCAAGAGGATCTGTTATTAACATTAACTTAAATTCCCTCTGCCAGAACCGAGTTTTCAAATAAATTACACTCAGATCATTCCCCCATCTCATCCTAGTGGTATTTAAAAAAATATGCAAAGTGGGTAATTTTGCATCTGAGGATGAGGCTTTTAAAATTCCTCCTCAGGTAAGTGAGCATTGCTCTTGATGAGTGGCAGGCAGGTGTGGCAATTGATTGCTGAGCCTACAGAGGGTCTGGCACTGGTAATTCAGATACTAACACAATTTGAGGATTTGCCCATCTCTTTGTCCTTACAGGAGCAGAAAGAAGCTCCTGTAGAGTTGGAGGCTGCTATCCAGCCAAATGGTAAATACACAAAAGTATATGTCAAATAAACCAATGAAAGAATGAATATTTGATTTTTAATTACAGCAAGGAAATAAAGCCCACAACTCCTCCCTACCCTCACCACCCCCATGCCCTGGTGCCATTCCAGGAACAAGCCTCGTCATCATGAGTTCTCATTTATTCCCCAGAAATAGAGACTGGGCCTTTTGTATTTGGCCAGTGACTGAGAACATCAGTGTACCTAGGAAACCTTCCTTGATTAAACAAAAGGCTTAAAAAGAGGCCACTAGATTGAACACGCAGGAGGCCATTGGTGACTTTTAAAAAAGCAGTTCCAGTGGAGTGGTAAAGACGGAAGCCACCCTGCAGTGGGTTGAGGTGAGTGGGTGGGATAGCAGTAGAGGCAGGAAATGTAGGCCACTCTTTCAAGAAATTTGTCGGCAAAGGGGAGGAGGGAGAGAGAACATAGCAGCTTTAGGCGGATAGCTATTCCCCATATTCTCCCTAACAGGGGAAGGTGTTTTTAGGGAAGGCATCTATTTTATTTGGACTAGGTAACCCCTGAGCCTTCCTTTAAGCCAAGGGCAAATAACTTATGGAATCAGAAACGTTAAGGATACAGGAAATAAAAAGGAGTAAAATAAGAAGTTTCCAAAGAGCACTTTGAGGTTAGTCTCGTCCAAGGCGGCAAGAGTGAGGCATACCCCTTCCTTTGTGAAGATATAGAATGAGGAAAGAAAACATTTGAACACAGAGAAATATTGAGAAGAGGTGGAAGTAGTGATAGAGAAGTGTTAAGGATACAATGAAGAGATTCAAAAGGGGAGACTGGAGATGTGAGGCTCAAAGGAGGTTTGGTGATGCTGGTGGCTGGGAGAGAACAGAAGGCCTTCTGTTCTCCTGGTGAAGGGCAGCCAAAGGGGCACTTGAAGCATTTTCTGAACCATTGCTTCCAGTAAAAGTAAGGCTCTGGCCTCATATGAAGGCAAATACTATCTGACCAGACCCTACTCTTCAGGTTTCTGTTTCAACAGTCTCTATAAAGACAAACGACCCAGTGGAGAAATAAGCCTAGCTGCTATTTTTCTGCAGGAAAAACTAGAAGAATGGTATTTTTTTAGCCTGCAAGGCTCATCAGTTCTTGAACTCTCTTCCTGCCAGTGGAGAGGAAACAGCTAGAACTGTGTGATTTATATAAAGAGCAAGTCCTGGTCAATAAGTGAGGTCATGTGGGGAGTTATTAGAAGTCACTCTGGCTTCCTGGGAATTTTTAATGACAGGTTCAGATCATTCCAAATCCCACATCTCTTGTCCCATACCCTAAAACTTCACCACTGTGTTGGGACTGTGTTGCCTCCCTACCTGTTTAACCAGAACATTCTCCCCTACAGCCAGCCATTGTGTCCGAATCCCCAACTATTAGCGTCACTTATTTGGGTTAAGGCTGTGTTGTATGAAGATATGTTGAAATGAGAGAGATCACCTAGCAATACAAAGGTACCCGGTGACACCCACAAATACATTTGCATGGAGCTCCGTGTCAGATTAGCTTGCTGTCACCTTGAGAGCATGGGGCCTTGAGGAAATGCACCAGAGAGGTCTGGAAGATTGTAGGACATAGCATGCTGCCAGGAAGCATGCTGCCAGGAAGACAGACCAGAATATGGTGATACAGTGTGGGAAAAAACAGGACACTAGGATCTGGAAGCAGCTCTCATCTAGGGTGTCTGAAAAAGGGTTTAGAGGCCCTCCAGAAGACAACTTTTAACCACCTTATATTTTTCTAAGTCCAATATGGGTCCCTGTAAGATGTTATTTCTATGAGACCACATGGAGAATGGATTCATCCTCCTGCTGACACTAACATCTTCCAGGATGTTAACAGAACCAAAGTAATGCTATGAATAGCTCCCAGGGAGAGAAATCAGTTAGTTCAAAAGTCTCGACCCATAAACTACCTCAATTCAGGCCCAGGCCCTAAGAGTTATTCAGAAGGCCAGCAAAGATCCCACTGCTGAAAGGTCTTGCCCTGACCCAAGATGACAAAGATCCTTTCCTCCCTGAATAAGACCTGTCACTCTATGATGAGGTAGATGCCTTAGGATGCATATACCCCGGGAGCACTAACACACTTACTTGCACATATGTTGCAATTTTAATAACTGAGAGTAGAGCCTATTCTGGAAGCAAGATTTTCTTTTTTCAAAACAGAATTTTTTTATTGTTCTTGTGATTGTAGAAGTAATACATGTTCTTTGTGAACATTCAAACAATACAAATGTACAGAAAGTAAATAGTGGGGCCAGCCCAGTGGCGTAGTGGTTAAGTTCACACACTCCGCTTCAGCAGCCCAGGGTTGGCAGGTTTGGCTCCCAGGCACGGACCTACACACCGCCCATCAAGCTGTGCTATGGCAGCATCCCACAGATAAAATAGAGGAAGACTGGCACAGATTCGCCTTTTAGCTAAAGGCGAATTTTCCTCAAGCAAAAAGAGGAAGATTGGCAACAGATGTTAGCTCAGGGCCAACCTTCCTCATCAAAAAAAAAAAAGAAAGTAAATAGTAAAAGTCCTTCAAAATGCCACTTTTCTGCAAATAAAAAGTTGTGTACATCCTTCCAGATTTTACTAAGCTATAGAATCATTTCATTTATGCTATTTGGTACCTTAATTTTTTTCACTTAACAGTATGTGATGGCCAGTATGGAGAAGTAAGCTCTAATAAACTGACCCTCCTACAGATAATAATGATCAACTCTGGACAAAACACAATAAAACAACTACCTGAGGGATCTGGACAGTAAACAAGAGCAGTTAGGAAAAAAAAAAAAGCATTCTCCTGCGAATATGTAACCACAGGCTGGCCTCCATATGAGTTTCTGGTTGGGATTCATGCTACGTGTCCAAAAACCCTCAAGCAAAAGGTTCAACTTCAAGTGGTCCAAGGTTGGTAGTATCCTCCAGGCTACTAGCAGAAGTAAATGCAAATCATCTCTGGCAGAATTCGAACTGAACTCAGATTGACTATGTCATATCATGTAACAAATTCAGAAATTCCTTTCCTAGCTATATCCTTAGAGAAACTCTTACACATGTGCAATGGCAAACATGCATAAAAACATCTACAGCATCAATACTTTTAATGTCAAAAAACCTGGCAATGACCCACATGTCCATTAACAGAATAGATAAATCCTAATACAATTATACAATTGAATATCAAACAGTAGTTAAAATGAACTACAGCCACTCACATCAACACGTTGATCTCAAAAACGTTATCTCAAAAAACATTAATATTGAGCAAAAGAACAAGATATAGTATGATTTAATTTATATGTATTCTGAAAACATATATTGAAACAATATTTAGGAATACACACATATGTGATAAACATGATGAAAGGCAAGGGAAAGATTTATCTGAATTTCAGACTAGCAGTTACCTCTGGGTGGAGGAAGAGGGATGCACTCAGAGGCAGACAGGTGACTTCAGAATTACTAGCAATTTTTATTTTCATAAGCTGCTTGGTGACAACTTGAGTGCTCATTTATTTCATTCTGTTTTCATTCTTTAAAATACACTTATAGAAATTAAGGAAGACACATATAAATGGAAAGATATCCAGTGTTCATGGATCAGAAGAATTTATATTGTTAAAATGTCCAAACTACCCAGAGCGATCTACAGATTCAATGTAGTCTCTATCAAATTCCATTGGCATTTTTCACAGAAACATAAAAAACAATCCTAACATTTGTAGGGAACTACAAAAGACTCCAAATAGCCAAAGCAATCTTGAGAAAGAAGAAAGCTGGAGGAATCACACTTCATGATTTCAAACTATATTACAAAGCCGCAGTAATCAAAACAGCATGGTACTTGCATAAAAACACACACATAGGCCAATAGAACAGAATAGAAAGCCCAGAAATAAAACCACACATATGTGGTCAACTAACCTTTGACAAGGGTGCCAAGAACACACAATGGTGAAAGGATAGTCTCTTTAACAATTGATGTTATGAAAACTGGATAACCACACACAAAAGAATGAAACTGGACATCTATCTTATACCACTCCCCAAAATTAACTTGAAATAGAGTAAAGACTTAAATGTAAGACATGAAAATATAAAACTCTTAGAAGAAAACATAGGGGAAAAACTCCTTGACAATAATCTTGGCAATGATATTTCAGATATAATACCAAAAGCACAGGAAACAAAAGCAAAAATAAGCAAGTGATGGGGCCGGCCCCGTGGCTTAGCGGTTAAGTGCACGTGCTCCACTGCTGGCGGCCCGGGTTCGGATCCCGGGTGCGCACCCACGCACCCGCTTGTCTGGCCATGCTGAGACCGTGTCCCACATACAGCAACTAGAAGGATGTGCAGCTATGACATACAACTATCTACTGGGGCTTTGGTGGAAAAATAAATAAATAAAATTATAATTTAAAAAAAAATAAGCAAGTGAGATTATGTACATCAAACTAAAAAGCCTTTGCACAGCAAAGGAAATAATCAACAAAATGAAAAGGCAGCCTATGGAATGGGAGAAAATGTTTGCTAACCACCTATCTGATAAGGAGTTAATATCCAAAATATATCAGGAACTTACACAACTTAATAGCAAAGAAAACCAAATAATCCAATTCAAATACGGTCAAAGGACTTGAATAGACATTTTTCCAAAGAAGACAATAAAATGGCCAACAGGTGCGTGAAAAGGTGTTCAACATCACTAATCATCAGGGAAATGCGAATCAAAACCACAATGAGCTATCACCTCACAACTGTTAGAATGGCTATTATCAAAAAGACAAGAAATAACAAGTGTTGCTGAGGGTGTAGAGAAAAGGGAACACTTGTGCACTGTTGGTGAGAATGTAAATTTGTGCAGCCACTATGGAAAATAGTATGGAGGTTCCTCAAAAAATTAAAAATAGAACTACCATGTAATCCAGTAATCCTACTTCTGGGTATATACACAAAAGAAATGAAATCAGGATCTTGAGGAGATATCTGCACTCCCATATTCATTGCAGCATTATTCACAACAGCCGAGACATGGAAACAGCCTAAGTGTCTATTGACAGATGAATGACAAATGAATGGATAAAGAAAATATGATATAGATACATCACAAAGCTATCACATTTTTCTTTATTTCTAAATTATTTTAAAACAAATCTCAAGCATGTCCTATAGCCCCTACATACTTCGGTATGCATCTCTAAATAGTAGAGACAATTTTATTACACAACCCCAATGGAATATTATTCAGCCATAAAAATGAAGGATATCTGGCCATTTGTAACAACATGGATGAACCTGGAGAACACTACGCTAAGTGAAATAAGCCAGACAGAGAAAGACAAATACTGTATGATTTCACTTATATGTGAAATTTTAAAAAGTTGAACTCATAGAAGCAGAGAATAGAAAGGTAGTCACCAGAGGCTGGAGGAGAGGGGGAAATGGGGAGATGCTGGTCAAAGGACACAAGCCTTCAGTTATAAGATTAATAAGTTCTGGGGATCTGATGTACAGCATCAGACTATCTGTTGTGACTGTAGCTAATGATACTGTATAGCATACTTGAAATTTGCTAATAGAATAGATCTTAAGCATTCTCACCATAAAAAAAAAGGTAACTACGTGAGGTGATGGATGTGTTAATTAACCTCACTGTGATAATCATTTCACAAAGTACATGTATATCAAATCATCACATTGTACACTTTAAATATATACAATTTAATTTGTTAATTAAAAATAAATAAATAAATTGCACATAGATGTTATATATACTCTTGTAAGTATTTGACTATTAAAAAAGATTTTTTAATCCAATCAACAAGCAAAGGGGCAATTGGCTACTTAAATGAGTTCGGAAATGAATTTTTAATTTAAAAAAATGCCCTTTACACAATGTTATATGTCAAATATACTCAATAAAAAAATAAAAAGAAAAGAAAAAAAGTGCCCTAAATGTTACATCTGTAAGAATTCAGATTTTTTTTACCTTAGGTTTGAATAGATACTTGGGCCTAGAGTATCATGGAATAGCAATGCCAGAGTAGACCTTCAAAGATCATCTAGTCTGGCATACAGTTTTTTTTTGGTGAGGAAGCTCAGCCCTGAGCTAACATCTGTGCTAATCCTCCTCTTTTTGCTGAGGAAGACCGGCTCTGAGCTAACATCCATTGCCAATCCTCCTCCTTTTTTTCCCTTTTTCTCCCCAAAGCCCCAGTAGATATTTGTATGTCATAGTTGCACATCCATCTAGTTGCTGTACGTGGGACGGGGCCTCAGCATGGCCGGAGAAGCTGTGCGTTGGTGCGCGCCCGGGATCTGAACCCAGGCCACCAGCAGTGGAGCGCGAGCACTTAACTGCTAAGCCACGGGCTGGCCTCCAGTTTTGTTGACAGACCTGGATTAAATCTCAGCGGAGAGGGCCGGCCCGTGGCTTAGCGGTTGAGTGAACGCGCTCTGCTGCTGGCGGCCTGGGTTCGGATCCCGGGCGCGCACCGATGCACCGCTTCTCTGGCCATGCTGGGGCCACGTCCCACATGCAGCAGCTAGAAGGATGTGCAACTATGACATACAGCTATCTACTGGGGCTTTGGGGGGAAAAATTAAAAAAAAAAATCTCAGCAGAGAATTGGATATCGAGCTGTACATTAAAAATCATCTTAAGAGAGAAATCCATAGTCTCCTTTGATAAGTTGCTTTGGATGTGCCTTTTCTCCAAGTGGATCTTCATCATGTCTTCTTTATAAACATGCATTATGAACATTTTCAAACATACAAAAATGTAGAGAGAATAATATAATGAACTCCATATAGATCTAGCACCCAAAGCAACAAGTAGCAAAATGTTGCAACCCTCACTTTAGTGATCCCTTCTTTCTTTATTCCTAAAATATTTTAAAATAAATCTCAAACATGTCCTTTAGGTCCTACATACTCAGTACATATCTCTAAATAGTATAGACATTTTTATTACATATCCCCAATGACATTATCACACCAAACACCAAAAATTAACAATTCCTTGGTATCATCTAAAACCTAGCACATTATTCACATTTCCAAGATTGCCTCAAAATTTAATTTTATAATTGCTTTAATTGAACTGCATTATTTTTAAACTACTCTGATTGTTCACTTATGTGGGCCAGGCTTTGTATTCCAAGATGGCTTACCATCCCACTGACAGCAAAGCTAGGCTTTCAACTGTTTTTCCCAAGTGCAGAGAAATGTGTCCCTGATCCTTCTAAACTCACTCATTTGACTGCCTGTCAAGGCTAACAATACCCATTTACCAGTTGGCTTTCAGGAGCACAGAGTGAAGCAATCAGACCCCCATGGTAGTAAAGCCAACAAGAAGGTTCCTTGGGTAGCAGCCCCACCTTGCCTGCTACTGGCCTAGCTCCTGTGTTGCCTTACAACCCCCAAAGCCAATCTGAATTCCACCTAGGGCTGTACAGCAGCAGTAAAATCACACTGTTTAGGAGTCTCCAAATAACAGCCATAAAGGCCAGGAAATGACTTGTATAAATGTTTTACTGTCTCCTTGTTGACAAGAATTTTTTAAAAAATAATCCCATTGATGCTGTAAGCAGTGTGTCTTAGGGAGAGACACTCTCCCAGCTGCTTTCACAGGTCAGAAAGGCCTACATGATCCACACTGGAAGGCCTTATTAAAAATTTTTAAAAACACATACCTTATGATCCGGCAATTCCTCTTTTTGATATTTTCTCTAGAGAAACACTCACATGTGTGCTCAAGGAGCTGTGATAAGGACTTTTCATTATACTTTTGTCTGTAATAAACTAAAAATTATAAAAACACTAAATGTGCATTAACAGGGGATCAATATATCCATCCTATGAAATACAATGCAGCAGTTCAAAATAATGAAGCAGAGGCTGGCCCGGTGGCATAGTGGTTGAGTTTGCACACTCCGCTTTGGCGGCCCAGGGTTCGCAGATTTGAATCTTGGGTGCAGACCTACACACCACTTATCAAGCCATGCTGTGGCAGCTGTCCCACATATAAAGTAGAGGAAGATGGGCACGGATGTTAGCCCAGGGCCAATCTTCCTCAGCAAAAAAAAAAAAAAAAGAATGAAGTAAATCTGCCTTACTAACCTGGTAAGATCCCCAAGATATGTCATTAAATTTAAAAAGCAAGATGCAGAATAACACTCATTTGTGGGAAAAGACACACAAATCTATATACCTCTATGCATACATATATGTATGTGAATGCAGAGAAAAATATTTGGAAGGACACCCAGCAAACTATAAACTGTGATTATCTCTAGAAAGAGGACTGGGATGAGAAGGGTGGTCAAGGTCAAAGGGAATTTAACACTATCTGCGTCATTTGAAATTTTACAACGACAATGTAGTCATATGTTATGTGTGTAGTTTACAGTAAATAAAAATGTTAAAGGAAAGGAAAGCCCTGCATGTATTTTCAGGGGCAAAGGTGAAATTGCAGGTCTGCCTAGACAAGGCTTCAAACATTTACTGAGAGCAGACTCTGTGGCAGATGCTGTGGGGCTAGAAACATGAATGAGCAATGGGCCCTGTCCTCCAGGGGCTTCTCTTCCAGGCAGAGAGATAGGACATGAATACTTGAAAAGATTCTCTAAAATCAAATACCCATCTATACCCAGTATGGAGTTCACAGGCGGAAAGAGCACTGTAGACTGGGGTGGGCAGGGAAGGCCTCAAGGAAGAGGTGGTTGCTGAGCTGGACCGTGAAGACAAGGCAATATCTGAGTTGGAGGGGGAGCCGTTCTGTTCTGTTTGGAGTTTGAGTGAAGAGCAGACAGAGGCAGGGAATCCCAAGCACTTATTACAGTCCTTACAGGCTCCCTGGGCAGCTCTGCCCACTGATACACTCCACTCCGTGGGCTCATGACCAAAGAATGCACAACCAATGTACAGCTCATCTAAAAGTGTAAGTAATCCAAGAATTATTTCAATTTGTCTTTGGAAGATATTGTATATATTTTTTCTTTTTTTCCCAGCAGATTTAACTTCCCTAATTATGTTCTTCTCATTGGATGCTAAAATGAGCTTCCGTTTTCTAAGCCCACATTGTCAAAACTGTCCCTGCCTGATTCTCCCTACCACCCTCTGCCCACTCTGTACCACTAATTGCATCAAACCTTACCTATCTCAGGTCCAACCTAAGTGCGGGTCTCACAGGTCTCCATTCTCTGCTGGTGAGTCAGTGGGTGCTAACGAATTAGTCACTAAACAATCCCTGTTAATGTGTTATCTCTCCCAAATAATATACTGGCTTAATCAGGCTAAAATGAATAAGTCTCCCAAAACCCCCTAAGAAATAATTAATGGTGGGAATTTTAGACAATGGCTTCAAGACTGAAGCAGAGGGGTCAGCCTGGTGGTGTAGTGATTAAGTTCACATGCTCTACTTTGGTGGCCCGGGGTTTGCAGGTTAGGATCCCAGGCATGGACCTACACAACACTTATCAAGTCATGCTGTGGCTTATAAAGTAGAGGAAGATGGGCACAGATGTTAGCACAGAGCCAATCTTCCTCAGCAAAAAGAGGAGGATTGGCAACAAATGTTAGCTCAGGGCTAATCTTCTCACCAAAAAAAAAAAAAGAAAGAAAGAAAGAAAGACTGAGGCAGAAGCTATTTGGAGAACTTGACTCATCCCAAAAGTGCAGGCCTCTGTGCAGGGCCATCTCTACATGGGCAGGGAGGAATTCTGGGCAACAGATGAGAGAAGACTCTCAGTGGGGGGGCTGGCCCAATGGCGTAGTGGTTAAGTTCAGCATGCTCCACTTTGGTGGCCTGGGTTCATGGGTTCAGATCCCAGGTGCAGACCTACATCACTTGTCAGCCATGCTGTGGCGGTGACCCGCATACAAAATAGAGGAAAATTGGCACAGATGTTAGCTCAGGGCCAATCTTCCTCAAGCAAAAAAAAGAGGAAGATTGGCAATGGATGTTAGCTCAGGGCAAATCTTCCTCACCAAAAAAGAAAAAAAGACTCTCAGTGGGCTAGGCCTCTGGCATATCACTTTACCTGGAACCCTGGAGCACTCCAGAAGGAATCCACAAAACTGGACTCTTAGCAGGTTTCTGGGCCAGTTGGTTCCCTGGGGATAGCCTTCTGTTAATGAATCCCGGGCCTAGCCTCTGAGCAAGTTCTTTTTCATGGGCTTGTCCTGCACTTACCTTTGACACTAAACCAGGTGCTTTTTTTTTTTTTTTTGATTTTGATTGATATTTTAATGGTTTCTAACATTGTGAAATTTTGGGTTGTACATTTTTGTTTGTCCATCACCACATATATGACTCCCTTCACCCCTTGTGCCCACCCCCCCCACCCCCCCTTCCCGGGTAACCACAGTCCAGTTTTCTCTGTCCATGTGTTGGTTTATATTCCACATATGAGTGAGATCATACAGTGTTTGTCTTTCTCTTTCTGGCTTATTTCACTTAACATAATACGCTCCAGGCCCATCCATGTTGTTGCAAATGGGACGATTTTGTCTTTTTTTATGGCTGAGTAGTATTCCATTGTATATATATACCACATTTTCTTAATCCAATCGTCAGTCGAGGGACACTTAGGTTGCTTCCACTTCTTGGCTATGGTGAATAATGCTGCAATGAACATAGGGGTGCATAAGCCTCTTTGGATTGTTGATTTCAGGTGCGTTGGATAGATTCCCAGTAGTGGGATGGCTGGATCATAGGGCATCTCTATTTTTAATTCTTTGAGGAATCTCCATACCGTTTTCCATAGAGGCTGCACCAATTTGCATTCCCACCAGCTGTGTATGAGGGTTCCTGTTTCTCCACATCCTCTCCAACATTTGTTGTTTTTTGTCTTGGTGATTATAGCCATTCTAACGGGCGTGAGGTGGTATCTTAGTGTTGTTTTGATTTGCATTTCCCTGATGATTAGTGATGTTGAGCATCTTTTCATGTGCCTATTGGCCATCTGTATATCTTCCTTGGAGAAGTGTCTGTTCATTTCCTCTGCCCATTTTTTGATCGGGTTGTTTGTTTTTTTGTTGTTCAATTGTGTGAGTTCTTTATATATTATGGAGATCAACCCCTTGTCAGATGTATGTTTTGCAAATATTCTCTCCCAGCTGGTTGGTTGTTTGTTCATCTTGATTCTGATTTCATTTGTCTTATAAAAGCTCTTTAGTCTGATAAAGTCCCACTTGTTTATTTTTTCTTTAGTTTCCCTAGTCTGGGTAGGCATGTCATCCGAAAAGATTCCTTTAAACCCAATGTCAAATAGTGTGTTGCCTATATTTTCTTCTATGAGTTTTATAGTTTCAGGTCTCACCTTCAGGTCTTTGATCCATTTTGAGTTAATTTTTGTGAATGGCGATAGCACATGGTCCACTTTCATTCTTTTGCATGTGGATGTCCAGTTTTCCCAACACCATTTATTGAAGAGACTTTCCTTTCTCCATTGCATGTCCTTAGCACCAGGTGCTTTTTTAACCTCTGCTCTGGTACCCAGAATAGTCTCTATCAAGCACCCAGTGGAGAATTTATGGTTTTCCCCCCTCCCTCTGCCTTATTACTGAGATTTAAAAGATGTCTAGCGGAAAAGAATTGAGATCTTCCTTTCTTGTTCCTTCTAAAGAAGTCATTCCAATTTTCAGAAGGAGGCTTTCCTCTCCCCAAATTGAGGAGAAAATTCACCTGGTTCAGAATCATAGATTTGCCAGGTGCCCACAACCAAGCAGAGGCTGGGCTCGACCCTTTTCCTTTCACTTCTTCTCTAGCCACCCGAGCAAGAAAGAAAGTGGTGGTTTTGTCCATTAACAATGACAGAATTAGGTGGATCAGGTGAGAGACTCGGGAAGAAGAGATGAGACAAACCCACCTGGGCATAACGGGTGCTCCAGGAAGTTCCCAGTGTAATAGCCAATGTTTATTTAGTACTCAATAAGTATATGCCAGATACTCCAATAAGCACTTTTCACAACAGTCCCATAAGGTAGGTACCATTATTATCATTTAAAGATGAGGGGTAAAAATGAAGTTCAGAAATGTTCAGTAGCTTGCCAAGGGTCGCATAGCCACTTAGTGGCAGATTCAAATCTAGAAAGTCTGACACTAGAGCTAAGTACCCTTAACTGCTATACCATGCTGCTGTAGGTGCCAGGAGAATGTCTGGGCCTGCAGGGGAAGAATCAGCAGGAAATTGGCAGAGGTTGAGCTATAGGTAATCGACATCAGGTAATTGACATCAGTGAAGTCCACCAGTGGCTAGGGAATGGAAGGATGGCAGACAGGGCAGTGTGTAGGAGAAATAAAGGAGAACCTAGCAAGGATCCTCTCACCAGGCCTGGAATCAAGAGATAAGCCTCCAGTGCCCAGGAGGACAGGCAAGCACAAAATAAGAGCACAACTACTTCAAGATAGGCACTTAGGCATGGGAGGAATCCATCAGGAAGCAGACGACCAAGCTGACTCAATGCTGAGCTGCGTGCTATGGGTCAAGGACTTGATAGATCTCCCCTGACTAGACAGAGTACATGAGATAGGGCTGGGCCTTCCCCTATGTGGATGTTGAATGGTCCCAGCTGTGTGGGGCCAAAAATCCAAGTAGAATTAGAACTAAGGGAGGGAGGGTTGTTTTAGAGATGTAATTTTAAGATCTCTCAGTTGAGGACATAGCAATGGGGAACTGGGATTACTTAAACTTTTCATTATATACTACACCTCATCTGAATCTATCTTAAAACAAGGTTACATTGACTTGGTTTTCTTTCTGTTAAAATTAAAATGATGTCTTTATGTAGTGAATGCCCCTTTTACTCATAAGCAGCAGTGGATACAAGCTGGTGAAGGGTGTCCTCTCAAAATGTTCTCTATCACTTTCAAATTTAGCACTATGATATGCAATCCATTTTTTTCTGCTTCTCTTTGGACCATGAGATGGAAATGAAAGTCACTATCGTCTATGCAAGAAGTGGAAAAAAGAGACCATTGCCTAAACGCTACATCCAAGAGCTCACAGCAGGACCCAGAAAATGGTACAGAGGCAGTTCTGTTTATTTCCAGTGACCTCTACTTCCCTCTTTTTGACTCATCTCCCCACCCAGACCTAAATCCTCGGGGAACACCAGGACCTTGGTCCCAATCCCATGAAAATGGACCTGCACTACGTCTCATCACATCAAGGCTCTGATGATAAATTGTCTTGTTGTTTGGATCACAGTAAGTATAATTGGGGGAGGGGAGATTGTTGTATTCCAGCTTTGACTGCTCTGGGGACCAGAATCTTGACTGCAATTGTCAGTTGGGTTCACCCCAAAATGAGTCTTGCAAAATACATGCCAAGGTCCTTTCATAAATACAGGAAATTAAGAATGTCCATATCAATGCTATGAAATGAACTAGAGTGTATTAAACAGTGTAGAGGATGCTATGATGTGCCTTCCAGATCCACCACTCAGGATTAAGACACTCGTTTCCTACCTGCTGAAAGTATTGATGGCCTGACAGCTCTGAGCTGAGCCCTCTCCAGGACTTGCACGACCCTGAGAGTGAGTGCCCTCTTGCCTCACCCTAGTCCTGGTCCTGATGTAAATAGTCCTATATCTATTAAAGAAGTTGAATTTGTCATTAAAAACCTTCTCACAAAGAAAACCCCATTCCCAGATGGCTTCACTGGTGAATTCTATCAAATATTTAAGAAATAAATAATGTCAATTCTACCCAAACTCTTGCAAAAAATGCAAGAGGGAGGAATATTTCCCACCTCATTCTGAGAGGCCAGCATTATTATGATACCAAAACTAGACAAAGATATTATAAGAAGCAAACCAAAGACCAATATCTCTCATGAACATAGAAGCAAAATCCTAAACAAAATTTTAGCAAATAGAATTCAATACCATAAAAAAAGTTGATACATCACGACCAAATGGAATTTATCCAAGGAATGCAAGATTGGTGCAATATTTCAAAATCAATCAATGTAATTCACTATTAACAAAATGTTTTTTAGAAAACATATGATAATCTCCATAGAGGCAGAGAAAACATTTGATGAAAATGTAACATCTATTCCTGATAAAAAAAATTCTCATGATGCTAAGAATAGAAGGAAATTTCCTCAACCCAATAAAGAACATCTATGAAAGAAAACTACAGTTAACATCATAATTAATGGTGAAAAACTGAATGATTTCTCCCTCAAGTCAGAATCAAGGCAAGAATTTCCAATCTCATCACTTCTTTATACTGCAAGCTCTAGTCAGTACAATAAGGCAAGAAAAAGACATCCAAATTGGAAAGAAATAAGTAAAACTGTCTTTGAGGATGACGTGATTGTCTATGTAGACAATCCTACGTAATCTACACAAAAGCTACTACCATGAATAAGTAAATTTAACAAAGTTGAAGAATATAAGATTAATATACAAAAATCAATGTATATTTATATACTAGCAATAAACAATTGGAAACTGAAATTAACATTTACATATATGTAAACATTTGATGCATTTACAATAGCATCAAAAATATGAAATACTCATGGATCAATCTGACAAAATATGTGCAGGATCTTTATGCTGAAAGCTACTAAACAGTGATGAAAGAGATCAAGAAGATCTAACTAAATAGTGGAAGTATACTGTACTCATGGATCAGAAAACTCAAAATGTTAAGATGTCAGTTCTACGTGATTTGATCTATAGATTCAACACAATTCCAATCAAAATTCCAGCCGGTCTTTTTTTAGATATGAACAAGCTAACTCTAAAATTCATATGGAAACACATACAACCTAGAATAGCCAAAGCAACTTTGGAAAAAAAAAGATGTTGTAAAACTTCCAGTATCTGATTTCAAGACTTATTAAACTACTGTAACCCAAACACTGTGATATTGACATAAAGATCGACAAATAGATCAATGAAACAGAATAGAAAATTTAGAAATAAACCCACATATATATGGAGAAATATTTCTTTTCTTCTTCTTTTTTTTTTTTGGTGAGGAAGATTATCCTTGAGCTAACATCTATAGTCAATCATCCTCTTTTGCTGAGGAAGATTGTCCCTGAGCTAACATCTGTGCCCATCTTCCTCTATTTTATGTGGAACGCCATCACAGCATGGCTTGATAAGCAGTGCATAGGTCTGCTCCTGGGATTCAAACCTGCAAACCCCGGGCCCCCGAAGTGGAGCACAGGAACTTAACCACTATGCAACTGGGCTGGCCCCTGGACAATGATTTCTGACTATGTGCAAAGGCAATTCAGGGGAAATAGGAGGATAGTTTTTTGTTTTTGTTTTAACAGTGCTGGAAGATAGAGGGGCCCACATAGTAAGAAATGTGAGTGGCCTCTAGGAGCTAAGAGTGGCTCTGGGATGACAGCCAACAAGGAAATGGGGACCTCAGTCCTGTAATCATGAGGAACAGAATTCTGCACCAACAAGAATGATCTTGTAAGCAGATTTTTCCCCAGAACCTCCAGACAAGAACTCAGCCCAAGCAGCACCTTAACTTCAGCTTTGTAAGACCCTGAGTAGATAACCTAGCTGCACTATTAATGGTGTTGTTTAAAGCTGGTAAGTTCATGGTAATTTGTTATAGATCAATAAAAAATCCACAAATCTGATAAATAACTTGTATTTAGAATAAAATATATAAAGAATTATGAACACAATAATAAGAAAACAATCCAATAAAAAATGGACAAAAGGGGCCGGCCCGGTGGCGCAAGCGGTTAAGTGTGCGCGCTCCGCTGCGGCGGCCCGGGGTTCGCTGGTTCAGATCCCGGGCGCGCACAGACACACTGCTTGGTAAGCCATGCTGTGGCGGCGTCCCATGTAAAGTGAAGGAAGATAGGCACAGATGTTAGCCCAGGGCCGTCTTCCTCAGCAAAAAAAGAGGAGGATTGGCGGATGTTAGCTCAGGGCTGATCTCCTCACAAAAAAAAAAAAAAAAAAAATGGACAAAAGATTTGAACAAACACTTCACCAAAGTAGATATATAGATGGTCAAGAAGCACATGAAAAGATCTTCAACATTATATGTCATCAGGGAGACACAAATTAAAACCACAATGAATGTCTAAATGTTTTTGAAATGACTATAGCTGCTGTTGGTAAGGATGTAGAGCAAGTGGAACTTGCATACACTGCTGTTGAGAATGTAAAATGGTACAACCACTTTAGAAATCAGTTTAGCAGTTTCTTAATAATATTATTTACACAAGATAAATGAAAACATGTTCATACAGAAACTTGTACACGAATATTCATAAACACTCTATTTGTAATGGCCAAAAACTTGAAACAACCCAAATGTCTATCAACAGATTTGTGAATATACAGATTGTGGTATATCCATAAAACAATACTACTCGGCAATATAAAAGAAGGATCTATTGATACATTCAACAACATAGATGAATCTCAAAATAATCATACCGAAAGAACTCAGACAAAAATAATATATACTGTATCATTTAATTTATATAAAACTTTAGAAAATAATCTATAGTGACAGAAAGCAAATCAATACTTGCCCAGGAACAGGGCAGGGAGGATAAAGAGGAGTGAGCCCATTTTACAGTGATGGACATATTCATTATATTGATTGTGTTGATGGTACGTGTGTGTTAAAACATGAAATTGTGTAAATTTATTCAGTTCTTATTCATGTATGCATACGCTGCATACTGCATCAAGAAATATCTTGAGTGATGAATAAGCTGAAAATAGGTGATAAATACTGGATAAAGGTGTTCTCCTTCCCGGATATTTGCATTTTTAGCAGTAATTTCAATGCCTTCTCTCAAAAGAGTAACTACAAGTCAAGTTGTGATGCGGGATAACAGAGTACTTAAACCTATTAGTGCTTGAGCCAAACAGTGTAGGCTTTGAATTCCAGCTCTTTCCACTCACTAGCTGTGGCCTCAAGCATGTTACTTAACTTCTCTGTGTCTTAGTTTCCTCATCTGCGAAGGTGCATAGTAAATATCAATACAAGTAAGCTGTTGCTACTCAACATATACATCTTGAACATCTACTATGTGCCTGATCCTTTGGCAGAAAATGGGAGACTTTTGGCAGGAGTATTCATGGGCCATTAGGGGTTCCCACCACCTTTGCCACTATCACACGCAGGGCTGGACGTCACCTGCTTTCTTCTGACTGCACTGGACTACAACAAACACCTAGAAAAGCATATAATACACTTCTGTCTTACATGCAGGACTTAACTCCCTGGTTCCGTTGGCCTGGTGCCGCTTACTACCTTATGCTGACTTCCCAGGCTCTTACACTGCCCATTGAATAAAATCTACAGCATCTCCATGGCCATTTCTTTCTTAAAAGAAACTTTTATAATCCAATCTTTTGATCTGTCAGACACAGTATCCATGCATTCATTCAACATATATATATATATATATATATATATATATTTAATAATCACTATGTCCTGGGCAAGGTGTGAGGAATGGCAAATACAATGGTGAAGATATATTACTGCCCTCACTCAGTTCACAAGTGTTGGGGGGAGACAGGGAACCCCTCAAATAATGCAACATATCTAGGAAAGATCTGCTGGCACTGCTCTCATGAAGTGTGTGTGCTAGCAAAACCAAATATTCCCTGATTATCAGATAAACTCCATAGAAAGAGTTGGAGACTACGACTATGAGCAGGTAAAACAAGGATAGGGTAACTTTTCATTCCCTTTCACGCAAAACTGCTTGAGTCCCTGAGGAACTAAGAAGAGAGCAAAATCCTATTCCAAAAGGAATGGGCATGACTAGTGCCACCATCCTTTCTTGAATATTTCCTTGCCTGCCTCCTGCTCCTCCTCCCCCAAAACTCCACCCATTACAGCTGTTCTTCGCTGCCTAGAGTGCTCTTTGTCTAGCAATTGTCACAGCATGCGCTTTCCTCTGCATTCTCTCTCTGCTGCCAGTCTGTAATTAGACACTCTGTAAAGATTATTGGGAACCAACACAAGTGATGCCATCCCAGTCAACACTCTTGAGGGAGTGGAAACATGCTGTTGTCCAAAAACAACAACAGAGGAAGCCAAGCCCAGATCTAATCTCTCCCCAGCACACTTGGGAAAACTCCCCACTCTATTCACTCAGAGGCAAATCTCTTTGGGGAAGGCTCTTTCCCTACCATGACACCAGAGCCTTCCACAGGACTAGCTCCTAGATAGTCTTGTTCTTTCGAACATACACACACACACACACACACACCATTCAGATGGAGAGGCAGAGAGTACCCCATAGTCCCACAGATGCTGATACCAGGGTTGGGACTAGGACTCTGCCCTTTAAGCTCCAATTAGGGCCTAAACCTGCAAAGCCACAATTTAGCCATAAACTCAGCCACTCTAATGACTAAGGGTCAGGGAAAAGAAGATCTGAGCTGGGGCCTGGAGTACCAGCATAATTTGGATAGGTTGAGAGCAGCAAGAGGATTCCAGTCATATCACTGGGGCAAAAGAACAATGGGAAGGCCCTCAGGAAGAAAGGCATAAAACATATTTGGGAGACAGTGAGAAACCCAATTTGACTACAGCATTTGGTACATGAAAAGTTGTGATGGGAACGAAGGCTGGATGCTACACGGAGAACGGCATGGTGCAGTGGTTAAGAGCATGGGATTTGGTGCTAGACTGCCTAGGTGTGAATTTTAGCTCCTGTAATCCTGGCCACATTACTAAACGTCTGTGCCTCAGTGTCCTCACCTTGAGAATGGGGACAATAACAGAATCATCTTAAGGTTGTTCTGAGGATTCAGTGAGTTAATACATATAAACTTGGAGCAGTGGCTGGCAGAGAGGACGTGCTCACCAGATGCTAGCTGTTATTATTGTGGAGACAGATTGTGAAGGGCTTTGAATGGCAGTCTAAGAGAATGATGTGGGGCCAGGTCCTGTCTTGTCCTCAGCCTCTGCTCCTTCCTTTCCCATGACTGAAGCTACTTTCTGGAGGTCGCCTATCCAAGTTGCAGACTCAGCTCTGCCTCAGGCTCTAGGATTCACCCTGACCATAAGCCAGAGGAATGTCAGCCAGACCTGCCCAGCACTCTGAGATTTTGCTTCAGATCACCCTTCATGCTGGGTCAGCAGTGACCTCATCCCCCAGCTGTGAAAACTAGGCATTCATTACATTCTTGAGACCCAGTTGCTCCCAGGATCCTTCCTCAGTTCTTGTTACTGCCTATTTCCCTTTGCATAAGTACCAGTTCAAGCAACCTGCATAGCCCTCCCGTCCCTCAAGAACTAGAGCACTGCCTTGCTCTCACCAGTTCCCTCCCTCCCAGGGACTGTAGCACTGGTCCCAAGCTCCAATCCAGTCTAAGCTTAGGTTTTGCTACCTCCTGACAGATTTCCTTGATGCTGGCCAGCTGCCAGCCTGCCTGTACTTCTAGCATCTGTGCCTGGATTCCTGTCACCATGCTCCACCCACCTGTTAAGATATCCATACTACTTTGCATCGAAGCCCCTGACAAGGAGGACATGCCAGGATTACCACCTGCCAAGCCCTGTTGTGCAGTGTTCTGCCTGCTGGATCACAATGACTTCCATCACCTGCACTGAATGCTCCCCAGGGTTTGCTCCTGCCCTTGGTGAGAGCAAAGGCAGGAACAGATCATGCAGGGCCTCCAGTGCCATGCTAAGGAGCTTGAACTTGATCCTAGAGACCAGTTGTCTCTAGCACTTTCGGCATATCATTCTCCTGACAGCAAAAAATTTGAGCATGCATCTCTGATTTGCATATATATTAATTAATTTATACATGATATAGGTACTCTTGTATTAATACGTTATGGACATGATAACACACACAAATATAAAGAATTAAACAATGAATAAAAACAAATATAAATAGAAGCTCTGATACTTTCTTTTCACAGAGGTTGTGAATCTTAGAAATGTCCCTGTGGAAGGCAGAGTGTGGAACATGGCTTGAAGAAGGCAAATGTGGAGACCAGTTGAAAGACTGATCCAGGTAAGAGATAACAGTGGTCTGAACTCTGGGCTGTGGTAGAAGGGATGAAACAGACACATGGAACAAAATATGAATAAATCTCTTGAGAAGCTCACAATCTAGTGGGGGAGACAAACAGGCAAAGCAACGTTATCTGTGACAAATGTTCTGATCAGTTCCACCGTTAGTTCTGGGCAAGAAGAAACATGGCCCGGGCCCTATGCTCTAGAAGATTATGCATATCACTAACACACACACACACACACACACACACACCACATTTATTAAAAGATATACAGCTGCCTCTGACACACCAGGGCCAGGATTCAGCACCATCATGGCTCGATCCATAACCCTAAATATCTACTCTCATGACTAATGCTGTTCAGGCAATGATTTCTACATCTCTTGCCCTATGTTCTCAAAACAAAAGGCAACCGAGCCTGAATAGCATTGGAGTTTGGAGGTTGCACCTCTGCCAACTTTGAAGATTGACAATGTCTTAGCATACGCGGAGGGTTTGGGCAAGAGAAACGCATTGGAAAGAGAAAAAACAAATTAATTGTCAAATTAATTGTCCATATGAATACAGCAGATTCTTGCATAAGGAAGTATTGTTTCCAAGTAATGCCAATCGTCCATTTTCTTGTTTCCCTTTATATTCCAGTTCATAGTCCCAGAGGTGTTCACAAAATAGCACAGTGTTTGCAATAATTGCACATGGCTGCTAAAGAATATTTTGCAATATTAAGTAATATTTATTACTCAATATATACATGTAGATCTAACATGCATCGAGCATGATATTGATTCTTATATTGGCAACTAAATGGACACCGAACATTAGAATTGATTTTTTATAAAGACATTTAATAATATTAATTAAATTTTCAAATAATTAAATTAAAATCTTTAGTCATATTTAAATAATTTGATTTAAAATTTAGTCCTAGTTAATTACAATTTTGCCTTTACTTTCAATGGATAATCCTGAATATTTTTAAAGAAAAATTACTTTTTTGAAAATATATAAAAAATAAATTTAAGTTTTTCACTTCTACATGCATTTTACATTTTGATGAACATATATTTAAATTTTTACTTTGAATACAATTATATTTTATTTACTTCTTTAGATAATTACTGTCCATGGCACAATTTATGTATAAATCTTGATTATAACAATATAATCAATGATTTTAGTGACATTAAGCAAAAAAAATAAATTTTATGGAATAAATATATAATAATGTATTAATTATATGTCTTTATTTTATTATTCATCCTAATATCACCAGAATATCTAGATATGTACAATAATAATAAAATCCAGTTATCCTGATATTTTGCTGACTTTCAGTCATATGAAAACATTTTATACATTTTTTCAGTTCTGTCATTATGAAGATACATTTGTCAAGGTAGAAGGCTAGAACAAATTTTATTTGTTAATATGATTAAAAACTATTAAATTTTTAGACATAAAGCGTGTGGGCCTTCATTTGTACTCTTGTGCTGAGTATTTATAAAACAGTACTATGCGGGCATGAGTGGGGCTATGGTAGGAATCTGCCCTCCCACACCCGAAGTCCCATTTTATAAAGAAATTGAGGACTCAAGAGGGTTATTTAACTTTTCCAAGGTCACCCAGCTAGTAAGTGGCAGAGGTAGGACTTGAACTCCAGAATACTTTTCTATGAGAGTATTAAGAGCACAGCCTATGCTTTTATCATTATGCTATGCTGCCTCTCAAAAAGGAGGAGTGGACCAAGAATCAAAATATTTAGGAAATTATTGTGATAGTACAAATAAGAAGCGATGGGGGCTGGAACTAGGGTGATAGATGTGGAACTGTAAAGAAAAGGTCAGACTAGATTTTTAAGAATGGGAAAGTCTCGTCCAGATCCTAGCCCCTCTGACCTACCACTTTGGGCTGCCATTCATGGGACCAAGGCTGCCCCAGAACATTAGACTTTGACTCATGAGATCTGGTTCCAGGCCCTAGCTCTGCCTCACTGAGCAGCTGTTGGACTTTAGGCTAGTCACCACCCATTCTGTAACTCAAAGGGTATGTATTAGATTATCTTTGTTTCCTTTCAGCTGTTGGACTCCATGACTTGACGTATCAGGCAAAGGAGAACCATTGGGCATTGTTTTGCTTTGTTTAAACAGGGTGTGATATGAGAAAAGGTATACTTGAATCTAGAAAGTTAAGTAGTGGTATGCAAGAGAAACTAGAGTGGGAAGAAGTCAGAGCCAGATAGACCCTTCAGGAAGCTATTGCACTCATCCAAGTAAGAGGCAATGAGGAACTGAGTCATTCCCTCTTATATCATTAATTTCTCTTTCTTCTGAGTTTTCTCCATTATGACATGTCAAGCGCCTGCCATTAAAAAAGAAACGCTTTCCCTTGATCTCTCTAACCACTGTCCCATGTCTCCACTCCCCTTAACTGAAATCTTGAAAGAATCATTTACAGTCACTGTTCCTACTTCCTTACTTCCCAATCTCTCCTCCATCCGCTCCATTTGGGCTTCCATCTCTATACTCCACTGAATCTGCTATTGCTAAAGTCATCAGTGGTCTCCATGCTGCCAAATCCAGCAGATATTTTTTTTCTCTTCATCCCTGTTTTGATTATCTACCGCTGTATAAAAATATCACCTCAAAATTAGTGGCTTAACACAACAATCATTTATTCTCTCTCTCAATTTCTGAGGGTCAGGTATTTGGAAACAACTCTGTTGGGTAGCTCTCATGTCTTATACAGCTGCAGTCAGATGATGGCTGGGGCTAGAATCATCTGAAGGCTTGTTTATTCGCGTGTCTAGTGCCTGCTCGGGGAAGGCTCAAACAGCTAGAGACTGGAACATCTGGGGTTCCTTGGGCATCTCTCCCTCTCTCTATCTGGTCTCTTCACCTGGTTTCTCCAGCTTGGTTGTGTCAGGGTCACCAAAATTCTGACATGGTGGCTCAGGTCTCCAAAGGCTTATGCCCTGAAAGAGACAGAGACAGAGAACCAAACAGAATCTGAATTATATTTTATGATCTAGTCTCAGAAGTCACATAATGCCACTTCTGTTATACTCCACCAGTCAGGGCAATCACAAACAGCCATCCATGTTCAAAGGGAGGGGATATAGAATCCACTTCTTAATGGGGAAGTGGCAAGGTCACATTGTAACAAAAGCATGTGGAATGGGAGTTATCATTATGGCCATCTTTAGAAAATACAATCTCTCCTTCTTGAAATATGCTTTTCTC
Source organism: Diceros bicornis minor (assembly GCF_020826845.1). Lineage (NCBI taxonomy): Eukaryota > Metazoa > Chordata > Mammalia > Perissodactyla > Rhinocerotidae > Diceros > Diceros bicornis. Next base: position 97,414,368 of record NC_080781.1, on the reverse strand, counting down.
TTGATATCCAGGATGCCATCCTGGTTTTCCTCCTACTTCAGTAACTGCTCTTTCTCAGGGTCTTTTGCTTGTTACTCTCCTTTGCTCAACCTCTAAATGAAAGCATTGCCCAGGGTGTGGTCCCAGTCAACTCTCCTTTTCTCTATTTACTTTTTAACCCTTGGTGACCTTATCCACCTATATGGCTTTAAATGACAATTCCCAAATTTATATCCCCAGGCCTGACCTCTTCACTGAGTTTCAAATTTATATATCCAATTGCCTAACTGACATTTCTCAGTGATATACATCTCAACTGTAACATGTTCAAAACTGTAGTCTTGGTCCCCACCCCCCTCAACCCCCCAAAACCAAACCCCCACTACAGAAGTAGGTGGTTTTACTACGTCAGTAAACGTACCACAAGTTACCCAGTTGCATAGGTTCATCATTGACTCTTCATTTTCCCTCATATCTAATATGTAATTCATCTGTAAGTCCTGTCAAATGTACATTCACAATATATCCTATATCCTTCCAAATCCATCTCAACTACTATCACCTTAGTCCAAGACACCATTATATCTTGCCTGGACTTTTCCAACAGCTTACAGTTGGTCTGTCTGTCTCTAGCCTTGCCCTCTTACAATTCATCCCTCATATAATAAATGGAGTATTTTTTAAAAATAAAGGTATATCAAATCATATAACACCCCTTCTTAAAACCCACCAATGGCTTCTCATTGCTCTCCGAATAAAATCCAAATTCATTCCCGAGCCTACAGAGTTAGAACTCATAGCCTACAGAATTCAGAGTTCTTAGTTTTGCCCCTGTCCACATCTCTGACCTCATCTCCTACCACTATCCCCCTCATTCAATATACTGTAGCTATACTAGCCTTCCTGCTGTTTCTCAAACACACAGAACGTGTTCCTGCCTCAGGGCCTTTGCACTTGCTCTCCCCTATACATCAAATGTTCTTCCCTCAGGTCTTTGATTGGGTTGGCTCTTTCTTGTCAGTCAAGTCTCTACTCAAATGTCACTTCCTTGATGATATCTTCTCTTACTATCCAGACTAAATTAGTGTAAGTATGTGCACACACACATGCATTGTGTGTCATTCTATCACATACTCCTGTTTTCTTTTCTTCATAATGTGGGAGATCAAGATTTGGCCACCCTGAAATATATCTCTTTACTTTGATTGTTTTCTCTGACGGACATTTGACCTCCCCCACTAACTGCCTAAAGAATTTGACATAGTAACTCCTTCCTGGAACAGATCTTCTGTCTGATGGCTGTAATATAATGTAAAATAGATGTTACAATAGAAAAGGCACCAACAAGCCCACCTTATCAGAAGTTCTGTCTCTCTAGCCACATTCTCTGGATGGTCCTGCGAGGAGCTGCCAGACAAACATTTACATTTATAAGGGAAATCTCCCTTTGTAAAGGTATCTCCCTCTCTGTAGAAACTTATCAATGTGGAAGGTGAGGCCTTAAATCTGCATAATAACCTTACTCTTGTAAGTGCTTTAGTGGTAATCTCCTGTAACTGACACCCCCCACCCCCAACATCCTCCTCTGTCTTTAGGTGAAGATGGTATTTAAGATGAGAATTTCTGCTATTGTGTTGAGAAACGCAGTGTCCCTGGTTTCTCCCATGTATACATGTTATTAAACTTGGTATTATTTTCTCCTGCTAACCTGTCTTGTTAATTATTTGGCCAGCCATAAGAACCTTAAGGGAAGGGACAGAGGGGGATTCTCCCTCTTCCCCCAACAATAACATTTACCACTATTTGAAATTATCTTTTGTTATGTGTTAATTATCTTCCTCCACCTCCGGAATATCAAGTCTACTAGAGGAAGGATTTTTTCTGTTTTGTTCATTGATATACACCACACATATTTGTTGAATGAATGAACAAATCAAGTTGGGGTAGTGATGATGATGGAAAGTGGCAGATACCAAAGATGTTTTAAAGAGTCAGTCTCCAGGTTGATGCTATTAACATGTGAAGAATATCAAGGTCCCAGCCCACTTGTAAGCCCCAAACGCTTCCAAAAGTCTAAAACAAGGAAAGAAAATCTAAGTTATCAGCACTTCGGGTGGCCTTTGAGCCATTTGCACCCCCTTCTCTCAGCCTTTTCTCTGGGTTCTCTCTCTGCTTCTCTACCTAATTTTTCTTATTTCCTTGCTTTATCTTTCTCTGATTATGCCTTTCGCATGCCTGCAGCCTCCCATCCAGACATCTGTCTTAGTTCTTCTTGGAGCCCTTGGAGCTAAAGGGGTTGCCAGACCCTTCCTAGAATCCATTTCCTGCACATTCTTTCCTTCTCCCAAATCTTAGTGATAAATTTCCCTTCTTAAACATCACTCAGGGGTTTGGTCAAGATGATTGCTATTATTAATTTAAAGATGCCAGACATTCTGAATGTCATAAAATCATTCCCCTCTCATTCATTTAAGGAAAGCTACTCAAGAACTCTTTCTAAATTTTTTCTAAAAAGTTACTAAGTCCACTCTAATGTCATTGATTTTAAATTCTATCAGAGGTTTTAAAATAGAAATCAAACTAATAGATGGGCCCTGGTGTAAACCAACTACCCCATGCTCACTTCCTGCTGAGACGGCACCAAATCAATTCAGTTAGTCAAGTCATCATAAAGAAAGAAAGAAAAGTTGAGGGGCCGGCCAGGTAGCATAGTGGTTAAGTTTACGCGCTCCACTTTGGTGGCCCGGGGTTCACAGGTTCGGATCCCGGGCGCGGACCTATGCACCGCTCATCAAGCCATGCTGTGGCAGGCATCCCACATATAAAGTAGAGGAAGATGGGCACGGATATTAGCCCAGGGCCAATCTTCCTCAGCAAAAAGAGGAGGATTGGCAACAGATGTTAGTTCAGGGCGAATCTTCCTGAAAGAAAGAAGAAAGAAAGAAGAAAGGAAGAAAGAAAGGAAGAAAGAAAGGAAGGAAGGAAGGAAGGAAGGAAGGAAGGAAGGAAGGAAGGAAGGAAGGAAGGAAGGGAGGGAGGGAGGGAGGGAGGGAGGGAGGGAGAGAGAGAGAGAGAGAGAGAGAGAGAAAGAAAGAAAGAAAGAAAGAAAGAAAGAAAGAAAGAAAGAAAGAAAGAAAGAAAGAAAGAAAGAAAGAAAGAAAGAAAGAAAGAAAGAAAGAAAGAAAGAAAGAAAAAAAGAAAAAAAGAAAAAGAAAGAAAGAAAAATTGAAACATATATGTACTTTAAACAAAGTGCCTAGTTCCACGGATACACATGACCAATTTTAGGTCTTGCTAGCATAAGGAAGAGTCTAGAACAGGCAACTCAATCAACTGGATATGAGCCCTAGTTCAGACTCAGCCTCAAGTCTATAGGCTACATTCTGATTTTAAACTCATGAATGTTTGATTCACCATTATTGACAGTTTAGGGCAACTGCTCAGCACCTTTTCTGCTTCATCTGTTCCAAAATCTCAGGAAGTTCGGGTGTGCTTCTGAATAAATTCTGTTTCATTCTGACTTCAGAAAACCACCTCTAGCCTCTTCTATATATTTTTGTATCTAGTCCTGGTTGCTGAGAGCTATGTCACTCCCCCATCTGCTCTTCCCTGGTGGCAGCACTCACAGCATTCCATGCCCAGTGTGATACTGCAAATAAGAATCTCTATTCAGCAAGACAGACTTTGCTACAACACTGTTCTGTCTTTTCCCTTCCTTATGGAGCCTTACTTCACTTTGTTTACCAGCTGAATTATAAGAGGTGGTGTGCTACTTTATCCAGCCAAGGGAGCCTTTGGTTCACTCCTGAAGGATACCTATACCAGAGATTCTAGGAAAATGTGTGGATGAATATGATTGCGATTGCCAGGGAAGGGCCATCCTGCTTCTTCTCCTCCCTGGCAACCAATGAGCTGTTCTCTGTGCCTCCAGGAAGAGAAGGAGATTTGAAGCTCAGTCTCAGCGTCGATCAGTTGATTTGAAATGGACTCAGTGAGTAAAACGCCCTAACACATCCTATCAACTAGCAAAGCAGAAGTGTAAGGGTCAAAGGGAAGTGCTCCTACGTGTTCAATGCAGAGAGCCAGGAATTCAGAGGTTCTCTGCAATCTTACACCTGTGACCGGATGCTTTGGGAAGAATTATGAGCAAGAGAGTCATAGGCAGGGAAAAGGGCAGTATTAGGCAAATGCCTTAGATATTTCCTGGGCAGTATCAGCACCAAAAGTCTAAAAGTTTTCTAATGTCCTTATCTGTCACTATAAAGTTCGCTGTTCAAAAAAAATCACACCTGGAACTGACCTTATGCTATCTCCTCACCTCTACCACACTCTCCTTGAACTAGAAGGGCAGAGGAGGGATTGGGGTTCTCCCAATCTACTCCACTCCTCAAAGGGATGGAAACAGACCCTGGCTACTGCTCTACTGCAGCAAGAAATGGAAATTGTATGAAAAGGCTTGGTCTGCTTGGAACCCGCAATATGATGAGGAAACTACAGAAATCCATCCAATGGGAATTCTGGTTATGTGGACTGCTTGAGATGGCAGTAACTAGGAAATGGGCCTCTCAAGCACCCATATGTATTTTGTAGCTTTGTCCAGGACACCCTGGCCCAATTCAAAAGGGAGTCTTTCCTCCAGAACTCCCTTCTTAAGCCAAAGCCAACAACACTTACTTAAAAAACTTTGAAAAGGAAGTCTAACCATGACTTTCAAGTCAGGCTTCTCGCACCTCCATTCTCCTTTTTGTGGGCACTTCATTAATTCAACTGCCAGGCACAACTCATTCACCTCAGTTCCTTGGTCCACTCTATCTTGGATATTAGTAGGCATTCTTGTGACATTTTGTTCTAGATTACATTAGGAACATCTGCACACACACACACAAACTCTCTTGTACCTCTCCTATTGGTGAAAAATACTAAAGATCTCAGGTCAGATTTCAGCAGCCAGTGGTAGAGAATCAGAGCAGCCAAGTACAAATCACTCTCATCTGGCTAGAACAACAGAGGCCTAGAGTCAACACCTTCCTCAGATTAATACTCGGCAAATCATTTGCTCTCTCTGGGCCTCTGTTTCTTCACTGTAAAATTAAGAGGGCTGACACACTGGAAAAGCTAGTTCATGACCTAAGTGTCACCAGGTGGCCTTTGGCTAAGAATTTTTAGTTTTCTTGTTTGTTATTTGATGGCCTACAGAGCTGCACATAATGTGGTTTGAGGGCACTGGGCAGGCCACTTCTCCCTCCTTTTAGGGAAAAAATAGATTACCCCTATTTATAGATTACCTTTATTGACAGACTTTCCAGCTGGTCTGCTACCTCTGAGCAACTTCTTTTAAAATGTACATTACTCCAGAAAGAGTGGCATGTTAAGCTGCCATCAGCCAAAAAACTGTAAGGTTATTTGAGGGAAGGGGAAATAAAAGGGAAAACTTAGCTTCTCACCTTGGGATGCCACCAAGCAGGGCAGATGCTAGCCATAGGGCTTGAGGGCAGCAGGGGACTAGCGGGGTCCTTGGGCATGGCATAGAAAAGAAGATAGGGCTCCCGTCATGAGTTTGCAACCTTCTCCAACAGTCTGCTACCAGGTAGGAGTGTATGGGCTTTTTTTTATTTCTCCTAAAAAGAATCTTCTCTCCTTCCTTATGTCAGCACAGTTGTATGCTGATGGAACAATCTGATCAATACTTGACAAGACAATATTAGATCAAACAGCAATCAGTCCTGGTCAGATAATTAAATACAGGCTAGAACTAGGTGAGGACAATGAAGATGTTCTGATAGAGGCCCAGCAAGCCGGGCGCTTCAACACCTCTAGAACCCAAACTTTCTCGAACTTCTTAAGTTTACAAGTCTGTAAATTAAACCCAGCACCCTTACTGAGTAACTACTAGGTGTCAAACTCTGTTCTAGGTGATAGAAGGGAATATCAGGCAGCAAAAGCCTGAGCTCTGCCTTCAAGTAGCTTGTGGTGGAGGTGAGATGATTAGATATATTTGTACCAAACACTGGAGACTTGTTTTAATGCACAAGTTGAGCAAGGGTAAGATCCAGGGATCTGGAGAACTTCCTAGGATGCCAAGGTAATCCAAAACCATGGAGTTGTCAGGTCCCCAATTTGAGCTGCTGGGAGGAGGTAGGGCAGAGGATCCTCGTAACATGGCAGGGTCAGAAGTCTTAATATGGAATCAGATTCCAGGTGAAGGCAAGTCTGGAAGCTGGAAAGATCACAGCTAAAAACCTAGAGCCAGGGAAGGAGTCTAGTTCAAAGGGAGAATGGCAGACATGGTGACAGGAACCTGAAAGTCAAGGCAGATAAAACTACATAGGTATGGGATGGCCTGTCAGACAGGGCAAAGGCACAGCAGCAGAAAGAAGAATACCAAAGGAAGTCAAAGATCAACGTCAAGGTGATTGCCAAAAGTCACACAAGGGACTAAGGAACACAAGAACAATTCTGGCCACTTGGTTGCTTTTCCAATTTGCTTGATTTTCTATTCCCCAGAGAGCCATTAAGAAAGAGCTTCTCCACATTGGCTGACCAATAGAATCAGCTTGTACCGAAGCCCAAGACCCACCACACACCAAGTGAATCAGCATCTCTAGAATTTAAGCCCAGGCAGCAGTATTTCTAAAAGTTCCCCAGGTAATTAGAATGATTAGTGAGGGTTGAGCACCACTGCTTTAAGGTGCCCAATAGATTTAAGAGATTACCACAGGATACCTTAGTCAGAAAGGCTTCTGAGAGAATGTGAATGCTGATCAGAGACTTCAAGGATAAGTGTCTTAGTCAGGGTTCTCCAGAAAAACAGAACCAATAGGAGACTAGGTCAATTAAAGATAGATGATAGATAGATGATAGATAGATAGATAGATAGATAGATAGATAGATAGATAGATAGATATTTTTAAAGGAGATTTATTATGAGAAATTGGCTCATGCAGTTATGGAGGCTGAGAAGTCCCACAATGTGCTATCTGAAAGCTGAAGGCCCAGGAATGCAGGTGTTATAATTCAGTCTGAGTCTAAAGCCCTGAAAACCTGGGAAGCTGATGACTTAAATCCCAAGGTGAGCGCCAGAGAAAATGAGATGAGATGTCAAGCAGTGAGGCAGGAAGCAAAAGGGGTGAATTCCTCCTCCCTCTACCTTTTGTTCTATTTAGGCTTTCAACAGATTGGATGAGGCCCACACACATTGGGGAGGAGAATCTACTGAGTCCACCAATTCAAACACTAATCTCATCCAGAAACACTGTCACAGACACACCCAGAATAATGTTTAATCTGGGCACCCCATGACCAGTCAAGTGGACACATAAAATTCACCATCACAGTAAGCAATGTTTAGGCTAGACAGAAGGAAGTAGGTCTTCCACAGCGGAGGAACAAGGAATGTGAAGGCAACAAAAGATACAGTGGAGATTACATATCTCACCAAGCAGGAGAAAGGACTGATCCAACTGCAGAGGAGGGAGAGCCACTGCAAGTCTATAAAAATGGGCCAAGGAGAGGAAAAGGAACCTGGTGGGCGCCCTGAAATTTGGGTCAACCAAGCTGATCTTTTGCACCATGTCAGAGGTAGTTCAAATAAGGAATCTATATTCTTGAAGGGTGTTCATTTCTGTGTTTTTTGCCCCCTCCCACCAATTTTCTATTAAAGGTTCCTTTTGAAGAAGTCCAAACTTGTTTCTAATTAAGGTGAAAGACATTTTCTCCCAATTAGAGAAGATAGGTAATGCTGATACTCTGTTCTCAAAGCTTACAGGTCATGGCTTCTTCAGATATCAGGAAATGATAGGTTTTTCGATCAACGCTGGCCAGATGTGCCACAGAGTACATATTTGCTGAGGCCTCCCTGCTCAGCTGCTAGATAAACATTGATCCCAAACTGATGAAGACTTGCAGCATAAAGTGCCCCCAACTCTCTCCCAATATGTTTCTCTCAGCAGATGGTCTATTTCCTGGCCCAGAGAAAACAAAAACCACTGGGTATAAACTCTCTCATCTTCCTGAGCCCCTTTCCCCACACTTTTCTAAATCTGCACCAATACCCACCTTCTTGTCTCTTACAGAGGAGGAAGAGTCCTCCTCCTAACTCAGGCCAAACCTCCACCTGGGCTCTTAATCCCACCCCCCTCTGTCTCCCTAGGAATCCTGCTTCAATGATTAGCCTTTATCTCTCCCATATCTTTAACATTTGATTGGCTCATTCCCCTCTGCAAATAAAAAACCTGAAAATCCCATTCATCTTAAATAAACAAACAAATTCCCATCTCCCTTGATACTCTATCCCTTCCTGACACTATCCATTCTCTCTCTTCACATGAACAAGTTTCTAAAGCAAGTCATCTATACCTGATATCTCTACTTCCTCACCACCGTGGACTCTCTCTTCCAACCTATGACCTGGCTTTCACTCTCACTGGTCTACTGAAATTGTTCTCACTGAAGTCACCAGTGTCCTTCTTGTTCCCCAAACACATGAATCCTTCTCAGTTCTTACAGTCACCTCTCAGCAGCATGTGAGGCTTGACCATTCCCTCCATCTTTATGTTTCGTCTTCCTTTGGTTTCTATGATGCCACAGTCTCCTGTTTTTCTTCCTACCTCTCTGACTGCTCTTTTTCAGTCTTTTTTCTTGGCTTCCTTACTTTGCTCATATTTAAATACGGGTGTTCCTCAGGATTCCACCTAAGGTTCTCTTGTCTTATTCTCCCTGGGAGATCTCATCGACTCCCAAAGTGTCTACTAACACCTATATGTTTATGACTCCCAAATCTAGATCTCAAGCTCAGGTATTTCCTGTAAACTTAATATTCATGCATGTAAATACTTGCTAGATACCATCACTTGTAATGTTCCCCACTGAAGGGCAGTGTAGCCTAATGGTTTATAGTGTGGACTCTGAATCAAATTCTAGCTCTGACATTTACAACCATGAGCAAGCAATTTGACCTCTAAATGCCTCAGTTTTCTCACCTATAAAAAGGGAATGATAATAGTGCCTACATGTGAGAATTAAATCAGATACCGAACATAACATGCTCATCACAGAGCCTGACACATAGTAAGCATTCAGTAAATGCTAATTATTGCTGCAACTTATTATTATTACTGCTGATTAAATATAACCAAAACTGAAAATATAATTTCCACCCCCTCTGAGCTTGGTCCTCCTCCTGAATTGCCTAAAACAGTGAGTGGTACCACCATCCTTCCAGTCCAAATATAGAAACCCAAGAGTCATCTTAGTCTCTCCTCTCCTCTCCTCTCCTCTTCTTTTTCCTCCTCCTTCTGCTTTCCTTTCTCCTTTTCCTTTTCCTTCTTCTCTTTGTCCCTCCCATCTACCCTCATTAAAAGTCACCAAGTCCCGGTGCTCCTACCTCCTGAATATCACTCAGCTCTGCCCTGTCTTCTCTATCCTCTTACCCACTCCCACTCCTTAGTAATTATAGTCTTCATTTCTTGCTCACACTTTCCCAATGACTTCTTGACTGGTCTACCTCTTCTTGCCTCACCTACTGCCAGTCCACCCTCCACTATGCTTCCAGAGCAATCTTTGCAAACCACAGATCTGATCATTTTACTTCCCAGCTCAAGATCCTTCAATGGGGCTTCATCAGCTACAGCAGAAAATCTAAACTCCTTTGTGTGGTATAGCAGACCCTTCATAATCTGGTCCCTGCCTAACTGTCCCTTGCCACATCTCCCACCACTTTCCATCTCACCCATCTTACCCTCCTACTATGTACTCCGGCAGTTCTGAGTCATAAGCTTTCAGTTCTTGGAATATCCTCCTGTCTCATATATCCATTTGGCAAACTCCTTTTACTTCTAAAAGTTTATTTTAGAATATTAATATTTTATTAATATTTCTTCCTGCCCTCATGGGTCTTACAATCATGTGAGGGAGATAGACATCAAACAACTAAATAGATAAATGAAATAATTTCAAAAGCGATGAGTGACATGAAGAAAATAAAACATGGTGATGAGAAAGAGAGTAATTGACTGTACAGTAGTTAGATTAGACTTCCCTGAAGAGGTGCCATGTGAACTGACACCTAAATGATTTGAAAGAGCCAGGCATGAAAAGATCTGGGAGAAAAAAATGAATAAAAATAAAAGATCCTGAAAGAGAGAACAATTTTGTTTATTGAAAATAGCCAGTGAGGACAGAACAAAATAAGCAAGGTGGATAGTGTTGAGCATAGGCCAAATCTTGGAGGGTCTTAGTCAAAGTAAAGAGTTACTTTATTTATTAGTAAAATTATTTTTTTAATTTACTTATTGTAAACATTTTTTAAATTTTATTTTTGGTAAAATAGTAAAGAGTTTTGATTGTATTCTATGTGACACTAGAAGAGAGATAAACTGTGATTTATATTTTTAAAAGCTCACTCCAGAAGATGAATTGTAAAGGAGGCACGAGCAGAAGCAGGCGCACCAGTTAGGAAGTTGCTGCAGTGGTCCCGGTGAGAGGTGATGGAGGGGTGGACTAGGAGGGTGGCAATCAAGGTGGAAAAGTCATAGAATTTATACCTCATACTGGAAGTAGACAAGACCGGGAGGCTTTGGAGGGTGAGAGAGAGAAATCAAGGATGATGAGTTTTCTGGTTTGAGCAAGTTGGTGGATGGTGGTGCCCTTTAGTAAGATGGAGATTACTGGGGAAGGAATAAATTTGGGATGAGAGAGTGGGAATCAAGGCATTTACAACTCTATGGGTGCTCTAGCCAAATTATTTTAGACTTTGGAATTCCAGTCTATACCACACTTTTGGCCGAGTGTTTCTTCTACATTCTGCATCAAAACCCATTTGTCTTCAGCACACTATCCGCAGGTCATCTAAATGCTCCAGAAACAGCTTCTTTTGTGCTACTTTGGTCACCACTGAGATAAAGTAATTTTACTTCTCTCCACCACTGAACTTTGTGCCTCTTACTGACATCCTAGATGTAGCTTGAAACCAGGAGGGTTAGAAAAGATTCTATGGCAACAGTCTCCAAGAACCTCTTCAAACTAGATTGGTTATTCACCTGAATGCCTCTGTAATTCCCAATCATTCACGGCATTGTCTATCTATTTTCTAGGCCCCTGCTTAATTGCCAAAATTATTAGTCTGGTGGTCTACAAATTTCAGGTCTACAAAATACAAATTTATCTGGACTCCTGGCCCTAAGGCCAAAGAACCTATCTAATACCTTGTGAACTGGAAAAGGTATGGTGCACAAATTTGCCATCTACATTCATACTCTTGTTAATTACGCCTTTTCACTGCAAACAAAAAAAATCATTGAATTTAGTCCTCCTTCCAGAGGTTTCCTGGATGAAGGAGATGCTATGCAGGCCTCAAAGAACATCTGTCTATCCTGAAAGAGTATCAATACCTCCTGAGCCAGTATATAACAGATACAATAATAATAAAAGCATAGCTAAATACATACTAGGTGCCAGATACTGTGTGATGTGCTTAGAACGCTTATAGCCTCCGAAAACCCCTATGGGATGGGTATTATTGCCATTTTGGAGCTGAGGAAACTGAGAGGTTTACAAAATTAAAGTGACTTAGCCAAGGTCACATAGCTAATAGGACTAGAACCTGGATCTACTGATTCCAAAATCCATGCCCTTAACTACTATATTATGTAGAGGTAGTTATTAATAGAACTAGCTACCATTTATTGAGCACATACTATGTGCCTGGCACCGGGTTCTAAGTACTCTACAGGCATTATCTCACTTAATGCTCACAACAAACATATGAGATAGGTACATTCCACTTTTATCTTATTCTTCAAATACTCCAGGACCCTTTAAGATTGGAAAAGACTTACTTAAACCCCAGCCCTCGGACTCCTTACAAAAAGTAGCACTTCATTGCAAACTCGTTTGTTCAATTTACCTCTCTATGGAAAATGTTTCCTGTTCCACCTGGCCTCAGTCCAATTCCTCCTACATTTCACAGCCTCTGCCTCTGCCACTCCCCCCACTTCCCACTCAAATTTCTTACCTTCCTGATTAAGGCTCCACAGCCCCCTGCCCTATTGAGCCCACCTGCATATCTAACCAAGAACATCTGTTGACATAGATTCACATGTCCTGGACCAAAAGGGAACATTCTCTAGACTCTTCCCCTGGAAGCTATTTAAATTTAAAGTAATTAAAACCAAATAAAATTTTAAATTTAGTTTCTCTGTCACACACTCTTAATTACTAATAGTCATTAAAATATGGTAATAAGGGTCTGAACTAGAAGGAGATGAGTATAAGAGCTACTGAAAAAGGAAGAAGATTCTAGAAGGCTGGATGACTGACTACTTAGGTCACAAGGGAGAAGAAGAAGAAACAACAGCAACCACGACAACCATGGTGACCAACATAAACTTCTTAGGAAACAGCCATAGATAGGGGTTAAGAGGGAAGAACATGCTTGTAAATAAAAAGAAGGAAGAAGAAAAGAGGAAAAAGGGAAACCAGCCCAGTGTGATGCTACAGAAGTCAAGGAGGCGACTGTTTCAAGGAAGGGCAAAGAGAAGTGTTTGAACAGTGCCAAATGTGACAGAAAAATCTAGTCAGATGAAAATTGAGAGAAAGCCATTGGAATAAAAACCTGGCAATATACAGAAGAGGAATTTTAGTTGAGTATTCATTCATTCATAGTTCATTCAACAAACATTTCCTGAGGGCCAACCACGGGCCAGGCACTGTGCCAGGTCCTGGGTAATACACTTATGAATAAAATTATATACTTATTGACCTCATAGCATTTACAGTCTAGTAGGGGAAACAGACAATAAACACATAATGAGCAAATAAACACATATCAAATATAATTATTATGAAGGAAAAAAACAGTACGCAGGAGTAGAGAATAATGGAGGGATCTGACTAAATAGCGTGTTCAGAGACGGCCTCTCTGGGTTGGTGAGTAGCATAAAGTGAAGACATCAGATTAAAGAGTGAAAAGTGAGTGTGTTGTAAGGAGATAGATGCAGATAGTATGACTGCTATTTTCAGAAGCTGGCAATGAAAGGAAGCAAAGAGATAAGATAGTAGCTCTGAATGATTGAGGGACTTTTATTTCACCCTAGAGAAGATAATGTATAGAAGGTAATGAAGAGAGAAAGACTGATTATATTAGAGAAAGAGCAGAAATTGATGGAGTGTAGCCCCACCTTAGGAAGGAAAGGGAAAATTTAAAACTCAGGTGGAGGGACTAGCCTTATAAAGAAGAGGAATACTTCTTTGGCAGAGACAGGAGGGAAAAAATGACAAGCAACTAAAAATACAGAGAAATTCCCAGTAGGTGAAGAGGCTATTAAAAAAATGTGGAGGGGCCGGCCCGGTGGCGTAGCGGTTAAGTTCGCACGCTCTGCTTTGGCGGTCTGTGGTTCGGAGGTTCGGATACCAGGTGCGGAGGAACACACTGCTTGTCAAGCCATGCTGTGGCCGCATCCCATATAAAGTGGAGGAAGATGGGCATTGATGTTAGCCCAGGGCCAATTTTCCTCAGCAAAAAGAGGAGGATTGGCAACGGATGTTAGCTCAGGGCTAATCTTCCTCACACACACACAAACACACACACAAAATATGGAAAGCAGGAAATATCTGGTGTTCCATAATGGATAGCCTTCGTCTTCTCATGAGGTACAAAGCAAGAGCATCTGCTGAGAGTGTAGGAGAGTAGGATTGAGAGTTTGTACACGGAAAATATCTGGAGCATCCATTGTGGTGAATACGGTAAGATATCAACAAAGACGACTAGAATAATTGCTGATGGAGCAATACTTGTAGAGAGTAGATAAGGTATAAAGGTACAAGAGCAGATTCTGTAGGCTACCTAGTCAATAAATGTTCGTGCCTTTCTTCCACAATTATCAGCATCCCAACGCTGAGAAAGCACACAACAGGGATGACCCAAGGTGAGGACAAGCCTGGTGAGCATGTAGCAAAGTCAAAGAGTGTAAAGTTCAAGGATATTGGAGCAACCATCAGTGATGTGGCTGGTTGTGGGGTCTCTGGTGGGCAGGAAGGTAAGGACAAGCAGGAAGGACATTGTGAACTAAAAAGCTTTGAGTATCTAGAGTTGCCATATGGGGAAAAAAGTAGATTCAGTGTGAATGAGAGAGTAGGAGAGTTAAAGGATTGGAGATTATGGAGAGAGAGGGGAAGCTCTGAATTTGAGATCATAGAGATGAAATAACTCAAAGTACAGAAATATCCAATATGTGGTTGTGGTTGGCTGAAGTGGAGTAGAGAAGAACTGTGTAGTTGGCGAAAAAGTCAAGGTGCTGTATTGACCATCTACCTAGATGACAGGAAATGACATGGATGGAAGACCTGTGAGGCAGGTACAGAAGTCAAGGAATATATGAAAGAAAATCATAGAGATGAGTAGACAGGAAAAGTAGAAAAAGCTTCTCATACAGCACCTATTCCTACAGTTCCCATATATCAGCATATCACTTTTATCCTTGCTCAGCCCAAGATGTAAGGATCATTTCTCACATTATGGGTGAGGAAACTGAGGTCCAGAGAATTTAAACAGCATTCCAAGTTCACAGAGAAAAATCTATGCCAGAAACTGGAATCTGGCACTAAAATATGGAGCTTCACGTGCTTTGCAAGTCAGTAGATGCCATTACCTCCCATTATAATTTTTGCCTACAAAGACCTTGAACCCTGTGTTCTGCCTATCCATTTCTGCCTCTGCTTTGCTGGAAAGGATGTAAACATGGGTGACTAGGCTTAAGCATGGGTGGGTGGACTATTTTCTTCTTCTTTTCAAGGATGTTCTGAGGTAACTGTTCCTAGAAAGATAATAGAGGAGAGCTGCAACTTCATACTTATTACTGTATTAAGCATAAATGTCATGAGAAAGGGCAAGTTTACTGGGATTTATTAAGCTTCTTTAAATCATTGAAAACCTGCTGATACATCCATACATTTCATATTTTATCTAGTGCTTTGTATAAATACAGGTATCACTAACACAAAGAAGATATAATATGTAATTGAAAGCAGAGGGAAGAAACTGACAGCAATTTTCTAAGTGATAACAAGATCTGTGAAAGGAACATCCTTTACAAGTCGCCACTACCTAAGGATAACACAAGCACAGCCTCAAAACACATCATTCCATCTGTCTGGTAGCAACATTGCTGTGGGAAGAAGAGTTTCTAAATGCCACCCAAATTATCTCTGAGTTGGTTTCTTGAGGGACACCAAAGCCGACTATGGGATGGCCCATTCTCCTACCTTAAAAAGGCAATAATTTCTGCAACACAAATCCTGGAGGGCTGCTAGGCAATCATTTCTGCAACACAAATCCTGGAGGGCTGCTAAATTCCTCAGTTACTTTTTGTCTGAAAATTGGCTCAAGAAGTTTAAAAGAGCTACTTAATTCAATCCAGTTATGTTTGATGTAATGATGTAAGATCAAAGATGATCAAATACCTTTTCAGTTAACGAGTTGGATGATAATGGTGATGATAATGATGATCTTATTGCTGCTGCTGTTGTTGATGATAGCTAAAAGGTATTGGGTGTGTAGCCAGCCCTGGTGGTCTAGTGGTTAAGATTCAGTGGGCCTCTCACCACGGCAGCCCGGGTTTGTCTCCCAGTCAGGGAACTACACTACCCGTCTGTTGGTTGTCATACTGTGGCAGCTGCATGTTGCTGTGATGCTGAAAGCTATGCCACCAATATTTCAAACTACCAGCAGGTTCGCCCATGGTTGACAGGTTTCAGCAGAGCTTCCAGACTAAGACAGACTAGGAAGAAGGACCTGGCCACCCACTTCCGAAAAAATTGGCCATGAAAACCTTATCAATAACAGCAGAGCATTGTCTGATATAGTGCCAGAAGGTGAGAGGATGGCGCAAAAATACCAAGCAGCATTCTGATCTGCTGTACACAGGGTCGCTAGGAGTCGAAATAGACTCAACAGCACTAACAACAACAAATTGGGTGTGTGCTATGTGCCAGGCACTGGCCTAACCATTTTACCTAAATATATTCAACTGCCTACTTGATATCACTACTTATATGTCTCAGAGGTTCCTAAACCTTGCCATGCTTAAAATAAGACTCTTAAAGATGGAAAAGATTTCAGGGACCATTTGTTGCAACAGCATGGATGGACCTTGTGGGTATTATGCTAAGCAAAATAAGTCAGACAAAGAAAGACAAATACCATATGATTTCACTCATATGTGGAAGATAAACCAACAAACACATAGATAAGGAGAATAGAATAGTGGTTACCACACGGGAAGGGGGTGGAGGAAGGGCAAAAGAGGTAAAGGGGCACCTGTGTATGATGACAGATAAAAACTAGACTATTGATCATGAACATGATGCAGGCTATACAGAGGCTAAAATGTAAAAATGTACACCTGAAATTTACACAATTTTATAAGCCAATATGACCTCAGTAAAATAATTTAAATAAATAAGAAGAATAAAAAAATATTTCAGGGAGCTTACAATCTAATAGGAGAAGACAAATAATAAATAAGGAAGAAAATAAATATATAATATCAAGCAGTGATGACCACTACAAAGAAAATAAATTATGGTAATGACATAATGACTAGGTATGAGAGGGTAGGTGTAGCTATTTTAGATGGGATGGTTCAGACCTTTGAGAAGACATGATCTTTAAACTTGAGACCTCAATAATGAGAATGAGCCAGCCATGAGGAAACCTGGGAGAAAGCATTCCAGGCAGAGGGCATGAAAGTGCAAAGGCCCAGTTACAGGAAGGAGCTTGATGTGCCTGAGGAAGAGAAAGAAGCCAGTATGGCTGCAGCTGAGTTAATAATGGGGATCAGGGTGGAGAAGTAGTAGAAGATGAGATGAGAGAGGTGGGCAGGGGCCAGATTATGCAGGTTCTGATGAGCCATCATAAGAAGTTTAGGGTTTGCTCTAAATGCAATGGAAAGTTATAGGAGGATTTTAAGGAGGGGGGCATATGATCTGATTTCATGCCTACTCTGTAGACAGCAGGAGGACTAGAGTGGAAGCATGGATGACAAATAGTAGGCTGTTGCAGAAGTCAAGGCTAGAGATGATGACGACTTGGAGAAGGGTATTAAAATGCTAGAAGTTGTAAGAAGTGTTCATATTCTGGATGTATTTTGGAGGCAAAAGAGACAGAACTTAGGGCCCGGCCCGGTGGCGCAGCGGTTAAGTGCCCACACTCCACTTCAGTGGCCCAGGGTTCGCAGGTTCGGATCCCGGGCACACACTGATGCACCACTTGTCAAGCCATGCTGTGGCGGTGTCCCATATAAAGTGGAGTAAGATGGGCACAGATGTTAGCCCAGGGCCAATCTTCCTCAGAAAAAAAAAGAGGAGGATTGGCATTGGATGTTAGCTCAGAGCTGGTCTTCCTCACAAAAAAAAAAAAGAGAGAGAGAGAGACAGAACTTAGAGATTGACCACATCTGAGAGGTGAGAGAGAGGAAAGTGTAAAAATGATTCCCCATTTCTCGTTTAGGTCATTGAATAGATGGTGTTGCAACTGTCTAAGATGGAAAAGAGTTGAGCAAAGTACATGTTTGGAGGTGGCATGGAGGCAATCAAGAATTCCATTTAGAGCAAGCTAAGTTTGAGAAGCTAGTGAGGCAGCCAAGTGGAGAAGTCAAGTAGGAAAGCAAATATATGAATCAGAAGCAATCATAAAGAACACTTTATTTAGTTTCTAAATAAACTAGTGTTGATCACATTTCCCCCCCAAGTAATTACCCAAATAATTATTAACGTTTGTCAACTGCTAAAATATAAGCTCTATGAGGGCAGCAATCTTGTCTATCTTATTCTCCTTATATTTCCAATACCAACCACAGTGCCTGGGAAATAGTAGACACTAAATAAACATTTGTGGAAGGAAGAGAGGAAGGGATGCAAAGAAATTCTTTTTCTAATTAGGTCAGATTTGAAATGGAAAGGCATTGAATACCCACTTTCTGCTCTTCCTGACAGCGAACTACTGATCTGGTTGGTCAGATTTAAGGACACTTTTGGAGGGCACATTTGGTGAGGGAAATCTTTCAAAGAGGCCAAAGACTGATTACAGTTTCTCCCTCTTCTTCCCACACAGCAGGAATGATAAGGGCCAGAGCTAGCTTCCATATGGGAAAAGGCCAGCTGTCTCCTTTCCTTGAACTAACCTTCACAGATAGACTAGAACTGTTCTTCAGTCAAGCAAATACAAGCACTTACACTCCTCTGCTAGAATTTCCAATTTACATGCATTATTTCAGGGATCAATAAACTATGGCCCATGGATCAAATTTGTTCCTATTTTTGTATGGCCTGAGAGCTAAGAATGATTTTTATATTTTCAAATAATTGAAAAAATCAAAGGAATAATAATATTTCATGAAACATGAAAATTATATAAAATTCAAATTTCTATGTCCATAAATAAAGTTTTATTTGAACGTCCATGCTCATTCATTTACATATTGTCATTGGCTGCTTCAGCACTACAATCAGCTGAGTTGAATAGTTGTGACAGAGACTGTATGGCCTACAAAGCTGAAAATATTTGCTACCTGGCCCTTTACAGAAAAAGTTTCTAGACTCCTACATTATTTATTTCATGCTCAGCACAAAAAAATATATATTACTTGGGTGATATATTCATTCCCATTTTACAGAAGATAAAGGTAAGGCTTACAGCAGCCAGTAAGTAGTAGAACCGGGATTCAAACCCAAACAATGCAAAGCAAAAATGTCAATAACAATGATAGATAATAATTTCAACTACCACTGAGTGCTCACCAAGTGCCAGAATCAGTACAAAACAGTTTCCATGATTTAATCCTTTAATCATGTAATCTTCACCACAAACCTACATGAAAGGTCCTACTACCTACATGACGGGTACTACTATTATGGTTTCCATTTCACGGATGAGAAAACAGGCTCAGAGAGGTTAAGCAATTTGGCCAAAGTCTCATTTTAAGAGAACCAGGATTCACAGCCAGCTCTAAGGGAGCTGAACCTTGGGGTCCATGTAACCAGAAAACAGGAAGTTCACTGTAGGTACTGATCAGGTCAGAGTTTAAGTGGAAATGCATTGAAGACCCTCTCTCTGCTCTTCCTCATGCTGCGGAGCTGGTGTTCAGGTTTGACCATAGTGAGTGACTATCTAAATGGAGATGTTGGAGATTTGCATCTGGAGCTCAGGTGAGAGGCCTGAACTGAAGAGACTAGATTTGAGAATCGTGAGAGTGGATGAGCTCAGCCACTGAGAGCATAGAGTGAAAAAAAAACAGGAGCAAGCATGGGAACTCAAAAAAACATCAACATTGAGAGAGAGAGAGAAAGGAGTGGCTGGAGAGAGATGACGGAAATCAGAAGAGAATGGCTCACAGAAGCCAAGGAAAGACAAACTCTCCAGAAGGGAGTGATCCACAGGGACAAACACTGCAAGGGAGGTCAAGGATATATAAGCACAGAAGACTGTCCATCTAGTTTAGCAACATGGAGTTCATCAGTAACCTTAATAAAGTGACAATGTAGTAAAGTGACGGAAGTGAAAACAGACTGCAGTGGGTTGAACAGGTGAAAGAAAGGTGAGGAAGCAAAGAAAAATGTAGACAATTCTTTCCAGAAACGTAGCTATGTAAAGGAAAATGATAAGGCATTAGCCAGTAGTGGACTTCAGGTCAAAAAAATATTTTTTTAAATATGGGAGAGGGTGAAAGGGATAATTCGGTACATGTGTGTGGTGATGGGTTGTAATGAGTATTTTGGTGGTGAACGTGATGTAATCTATGCAGAAATAGAAGTACAATGATGTACACCTGAAATTTTTACAATGTCATAAACCAATGTTACTGCAATAAACAAAATAAATAAATAAATAAATAAAAGGATGCTCTGGGGAAAAAAATAAAATAAATCCTAACTCTATTAAAAAAATAATAATAAATAAATAAATAAATAAATAAATAAATAAATAAATAAATATGGGAGAGATGTGAACATGTTTATATGCAAAAAGGTAATAGCCCATAGTGAGGAAGAAATAGTCATAAATTTCATACAATTCTAAATCAATAAATCTAAATCCAGCTTAAAACTAATTCCACACCTCCTCTGTAGTATAAATTGCATAGCGTTGTGTTACTTTCCTTGATGTATTACTTTCCTCGATGCTCTGAGGTTTTTCTCACTTATTTGCAATCACGACTATTCCAGGCGATTGGGGTTTCTGGAAGCCTGCCCACCAGGTAAATGTGGTGTTATCTCAAGAACCCTCTTGCCTTGAGGTCAGTCGTCTGTCACCTGAGGCGTCCAGAAAGGCATGAAATCTGAGAAGTGTTTTGTTTTGTTTCTCTTTTTTTCAAACAGCATCTACTGCAGAAAACAACTCCTAAAGAGTGGGTGATGACAAAAATAGCCAAGAAAACTCCGATACTAAGATCATAGCCAAGGCAAAGTAAAAGGAAAGTTCACTGCTTAGCAATGACTTGAAAAAAAGTCAGTAATATAAAAACTCAGAAGCAATGAAGAAGAACCAAGGAAAAGAGACAGAAAAAAAAAGACTAAATGTACAAGAAAAGAGAAGGAAAAAGTGAGTCAAAGAGGGGCAGCATACCTAAGCAGCAAGAGCAATATAGGGCAGGGATGAGTGCTACAAGCAGCAGCGATGCCCATGGATACTCATGCGCCTGCCTCCTGTGCGCATGCTCAAGAGTTTCTCTAGCGTGTATCCCTAGAAGTCAAATTGCTGGGTCAGAGGGTAGGCAGAGGTTCATCTTTAACTGAGTTTCAAATTGGTGATTCCAAAAAAATCTATAGTGACAAAAAGTAAAGCAGTGGTTGCTAAGGACTAAGGGTTGGGAGAAGCAAGCAACTGCAAAGAGGTAGTGACTACACAGGTGTATACACTTGTCAAAATTCGTTAACCTATAATACACTTAAGATAGGTGCATTTTATTGTATGTAAACTATACTTCAATAAAGTTGGTCCAGTTTTCTATGCTTTTTTTTTGAGGTCACATTGGTTTATAACATTATGTAAATTTCAGGCGTACATCATTATATTTCGGCTTCTGTGCACTCTTAATTACTATATTTTTATGATATGCCTTTGAAGGACAAGCCCCCCACTCCCACCGCTAGCCTCTTGTTCTTTGGGAGTGGAATGGTTATTACCAGCTCTTGGCTCTTCCATATAAATTTTAGGAGCAGGTTATCAAGTTCCATGGAAAACCCTGTTGAGCATTTGAACGGAATTGTGTTGAATCTATAGATGAATTTGGGAAGAATTCACTAATTGCTGGTATTGAGTCTTCTTATCCATGGTATAGCCCTCCATTTTTCCAATGTTCCCTATAAAGTGCTTGCAATCTTTAAAAAAAAAAAATGTTGATTGCCTTACATTTATGGTTGCTTTCAAATGTTTTCTTTTTTTTTATACTTTCTAACTTTTCTAATAATTGTTCCTGATGAATAGAAATGCAATTGATTTGTGTATTGATTTTTTTAATATGTCAATCTTGCTAACTTCTTATTATTTCAAATAATTTATCCTTAGATACTTTAAGCTTTTGAAAGTAGAAAATCATATAATCTACAAATAATGATAATTTATTTCTGCCTTTTCAATTATTATCTTTTATTTCTTTCCTTTGTCTTTATACAATGGCTGGAACTTCTAGCATAATACTGAATAGAAGTAATGAGAGTCAGCCTCCTTGGCTTGTTTCTTAACTTAAATGGGATACTTTTATTATTCCCCCATCAGAAACGATGTTTCGTATAGGAATTTGTTACAGAGTCCTTGTATCAGGTTACAGAAGTTCCTTTTTATTTCTAGTTTGCAAAGCTTTTTTTTTTCAATCCATGGACTTTGGATTTTGCCTGATGCTTTTTCACAGCTATTGAGAGATTATCAAAAATTATTTCCTGTTAATGCAGTGAATTACATTAATTTATTTTCTAACGTTAAATTGACCTTGTATTTCTAGGATAACCCTTGCTTGGCTCTGAAATATTATCTTTCTCATACTTTATTGTATTTAATTTTATAATATTTCGTTTAAAATTTTACATCTGTGATTCATGAGTGACTCTGTCCTGTAATTTTATTTTCTTTAATTATTATTATCTAATTTTGTTATCAAGGTTTTACTGGCTCCATAGAAAAAGTTAAAGTATATTCCTTATTTGACTTTTTCTAAAATAATTTGTATAAAATCGAAATTACCTCTTTGTTAAGTGTTTAGCTGAACTCTACTTTAAACAATCTGAGCCTGGTGTTCTCATTATGGGACAATTTTAAACTACTGATTTTATTTCTTTAATAGTTACAGGACTAGTTAGTTATCATTCATCATCACATTGAGGGTGTGGCCTTTGAATTACCAGTTTTGTCCAGGGATTTCCTGTAACAACTATCTGTCTTGGCTCTAGGTTTCACCTCCCATTCCCCACTCCTAATGCAGCTTTTAAGGGGGTACCTCTAGAATGCAAGAAAAGCCCTCAGGAAAGATGCTATTTTGAGGGCTAGCCTACCTCTCGGGGGTTCCTCCTGTTTTCAACTACTTTATGGCCTCTGTAGAATCCTTCCTTTTGGGCCAACTCAGCAAAGTTGGCCATAGGCTGGAAATGGAAGTTTCTGCAGACTTCTCAAAGACTAAAAACACATATTCTGCAAAATATCAAAGTGGGGATCTAATATAGAGAGTTTCCCAAATTTATTTGACCACAGAAACCTTATCTCTCAGAGAACCTTGAGGAATAAATGCTCCGTAGATCACAACTTGGGAAACCCTGTGACCAATAATCTATAAGTGCTCTTCCACCTATAGCATGCTATGGTTTTGTCCTTTTGTACCTTTAGAGAAAAATCACAGGCTTACATGAGAGTAAAATTATTCAGTTATTCACCTTGAGGCAGTTGGGTTAGTGTTGTCCAGGACAGCTCTGAAATTTTAAGCACCCACAGCAGCAAAACATGCCAAAGCTCATATAGGAGACAGTCTCGAGCCTCTGGCAGTTAGAAAGCACACCAGGTCGGTGGAAGTAAGGGTAATTCTTAAAATCAAATGTTCAGACTTCGGGCTAAACATGGATAAGTAAACATACATGTTTATCTCCACTTTCTCCCGAATCCCCACTAAAATGACAATAAATGAATAAAAAGACATAAACCTATAAGTACAAAGAGAATGAGAGGGGAGAAAATAGCAGACAAGAGAAGTAAATATCGTAGAAAAATGGGAAGACTACAACTAAGTAATAGCTGACTTAGTGGGTCAGTAAATTTGAAATCCTAACCTGCAGTAAGAGTAGTCATCAAGAAGCAAGCCTATCCGTGCCTCAAAAATCCTGGAAAGCCTCAAGAATTAGAGATACAAGATATTACTGAAGGAAAAGGTAGAGAATGAGGCTGGTAACAAACAACTACTTCCTACTCCACCCAGATCAATTTCGAGTATGGTTAAACCAGACAGGATCTGGACTTGGGGATACCAGGAACAGCTGAAGATGCAAATGAAGGATCTTATTGAAATGAAGGGCATTAAATAAATGTCCACATGCTGAATAATGAAACTCTCAGCTCTTTTCCCTCAAGCATCTCCCACAATACCAGCAGACATGATTACACTGCCCAGGCAGGAAGATGAAGAAGACCTCTATAGAGTTACTAAGAAGCCCATGAGAAAAGATCTATTCATAGGGGACCCTCCAATTAAAAAGATATATCCTTACATAATTACCCAGTGTGATTTTTACTAGTTGACAAATCCTGCCCACAGATGCATGTCCATTCATGTCTTTTCATATTTAATAATGTCTCATGCTTAAATATAAAATGACAGCCAGGAATCATCAAACATTTTAAGAAAGCCACTAACAGAAAGGGATTTAAAAAGAGAGACAATAGAAACAATGTGGAGAGTACTAGATAAAGACTATGATTAATATCCCCAGAGAGATAAAAGATATTGCACTCAT
Organism: Diceros bicornis minor; assembly: GCF_020826845.1. Lineage (NCBI taxonomy): Eukaryota > Metazoa > Chordata > Mammalia > Perissodactyla > Rhinocerotidae > Diceros > Diceros bicornis. The sequence continues at coordinate 97,390,404 of NC_080781.1, read as the reverse complement.
GAAGCAAGAAAAGTATATGCTGTAAAAAGGAATAACCAGAGAATAAGAAAGAGTTCTTAGAAATCAAAACTATGAAATAAAATATACATGAGAAGATCGTAAAGAGAAAACAGAGGAAATCTCTCAAAAAGTAGAAAAAAGGACAGAGTTATAAAACAGGAAAAATAAAAGCTAACATTAGGGGAAACTGGATGAAGGGCATATGAGAACTCTCTGCAAAACTAAAATTATTTCAAACTAAAATGTTTAAAAAGTACAGTTATTGAAAAAAAATACTTGAATAGCACTCCATTGACTATAACTGTGCTGTCCAATATGGTAGCCACTAGGTCATGTGCCTATTGAGCACTTGAAAGTTTGCTAGTCTAAACTGAAATATGCTGTAAGTGTAAAATACATATTGGATTTTAAAGACTTAATATGAAAAACAAGAATATAAAACGTGTCACTATGTTTATATTGATTACATGTTGAAATGATAATATTTTGGATATAGTGGGTTAAATAAAATATGTTATTAAAACGGAAAAAAAATTAAGAAAATTAAGTGTTCACACAGTGAACTCTGCCTATGTTGACCCAAAGCTGCCACTACTCATAGAAATCCATCCACACAGAACTAGTCATCAGCAGTCAGTGAAGAGAGGTCTAGCCAGTTTCCAACTAGAGGCAGAGACTGAGCCAGAGTAAAGCTATGTTGGCCTGGGCTATTAGTTGGTGGGGGGAATGGACAAATGCTATCCTTGGCCACCTTCCCTATGTGTCTCATTTTCGCACTGCTTTCTCTGATGTCTTTTCACCATATCAGCATAAAACCTTTACAGTATTTGTTGAAAGGCACCCCTTTTGGTGATTGTGCTCATGGGAGCAACCTCTCCCCCTAATCTTCTCACCTCAACCCAGCTCTTCTTCTGACAGTGTGAAGCCCAGTATCTTACACTGAGTATAATGGGGTTCTGCATCCCATTTTGTACATCATCAGGGGAAAGTTTCTTAATAGATTCAAATTCTAAAGATCAGCACACTATGTTAAAAGGCCAACAACCCAACAGAAAAAAAATGGTCAAAGAATGCAATAGTTCACTGAGAAGGAAATTCAAATGGCTCTTAAACACATGGAAATATGTACAAACCTCACTAATAATAAAATACTTGCAAAATAAAACAACTTAAATACCCCTTTTTAATCTATCAGATTGGCAAAAATAAGAAAATCTGATAACTCACTATGTGGTGAGGCTAGAGAAAGGTGTTCTTACATATTGCTGGTGGGAGTGTAATTACTACACTTCTGTGGATGGCAATTTGGCAACACATAGAACAAATTCATTACAAATGCATTTACCCTTTGATCCAGCTATTCTGTTTTTTTAGAATTTATTCTACAGATATACTTCCAAACACATGAAGGCAAAGGATTAGAAAAAAACACAATTCCATCAATAGAGGTTTAGTTAGAAAAGAAATAGGGCACATTTATTAAATAACATACTATACAGCTATAAAAAGGAATGATGAAGCCCTCTCTATATTGACATTGAAATATTTCCAAGATATCTTAAGTGAAAAAAGCAAAAAAGTGCAGAATGATTTGTATACTATACTACTATTTGTGTAAAGAAAAAGTAGAGATAATCATATATTCATATTTGTTTGTGTATGCAAAATAAAACTCTAGAAGAATATTTAAGAAACTAATAAGAGTGTTTTTGAAGGATTCCTATACAAATTCTTTCCCTTCCCCTCAGGAACACATGCACTCCTGTCAAATCCAGTCCTTTCCTAATTCTCTTCATCCAGTAACATTTTAGAGGAAGTAAATTACCCCCATCACTCTGTCGCCCCTCTATACACCTGCCCTGCCCTTCAGCATCCTGTTCATCTCCCAAGCTTGTGCTGATAAACTATTTTGAGTTCTGTTAATAGCTTCATGGGGCAGCTCCTGCTCATAAGATTTTAAAAAGCACTTTCAAAATCTTCAAGGCAGCGGTAAGTGTTGATTTGGGAGTGGTTGCCTTGTAAAGCTGACTAGAAGACAAGGGCTGAGAAAGATAGAGCCAACCTTTGTGTATTTATGGCTTTGTAAAGGCCTTGCACTTTGCAAAAATTCAAGTAGTAAGTGAAAGATCCAATACAGGCTAATGTGACCCATGGAAATCAAGTCCTCAAATTCTTAAAAACACAGCCCCACAAAGAATCTCTTTAGAGTCTGAGGCTTTGGTAATTTTAAGATGTGACAAGGATTTCTGTAAGCCTTGAAGGTCATATGTTGAAAAGAAGCAGATATAGCATTTGGTTTTATATCTTTTTCCCAAAGCTCCACCTTTCTTCCACTATCTAGCTCCTTTCAAAGGCTTGAACATCTCCCTTGGATACACCTCTATCAGTGGAGGTAAAAGCCAGTGCCTCCATCCAAACAGGAGGAGAGCTAGATGATGTGAATGCTTTTGTAGGAGGTAAAGATTGAGCAGGGACAAAAGACGACAAAGCTTGCAGACGTGAAGAGCAAGGCCAGAAAACCTCATTGGGGCCACTGCTTCTTTTGTTGAAGATGATGGCATTGGTAGAAAACAATGATCTGGGACCATTAAAGCCTTTGAAATCCCTGGGCAGCTGAAGCTCTACGGGTCCATTATGTTAGCTTTCTAAGTGAGAGCCTCTGCCAGGCTAGGCTAAGTGGATATCTGACACAGTGGAATGTGTTCACTTCTCAGCAAAGTCTATTAAATACTGGGTTGATTTTTTGTTTGTATGTTGAAAGGAGGTGAAGAATAAAAACTATTTATGAAAAGACTGACACTTTGAAGGAAGGAGAAAAATACCTGCTGACAGACAGGAAAACATACAAGTTCGTAGACTTTCAATCATTCTCAGTACCTCCTATACATCATGAGCCACATTTCATTTTCTTGTCTCTGGGTACAAATGGCTGTCACCATATTTCTTCAGCACATTAGCTATCTCTCGACCTCTGTCATCTGGAAACACAAATATCATATATGGTACACATGCTCAATTGCTAGGCAACGCTCTTACCTTCCTCTCTGCTACTTGACTTGGTTTGTACTTACGAGACTTCACATTTTCACATCAAATGCGAGATATGAACCATTCTTCTCAGCAAGGCAGGACGATAGCTTTCACTACTGACCATCTAAGCAAGTGCTTCCTAATCCTGGTCTTGATAATATTCCGCAGTATTTTCTCATATCTCGAGATGGTCTTGCAAAGTCTCAATAGAAAATCCACCCTACGTTTTGAAAACCTTATAGCACCTTGAGGAAACTGGACAAGTGGTTACAACTTCAGCTAAAATATCAGTTTGCAGAATCAAAAAACCAGACAGCACCACAGCTACTAAAATATTGGGAAGCATTTCATTTATCCTTTCATTAGGCATACAAATATTAAGCTCCTGCTATGTAGCAAGTACACTGCCAAGTGCAGGGTACATGAAATAAAATTCAGTGCTTGTCCTCAAGAGGATTAAAGCCTGGTAAGAAGAGATAAATATGCAAACAGATAATATAATAGAGTGTAATGATGGAAGTCTGCACAGGGTACATTGGAGATTGAGGAAACAGGAAGTGATCTTTAAGGAATAAATGGGTATTAACCAACTAGATGGTGGTGGGGTGAGGGGACATGGGTAGTATGGTATATTTTAAGTACAGAGAACAGCACAAGCAAAGGCACACAAACATGAAACAGCCTGACATGTCCAGGGAAGAGGAAGCAATTCTATATGGCTAAAGAACAAGCTTGAAAACCAAGTGAGATACGAAATAGGAGGTGTGGTAGATTGTTTTAGTAACGGCTCCCAATTTGTCCACAGATCCCTGTATGCACACCCCTTTGCAACTTTGCCACCCCTACCGTCAAAAAGTAGGCTATTTCTCCACACTTTGAGTCTGGGCTCGGCCATTTGACTTGTTTTAGCCAACGTGACAACAGCAATTGTAAGGCTGGAAAAGTGTGTGTGCTCTGAGGCTTGCCCTCTTTTGTTGTTGGTAATCCTGCAACCACCACCATGTGAATGAGGAGTGGAACAAATATCCATGAATATTCTCAGTTAACTATAAAACCCAATTTGTAATTATTATGAGTAATTGAAAAAGGGCTCTTCCCTAACTTCATATAAGCAAACTGTACTTCATATAAGTAAACTGTTTGGTAAGCTCTGTTTGCTTCAGGGAAAGTCACTTCCTTATGCAAAGAAGCAACATAGTCTTGTGGTTAAAGATGCAGGCTCCAGAATCTGATTGACCTGGGTTCCAATCTTGGCTCTATCACTTATATGGTATGTGAATTTGGGCAAGTTATCTAATCTCCCTGAGCCATGGTTTCCTCGTCTGTATAATGGAGATAACCTCATAGGGTTGTGTGAGTCTTATTATTATTTAGCTTTCTCCTTCTGAGACACCACAAACAGCATTTACTATAACCAAGTACTCAACTGTAACTCTCTTTCTGCTCAGATTTCACTTTTCTCTAAATAACGTTAACAGTGTCACACTCAACACACAAGTGTTATGAATGAATCACTGGATACTTAAGACCCAGTGGCAATAGGAAGTCACCAGAGAAGCTATGTCAGGGACTGAGGGGCACTTGCACTGTTCTTCTTCCACTTAGCCACTTCGTCTCCCTGAAGTGAGAGAAGGAGAATGACTATTCACTTCCTCCAAGGCATTCAACTGTTTAAAGGAATCCATTATCAAAGTGTGTCACCTCAACTGAAATATTCCCAGCAGCATTTACAAGTGTCATACTCATCTTCTTCCACTGAAAGAAAACTCAATCCCTAGGCTGTTATTTGGCACCAGCTTCCAGAATGTCTTTCTCTTCTCCCTACTGCTATGTCTTACCAAATTTGCTTTAGTACCATGCAGAGCACCTCCCTGCTCTTTCCAGGGATTGATTTCGCTTCATAGAACGAAGAACTTCCTGCTTCGATGCAGTTCACTGGAGGAATGCCTCCAAGACACTCTAAGCAGCCAAGATTTCATCATCAAAACTGCCATATAAAATTGCAGAACTGTCATACCACATCTCAGGAACAGTATTTATTAATCATTCAAGAAGACTGACAGATTTCGGCAATCCTGTGAAAATGGTTAACATGTCTATAACTTCTCCTAAAGAATCCCAAAAATCCTGACTAGTTTTGTCCCAACAAAGATGTAGAGTGACAGCACAGATTCCACAGAGCATAACTTTGTGGCCTAGAGGTCAACTTGCCTGTAAGCACCACCGTACGAGAGGTGAAAGTGATTTACAAAACTTGTCTGACTAGCAGGTTTCTTGCCTCCAACTTGCAAAGCTCCAGGACTCGGCCTGCCTCCCATTTCCCCACCAGCTGCATTATGATCCCTCATGGACAAGGTTCTGAGCTATTGCTGTCTTTGGTGGTAACACTGAATCTACCAGTTATGCTTCTTCTTCCAAGACTGAAGTTTAATTGGTTTCAATATTCCTTCTCACTTTTACCAAACCTCAGTGGAGCCATACTGAAGAAGCTCATTAAGTTAATTGGCAAAAGAGAAGGAGCTACATTGGCCTCAGACAAGTGCTCAAGGACAAGCGTTCAACAGTGCTCCAATTCCCCCAGACCACCTAGCAGAAGCTGACCAAGCAAGCAGTTGCGATTAGGCAGCCAAGTGAGTAGATCAGAAGGTTCCAAGAATGGGAAAGATGGCCCAATACTTTCTATTTCTAGGAGAGGCAAAGGAATGTCTAATAGATGAGGACCGATTTCCTCACCAGCACACATGGGAAAACGTGGTCTCGAGCCAACTCTCAGCTCAGAAATCATAACTCTTTGCTCCATTTTACGAAAATACAGAACTTTTTGATTTGGTGACAATAGGAAGGGAAGATATATGGCAGATGCTGCATTTTTCTAACTGATGGGGAAATTAGAAAAACCAGGACTTTTGTGTGAGATAACCCTACTATCTTTGCCCCAATTGTCACATAAGGGCAAACTCACCTGTAGGCCCTTGTCTCCATCTAATTGAAATCACTATCTGATAGTCCCCTCAAGGTTACCCAACCCAGAAAGCAGTATAAAAACAGGATAACACAAAGGACACTTACTCTGGGGATTGGTGGGCACCAACCCTACACGTGTGTTGCTTCTGTTGACTTTCTGACTTCCTGGACCCTTGATCTTGATTGCCCACTTGAATCTACTGTAACTACTTTTTCTCCACCTTAGCAACTGGTCACTTGGAATTTGGCTTCTTTCTTGATGGCCTATAAAGCTGCTATGTGTCAATTGCTGAGCTAAACGCTTTAAAGTTGCCTCATTTAATTATCAGAACAACTCTCTGATGTTGATATTACTACTTTTGTTTTTATAGATGAAGAAAATAAGCCCCAGAATTGTTAGGGACTTGCTCAAAATTTACAGTATCAGCTCAATCACTCCTGCTATGCTAAATTCTTATTCTGTACCCTCATTAAAAAAAAACACATTTATTGATATTTAATTCACATGCCATAAAATTCACCCAATGTGTATAGCTCAGTAGTTTTTACTGTATTTACAAGTTGTGAAACCAGCACCATAATCTAAGTTTAGAAAATTTTCATCACCTCATAAAGGAAACCCTACACATAGGCAGTCACTCCCCATTCTCCCCCATACCCTGCCATAAACCTAAGCAACCACTTAATTATTAGAACAAATCTTAAGTAATGAGTAGTCTATTTTCTGTCTCTACAGATCTTCATATCCTGGATATTTCATACAAATGGAATCATACAATATGTGGTCTTTTATGATTGGCTTCTTCCACTTAGCATGTTTTCAAGGTTCATCCAGATTTATGGAGGTCCTTACTCCACCATTCCAGAAGTCCTGCCTCTCTGTCCCCTTTTAACCAGTCCTATCCTTGTTGACACCGATACAATGATGTTACAAAGATCAAAGAAGAATTCTGATACTTATTTGCATAGAATGAAATCTACTATAAACTCTATCTCACAGATTAATCCTGTCTCATCAGGCTATTACTATATAGAGTCCTATAATGAGCTTCATTATGTCCCCCAAAACATATCCAAATCAATCTGGCCAATGGAATTTTATTCTTTGAAGTAAACACTAATATTTCCTCCACCACTGCTGACTATTTACTTCCGAATTTGGGTTTTCTCACTTTCAACTTATCTCCAAAGGCTATCAGCCCAATAATCTTCATATTTCCCTAACTGAATAAGGAAACTTTTTTAACATTTCCAATTTTCAAATAAGATAAAGTGATATAGTAATGCAAGTTACATTTTTTTCTTCTGAACAAGGAAAATGTTCCTACTCCAACAACTCAAACAGCAAATTGTGTGTTTGTGTGTGTGTGTGTGTCTGACACTGAGTGGGTGTGTCTGGGAAAGTTAACAACCAAGTTAGAGAATCTTACCACTTAACAGTTCTCTGGCTACATTTTGTGCTTTAAAATTAGGTCTCCACTTGAAATCCCAACCCTTCTCTAGCTCTTTTTAGTTGTAAGGTCTCTTCTAATTAGTGAAGTGTTGACATATTGCTATTCACAAGGGAGACTCCAGGTTCTTCCATAACTGTAATAAAACTCGAGCAGGGTGCCTCTGTCAGGATAAAAGCCCAAAGTGACCTAGGAAGATATGCACAACTGTGAACATCTCAAGAACACGGGGGGCTAAATGTTGAAAGGGCCTTACCAATTTTCTCGTGCTGCTTTCTTTCCTTGTGTTTGCAGTTGTCAAACTGCCCAGTCAGGTCAGATGATGAACCCACTAATCCTCAACATAAAGATGCAGGTTCTACGTGCAAGCTGTCTGTCCTAGTCTACAGGGCATTTTCAAAATTGAGGTCTGAGGACATACATTTAAAAAAATTCAAATAAATGGAGAGCCATATGATGTTCCTGAATAGTAAGACCAAATATTATACAGGTATCAATTTCTCTCTCTTTAAGCTATAAATGTACTATAATTCCAATCAAAATCACAATTGTATTTTCCTTTGCGAAGTGGACAAAATATATCTAAAGGTCATATGGGATAATAAACAGGAAGGAATAGCCAAAATTTTAAATTAAGATTGTTATGGAAAAACATGCACAGTCAGATATTAAACATATTGTAAAACTATAATAATTGTAAAAGGCACTGGTGCCAGAACAGACAGTTCAGAGCAAGACAATAACAAGTCCAGAAAGAGATATGAATTTACCTGAGTGTTCCATATACAATAAATACGTCATTTTACTGTGGGAGGGGAATAGATCAATTATTCAATAAATAATGCTGGACTAATTGGCATACTATTTGAAAAAAACATTTAGACACCTTTCTCACAATATATATCAACTAAATTCCATATAGAGTAAAAGTTAAATATTTTTCAATAAAAAGAAAAAAATTGTGGGTGAATATCTGAACATAAGAGTGGAGAAATTCTTTATTCTAAGAATAAAAGTAAAAAAGAAACTATAATGAAATGTTATAGGATTGACCACATCAAAATATATGTAAAAATACCATGAATAAAAAATAAAGGAAAATAATTGGGAAAAATGCAACATAAAAAGCAGATGAATATCATTACTAGATAAACACTTTAAAAAAATCGATGAAAAAAGAGCACGCCAATAAAAAATTCAGAAAAAATACACAGGAAATTCATATAAAAGATATGAATGAACTATAGACATATGAAAAGGTAGTAAAATTCACTAGCGATCAAATAAATTAGAACAAATGAGATACGAGTTTCACCTACAAAACTTGCAAAAATATGGAGCAACAAGCAGCATTTTTTAACATTTATAACAACTGGAAATAAAAATGGAATAACATTTCTAGAGAAAAATTTAGCAAAATCCATGAAAATTCTTAAAAATATGCAGTCCTTTTTTTCTAGCAATACCACCTCTAAGAATTCATCCAACAGAAAATAATCAGGAAGGTACATAAATATTTATGTGGGAGCGTGATTACCACAGCATTACATATAATAGCAAAACAAGTGGGAGAAAATGAATGTCTAATGATAGAGGAAGGGTAAATAGACAGTGTGCATGTAAGTTTAATGAAATACTACACAGCTATTAAAATTATTTTATAAAAGGATATTTAATAACCTGGAAAAATGTTCACTATATAAGGTTAAGTGAAAAAAAGCAGGTTACAAAACAATGTATTTAATATGATCCTAACTTTGTAAAATGCATACATATGTGGGCGTGAGTGTATGTGTGTGTATGAGAGTGTATGCGTATGAGTGTGTATGTATGTGGGTGTATAGAAAAGATTGGAAGGAAAGACTCCAAAATATTAACAATATTATCTCTGAATATGAGAATTATTGGTAATTTAAATTTTTTCCTTTGTGCTTTTCTGTACTTTCCACATTTTAAAAATGAACATGTGTTAATTTGAATCAGAGAAAAACACACAATAAATGTTACTTTAAAAATTGAGGTTTTTGGATTCTGGCTCTTGCGTTTTTTTAATTTTCATGATTAATAAAATCTTCACACACTCATACAAACCGACAGAAGCCTCAGGGCGTACACGTCAGCTTTGGAAAATCTAAAGAAAAAAGTGCCATTTCAAGATAAAGTGTTGTTGATCCCATCTCTTCCTTCCTAATCTCAAAGAAAATACATACTCTTCCTTCATCCCTCCTCACCCCATCCCACCCCATCCCTACCCCAAGAACAAATTCAAGGTGAAAGGCCACACTCCACAGCATGGCAAGCAGGCCTTTCCCAACATGGCCTCACCTCTTTCTCAGTCTTGATCTCTCATCACATCCCACCTCCCTCATAAATCTGTAGTAACACTGGACTGCTGAATAAATCATGTTTCCTCACACCTCCGTGCCTTTGCTCACACTGTTCTCTCTTCCAGGAATGCCTTTTCCTCTTCTCTTCACCCAAATAACTCCTACTTCTCCTTCAAGACAAATTCCAGGTATCATCTCCTCTAGGATCCCTACTCAAAGCTGGTTTGAGTGCTTCCACTGAGATTCAGAATCACCCAAGATATACCTCTAAAACCGTACTTTTTAAAACTTTATGTACAAGTCTCCTCTGAGAGACCACAAATCCTCCAAGGGCTAGGATGATGCCTTACACACCCTTGTGTTCCCAGAACATAGCACAGTGCCCAGCATACAGTAGGTGCTCAAGAACTGTTTGTAAAATCGAGAGAAGTGTGCACCCACCACTCATTCAGATGTTAGCTCAGGGCCAATCTTCCTCAGCAAAAAGACGAGGATTAGCAACAGATGTTAGCTCAGGGCTAATCTTCCTCACAAAAAAAAGAAAAGAAAAGAAAAGCTGGAGAGCTGCAGAGAAGTCACAGAAGTGATCAAAGTAGTAAAAAGAAAGTATTCCAAGGGGATATTAGAAAATTATAAAAGATATGGGGTCATTTAACCTGCAATCACTTGGCCAATCTCCCTTCCTGGTAGGGAAGGAGAAAATCACGAGGGATGAGCATAAAATGACCTTGGGCAGAACTCGGATGAACATGAAGTCTTGCCATTTGAAGAGCTGCCGGAGGAAAGTTTGTCCTTCTTAAGCTCCTCAGGACCTTCAGGCTGCCGTCACGTCTGGCTGGAAGCCTTCACATACAAAAGCAAAAGTGCAGTGGGAAAGGAGAGGAATTAAGAAACGAGCCGGAATTAAAAAATGAACCTGGTAAACATTGTGATGCATAAAATGTTGCCTTATAATTATTACAACAAATACTTGTAAAAACACTTTAACTTAATGTAAAGATTGTCTTCGTTGGGAAGGAAACAGCATGAAGTTAACACCTGGGTCTCATTAATATGCATGACAACCTGTTTCCAAGATAAACAACAGCATTCATGTAAACCATTTAATATAAAAGCCATCACACAGAGACATAAGCCATCCGATTCATGCTGAGTTTTTAATTTAAATTTAGTCCATAATTGGGCTGTTTAAACTGAGCATGAAAAAAAATTAAACATTCCAGTTTACATTAATTTTTGTTGGAACTTATGAAACTGTAAGTAACATTTAGTTGTGAAATGGGGAAGTGGTCTGAGTTTAGGGGTAGGGAAAAGCTTATGTCTGTAGTTAACACATAATACTTCAACTCAGAAACACAACATGTTGAATCTTAAAGGGTTAAAATATCAAGCCAATGTCTTGTGAGTCAGTCACATTATGACTAATGTAAATGGCATTGAACATGACAAAATCTGGCTCTGATTCATCATTTAGCACATTTTCCCTTATGTAACAGACTCACTCTAGCTGGTTAGCTCTGCCTTATGTTAGTGAGGCCCACAATAGCAATAATAGTTCTTGTTGATTAAACAGCATCCCGTGCCTCATCCGTCCCAGGCTCTGCTCTATGTCAAAGCAGGGGTGACCTCTGCAGGCTGCCTTTCCCAGGTTCCCATATGAGCTGGTTTCCAGCTATGTTCAGCCAATGGGAGATTTTGAAGGGAGACTGTTACATTGCAGGAAGGAAGAAATCGGGCTATTTCTCTCCCTACCTCTCCACCTAGGGCGGCATCTCTATAGCAGCTAAATCTTCCCTATGGATTCAGTTCCTGACATACAGGTCCACTAAATTTTAAGCTTACCTCAGACGACCAAGCCTCTGGGCTCCGGGAACACCACTTCCTCCCGTTGTTCCTCCGAGCCCTAGCTTTCTGCTGTTGTTAGTTGATGGATTACCTTACCATCCCATGTTTGGCTTCCCAAGTCCTTCATCCCCTTTATTACCAGTTCTCTGCATTAAATTCCTTCTGTTATCAACCCTTGAAGTGATTTCTATTTCTAAACCTTGACCGATGCAAAACTACAGGTATTAGGCACTATACTGTTTTACCTGCATCATCTCATTGAATCCTCACATAATGTGCCCAAAATCACATAACAAGTAATTGATACACTTGAACCCAGATCTATCTGACTATGTGTCCCATACTAAACCTCTATGCTATGCTATATTTATATAAAATAAAAGGATTAAACTAGATTATCTCAAAAGTTCCTTGCAGCTTTGACATTCTATGGAATTATTCTATCACACATTTATTCATTCAATGAATATTTATTGGGCACCTACTATATGCAAGCCACTGTTTCTCAACTCTAGGGACATATCGGTGAATAAAAGACCCCAAAATTCCTGCACTGATTGGCCTTTGATTCTAGTGTATGATGACAGACAATAACAACTAAATAAATAATATATTTAGTGCATTAGATGGTGGTAAGTACTATGAAGGAAAAAATAACTGCAGAGGAAGGATAAGAAGTGCTTAGAGGGGCAAGAGTTGAAATTTTAATTTTAATAAAACTAGTCATCCTATCTGCATTTCCTCTTTCACAGATACAATAGATAAACTGCCAATAAAAATGGAGGGTGGAAAAGCTTCTTACTAAAGACTCAGTTAAATTCAATTAAACTCAACAAATATTTACTAGAACCTTCTCTAATAAATATTCTCTTAACTAATTCTCCCCTTAAACAACTCACCAGATTAACAGAACGTCTCCACGCCCTCTGTAAAACACACTGACTGAGGTCTGAGGTTCAGTGAGCCATTGCTTTTGGTAGGCTAATCTCTAGTTCTCCCATGTGCTTCTGCTCCCACTCATAGTGCTCCAGGCTCACCAAGAGTCAGTTGGGTTTGTTTCCAAAACCTGTTTCTGCCAATTCTAGATGTTATTTGATTGTGTACTTTAATAAAATGTTATGCAAATAAACGAAGTATGTGTGACAAAAGAGATTTTTCTAGGAAAAATTTTACATTAAAAGATTTGGAAAGACTAGTTAAAGAGGAGTCACTTAAAAATTGCTGTCAAATTAGGTGTGGGGGTAACAACTATAAAAAAATAAGGAAAACATTGAAGAAAAAATTAAAGAAACTATAAATAAATGGAAACACATCCCATGTTTATGGACTGGAAGAAAATATTGTGAAGATGTCGATATTATCAAAAGCAATCTACAGATCCAATGCAATCCCTATCAAAATCCCAATGATGTTTTTTTCAGAAATAGGAAAACCCATCCTATGAAATCTCAAGGGACCCCTAACAGCCAAAATAATCATAAAAAAGAACAACAAAGCTGAAGGACCACACTTCCTGATTTCAAAACTTACTACAAACCTATAGTAATCTAAATAGTGTGGCACTGACGTAAAGACAAACATATAGCTCAATGGAATAGAATAGAGATCCCTGAAACAAATTCTCACATATATGGTCAAATGATTTCTGATAAGGGTGCCAAGACCATTCAATGGAGAAAGGACAGTCTTTTCAATAAACAGTGCTGAGAAAACTGGACAGCCACATGCAAAGGAATAAAGTTGGACCCTTACCTAACACCATATACGAAAATTAACTCGAAATAGATCAAAAACCTAAATATAAGACCTACAATCATAAAATTCTTAGAAGAAAACACTAGGCAAAAGCCTCACAACATTGGCTTTGACAATGATTTCTTGCATATGACACCAAAATCACAGGAACAAAAGAAAAAAATAGACAAATTAGACATCATGATATTTTTAAAACTTTGTGCACCAAAAGACAATATCAGTAGAGTAAAAAGGCAACTCACAAAACGGGGAGAAAGTACTTGCAAATCATATATCTGATAAGGAGTTAATATCCAGAATATATAGAGAGTTCCTAAAACTCAACAAAAAAAACCAAACAACTCCATTCAAAAATGGGCAAAGGACTTGAATATAAATTTATCCAAAGAAGATACACAAATGGCCAATAAGCACGTGAAAACGTGCTCAACATCATTAATCATGAGGGAAATGAAAAATCAAAACTACAATGAGATACCACCTCACACCCATTAGGATGGCTACTATCAAAAAAAAAAAACAGAAATAACAAGTATTGAAGAAGATGTGGAGAAATGGGAACCCTTGTGCACTGTTGATATGAATGTAAACAGTACAGCTGTTGTGGAAAACAGTATGGCTCCAAAAATTAAAACTAGAATTACCATATGATCTAGCAATTCCGCTTCTGGGTATATACCAAAAGAACTGAAAGCAGAGTCTCGAAGAGATATTTGTACACCCATAATAAGTGTTTCATGGCAGCATTATTCACAACAGTTAAAATGTGGTAACAACCCAATGTCCATCGATGGATAAATAGATAAGCAAAGTGTGGTATGTACATACAACAGAATGTTATTCAGCCTTAAAAAGGAAGGAAATTCTGACTTACGTTACAGCATGGATGAGCTTTGAGGCCATTATGCTCAGTGAAATAAGACAGTCACAAAAAGACAAATACTGTATGATTCCACTTATACAAGGTACTTAGAGTAGTCAGAATCATAGAGACAGAAAGTAGAATGGTGGCTGCCAGGGGCTCTGGGGAGCGGGGAATAGGGAGTTATTATTTAATGGGTATAGAGTTTTAGTTTTGCAAAATGAAAAGAGTTATGGAGAAGGATGGCAGTGATGGGTGCACAACATTATGAATGTACTTAATGCCACTGAACTGTACATTTAAAATGGTTAAGATGGCAAATTTTATGTTATTATATGTTTTTTAAAATTGGAAAAAATTTAAGGAGAGAATGATTATTTATTACTTTGCAAGTATCTTTAGGATCTCACTCTACTTTAAAGAAACTGTCTTGAAAAATCACAGCTGATGCCTTATAGGTGTGGTTTCTGCAAAAAAAGAGTTTGTGGAACACCAATGAATTCATCCTCAAAGAAAAGGACATGGTAGGTCCTAGATCATAGATAAGCCAATAAATGAATACTTATACATTTCAAGAAAAAATATAATGTTTAAGGTAAGTATGTATCGTGTCTACTTAATATTTTCCTTTACCTGACTTTTTCAATTAACTAAGTAGGTAGAATCACTTTAGATAAGATGGTTTCTATATATGTTCAAAATGTTGTGTTAGGAAGATGACGCCAAGGAGTTCACAAAATCCTTGGGTTAAGTTCGCAAATGACTAGAACATGGATAAAATAAGGCATGTACCATAATTAACCTGGCTGTAAGTCCCAGTTTGGGTCTGCAGTCCTGATGTAATTATTAGTAGAAGACCCTTTTACTCTGGAAAGTGTCCTAGTTTGAACAATAACTTAACGTGGTCACCTCAACAACAGAAGAAATAACTAGTGTCCAGTAGGTTCTGAGGAGGATGAAGACATATCCATTTCATGGTAGAGAGTAGTCTAAAAAGGCTACATGAGAAAGTGATATTTGAACATCCTTCACAAAAATTAACTCAAAATGGATCATAGATCTAGTCTCTTGGTCACTTTGAAGTTTATAATACAGTATTATTGACTATAATAACTATGTTGTGCATTAGACCTCCAGAACTTATTCATCTACTAGTTGCAAGTTTGTACCCTTAAACAGCATCTTCCCAATTTCCCCACCTCCCGGTACCTGCTAACCACCATTCTACTCTCTGTCTTTACGAGTACAGCTTTTTTCGAGTCCACAGATAAGTGTATTGATTTTTTTTTTTTGCTTGAGGAAGATTAGCCCCAAGCTAAAAAACATCTGTGCCAATCTTCCTCTACTTTATATGTGGCAAACCGCCACAGCGTGGCTAGTGAGTGGAGTAAGTCCATGCCCAGCATCCAAGCCATGAACTTGGGCTGCCAAAGCAGAATGCACGGAACTTTAAACATGGCCACAGGGCCAGGCCCTTAGGCTCCACATACAAGTGATATCATACAGTATTTGTCTTTCTCTGTCTGACTTATCTCACTTAGCATAATGCCCTCAAGGTCCATCCATGTTGTCACAAATGGCAGGATTTCCTTCTTTCTCATGGCTGAATAATATTGTTCTTACTACAAAAAGAAGTGACAATTATGTGATGTGACAGATATGGTAGCTAATGCTAAAGTGGTAATCATACTACAAGATATAAATGTATCAAATCAACACATTGTACACCTTAAACTTACACAAGGTTATATGTTAATTATATCTAAATAAAAAAGAACTTTGAAAAAAGTAATATGAAGAAAATTGGGAAAACTCTCTGCCATCCTGTTCCACCTCCTTCACTAAAATGATCCTCCAGTCACATTTGGGAAGAACTGCTCTTGGTGGGCTGTACTCTACAGTCAGTAGATGGTTTCCAAACTGCTCTTTCCTCTGTACTTAAGCTGTTGTCTGGCAGAGGAATGGGCCTTTGAATATCTCCATGCTCAGAAGGAATGAAGGACCATTTCCTAAAGTGGTCAATTGCAAGAGCTCCTGGCAGCTTTCATCACAGAGCAAAATGCAATTCAAATTTTCAGTGAACTGTCAAAGAGAGATGTCTTTGATGTCTTTGACTTAGGGAACAATTTTGTTTTGCATGTTTACATCTTTATTAATCATAAAATCTTGAATTTACATAATCCTTTTTTTTGCTTTCTAAAATATTTTTGTTGGTTTTCTTTTTCTTTTTTTATTGAGGTATAATTGACATATAACATTATATCAGTTTCAGGTGTACAATATAATGATTCAATATTTGCATATATTGTGAAATGATAAGTCTAGTTAACATCCATCATCACACATAGTTACAATTTTTTCTTGTGATGAGAACTTTTAAGATCTACTCTCTTAGCAACTTTCAAACATGCAACCCAGTATTATTAACTATAGTCATCATGCTGTACATTAAATCCCCATGACTTATTTATTTTATAACTGGAAGTTTGTACCTTTTGACCCCCTTCATCCACTTCATCCACCCCAACCCCCTGCTTCTGGGCAACCACCCAGGGACAAATTTAAAAACTCTCTTATCATTGTAATTCTAGAAAAAAATTGTCAGGTAAATAAAATTTCAAAAGAGAGAAAAAAACCCAAAATAGATCATAGACCTAAATGTAAAATACAAAACTATAAAACTCCTAAAAGATAACACAGGAGAAAACCTAGATGACCTAGGGGATGGTGATGATTTTCTAGATACAACACCAAAGACATGATCCAAGAAAGAAATAATTGATAAGCTGGACTTCATTAAAATTAAAAACTTCTGCTCTGTGAAAGACAATATCAAGAGATTTAGAAGATAAGCCACAGACTGGGAGAAACTATTTGCAAAAGACACATCTGATAAAGGACTATTATCCAAAATATACAAAGAATTCTTAAAACTCAACAATAAGAAAACAAACAACCCAATTTAAAAATGGGCCAAAGATCTTAACAGACACCTCACCAAAGAAGATACACAGATGTCAAACAAGCGTATGAAAAGATGTTCCACATCATATGTCATCATAGAAATGCAAAGTAGAACAACAATGACATACCACGACACACCTATAAGAATGGCCAAAGTCCAGAACGGTGACAACACCAAATGTGGGTGAGGATGTGGAGCAATAGGAACTCGCATTCATTACTGGTGGGAATGCAAAATGGTACAGCAACTTAGGAAGACACTTTGGCACTTTTTTACAAAACTAAACATACTCTTACCGTATGATCCAGCAGACACACTCCTTGGTATTTGCCCCAAAGAGCTGAAAACGTATGTCCATACAAAAACCTGCACATGGATGTTTATAGCAGCTTTAATCATAATTGCTAAAACTTGCAAGCAACCCAAATGTCCTTCAGTAGATGAATGGATAAAGAAACTGTTGATGTGGTACATCCTTACAATGGAATATTACTCAGCACTAAAAAGAAATGAGCCATCAAGCCATAAGAAGGCATGGGGGAACCTTAAATGAAAATTACTAACTGAGAGAAGCAATCTTAAAGGCTACATACTGTATGATTCCAACTATATGACATTCTGGAAAAGGCAAAACTATGGAGACAATAAAAAGATCAGTGGTTGCCAGGGGTGGGGGGAAGGAGAGATGAATAGACAGAGCACAGAGGATTTTTAGGACAGTGTAACTATTCTGTATGATATTATAATAGTGGATATATGTCACTATACATTTGTCCAAACCCACAGAATGTACAACACCAAGAGTGAACTCTAAGGTAAACTATGGACTTTTGGTGATTATGATGTGTCAATGTAGGTTTACCCTTGGTAAAAATGTACCACTCTGGTGAGTGATGTTGATAATGGGGGAGGCTATATACATATGTGTGGGTTATATATGTGTGTGTATATGTGTGGGCTATATATATATATGTGTGGGGGCAGGGGGCATATGGGAAATCTCTGTATCTTCCTTTCAATTTTGTTGTAAACCTAAAACTGCTGTAAAAAATAAAGTCTTATTTTTAAAAAGTAGTATTTTATGTCTATATTACCTAAAGCAATCTACAGATTCAATGCAATCCCAATCAGAATCCCAATGACATTCTTCACAGAAATAGAAAAAAGAATACTAAAATTTATATGGGGCAACAAAAGACCCCGAATAGCTAAAGAAATCCTAAAGAAAAAGAACAAAGCAGGAGGCATCACAATCCCTGACTTCAAAACATACTACAAAGCAATAGTAATCAAAACAGCATGGTACTGGTACAAAAACAGACACACAGATCAATGGAACAGAATTGAAAGCCCAGAAATAAAACCACACATATACGGACAGCTAATTTTCGACAAAGGTGCTAAGAACATGCAATGGAGAAAGGAAAGTCTCTTCAATAAATGGTGTTGGGAAAACTGGACAGCCACATGCAAAAGAATGAAAGTGGACCATGTGCTATCGCCATTCACAAAAATTAACTCAAAATGGATCAAAGACCTGAAGGTGAGACCTGAAACTATAAAATTCATAGAAGAAAATATAGGCAACACATTATTTGACATTGGTTTTAAAGGAATCTTTTCAGATGACATGCCTACCCAGACTAGGGAAACTAAAGAAAAAATAAACAAGTGAGACTTTATCAGATTAAAGAGCTTTTATAAGACAAATGAAACCAGAATCAAGATGAACAGACAACCAACCAGCTGGGAGAGAATATTTGCAAAACATACATCTGACAAGGGGTTGATCTCCATAATATATAAAGAACTCACACAATTGAACAACAAAAAAAACAAACAACCCGATCAAAAAATGGGCAGAGGGAATGAACAGACACTTCTCCAATGAAGATATACAGATGGCCAATAGGCACATGAAAAGATGCTCAACATCACTAATCATCAGGGAAATGCAAATCAAAACAACACTAAGATACCACCTCACGCCCATTAGAATGGCTATAATCACCAAGACAAAAAACAACAAATGTTGGAGAGGATGTAGAGAAACAGGAACCCTCATACACAGCTGGTGGGAATGCAAATTGGTGCAGCCTCTATGGAAAACGGTATGGAGATTCCTCAAAGAATTAAAAATAGAGATGCCCTATGATCCAGCCATCCCACTACTGGGAATCTATCCAACGCACCTGAAATCAACAATCCAAAGAGGCTTATGCACCCCTATGTTCATTGCAGCATTATTCACCATAGCCAAGAAGTGGAAGCAACCTAAGTGTCCCTCCACTGACGATTGGATTAAGAAAACGTAGTATATATATACAATGGAATACTACTCAGCCATAAAAAAAGACAAAATCGTCCCATTTGCAACAACATGGATGGGTCTGGAGCGTATTATGTTAAGTGAAATAAGTCAGAAAGAGAAAGACAAACACTGTATGATCTCACTCATATGTGGAATATAAACCAACACATGGACAGAGAAAACTGGACTGTGGTTACCAGGGGCAGTGGGGGTGGGGAGGTGGGCACAAGGGGTGAAGGGAGTCATATATATGGTGATGGACAAACAAAAATGTACAACCCAAAATTTCACAATGTTAGAAACCATTAAAACATCAATAAAAAAAAAAGTAGTATTTTAGAAGAGCACTGAAGGATGAATACAATTTTGACAGGTGGAATTGTCAGGGGGAGCACGGCATAGGAGGAGCAGAAGGGAAACTATCTCCAAAGGTCAACAGGGAATGGTGACAATTTAAGCAAAAGCCCAAAGACTGCAGGTAAGCACCAGCATGTTCAAAGAGCAAGGAATACAGTTAGTCCGGAGCATACGTGAAAAACCTAAGACCAAATTGCCAAGTTAGGTTGCGGCCATCGTGTGGCAGACCCTCAATAGCAAGGTGAGAAATCAGAACTTGACTCTCCAGGCATTAGGGAGGCACTAAAGGTTTTTGAGCAGGAGAATGATGTACTTTTAGCGTAGATATAATGTAGAAAGGTGATTGCCTTGCCCTTTCACCTCCACCCTGTAACAATCAATGACTGTAATTAAATTACACGAGTTATGTCTACCTATACAAACTAACGTTGGGCCAGTGACTTACTACTGTTAGTTAGGTACTTCTGAGGCATTTTAAGGTATTGGTTAAACGTTTGGTTCCTCAGGCAAAACTGTCTGAGTTTAATTTTTTACCTCTACTACTATCTGTGCTCTTTATCTTGGACTAGTTGCTTAAGAGTGCTCTATACCATAATCCTTAAACAGTACAGTGTAGTAGTTAAGGGAGTGATTTGTGGAGTGATTTAAAATCACCAGTCTCTAGTTGTGTGACCTAGATCAAGAAATGTAAGCTCTCTGAGCCTATTTCCTCATCTGTAAAATAATATCAATAATAGTACCCAATATCATTAGACAGTGCTTGGAACATAGTAAGTTCTCAATAAACAGTTGTTGTTATTGTTGTTACCATTTGTATACAGATAGATTTTAGTGGATTTTTCAGACTAGCAAAAATAACACCATTTCTAACATTGTGTCTTTGAAAAAAATGTTTTCAGAATTTCAGGGGGGAGCAGGGGACATCTTACAAAAGAACTTCTCATTCATTCACCTCTCATTCACTCATTCATTCACTCATTTATTCAAAGTTGAAGCCTGAATAAAAATCTACTTCTCTCCTGACATTCTTCAGGCACAATAAAGAATATATTTGGCTTCTGTGTCTTTGGCAAGCTCACCATGTCTGTGATTCATTAGTGTCACAGGAGCGACTGAAATATTTTGGTTTCTATCTCAGTTGAGAGAAATATTGTCGTGTTTCCAGTGCAAAACATTAAATGCATTCTGATACTTCTCTTCTTTTAAAAACCCTGTTCTGATTATAATTAGCATATCCATTAATAAGCATCAAAGGTGCCACACTTGGCTAAAACAAATGTATTTATAAACCACATAATTCTATGCTGGAGCTTAATACAACTCCATCCTCAAAGCCCATTCCAGGAGAGCATCTTACAGGTGTCTGAGCACTGCTAAGGACTCAGCGGGACTACTCCCTCACTCCTCCAGCTCTCACTTCCACCTAGTACCCTTTACTCTGGCCCCTCTTGGCCTACATGGCCTGCTGGTGAGCGAGCCCTCTAAGCCTGTCAGGTTATGCAGGCCTCAAATCACATTGGAACCAGTCCTGCTATGAATCACTTGTGCAAACACTCCAGGCATTTCTGGGGTTACAGAATTGTGACCAGATGTTTCCACATTCACACCTTGGATTTTGCAAAGCCAATATGCCGTGTTTATCTCCCTATCTGGAACCATGTGTGGAGAGGAGTGAAGGGAAAGGAAAATAGTGCTTGCCAGTGGACAGGACAACATATTTTAGTGGAAAGTGCATGGCCTTCGGAATTCCAGATACTTGTGTTTGAATGACAATTCCATCACTTGCTTGCCCTGTTATCTCAGGAAATGAACGTCACCTCCTGGAGCCCTTAATTTTCTCATATGGAAAATGGGATAATAATAGTACCTATCTCATAGGCTTGTTGTGAGGATTAAATTAAAAAGAGAGGGGCCAACCCAGTGGCGTAGTGGTTAAGTTCACGCACTCCACTTTGGCTGCCCGGGGTTCACAGGTTCAGATCCCGGGGGCGGACCTACACACCACTCCTTAAGCCGTGCTGTGGTGGCATCCCACATACAAAATAAAGGGAGATTGGCACAGATGTTAAATCAGGGCCAATCTTCCTCACCCAAAAAAAAAAAGAGAGAGAGAGAGAGAGAAAGAAAACTGTACAGCATAGCACATAGTGGGCACTAAATAAATATTAGTTTCTCTTCATGATTTATAGGTTTCTATGTCAAACAACAGCACTTATCAGGCCACTCCCTAAGTGTAGCCCTTCTAGTACTAGGCACTGTAGAAGGTAGGGTGATTCGTTTTTGCATGTGAAGTATCTGTGTGTTTTTATTTTTGTTTTTTAACAAAGTACTGACCTTAAAAAGATAGGGATGAATCTTGGTCTCCTCTTGGAAACAGTTTTTCTCCCAATCCCTTCCCATTCCTATACAACATGTCACTCTTCTAGGCCACCATGAAACTGGAACAACAAAAGTCTCATATTGATTGCCCATCCTGCAATCATACAATTCTCTCCTGCCCTAATGAGAGCTTTATCTTCTCAGAAAGAAAAAGTAATTTATATTTTTAAAAATTTGAATAATATCACATGTAAAGAAAAGAATTGCGAAAGGACTATGCTCTCGCTTTTTTTATTGCTTTGCAATACCCCCTCTTCCCCCAATCTACTCTCCTTACCCACCCCAACTCCAAATATCCATCCCAGCAAAACATCATCCTGTGAAGATATAAGCAGTGTGTGGATTGCAGCCAAACAATTCACCCTGGTTCTGCTGCCTCCAGGTGATGGTCATCAATCATTACTAAACAAATAGTTATAAGGTTGTTGACCACTTAACATGGATTCATAGGTGCCTAGATCTTTATTACCTATATTCTGTATACTCTAGCTATTTTTTGAGCTAGTTAATTGGAGAGAAGAGTTTTAGGGCAAACATAAGGGATAGGAAAATGAGGCCAAAGTGTATAGTCGTATGGAGCAATTAAGCAGAGTCTAGGCACAAGTCATCAATTCCATGCTACTTTACATCAAAGCATTGATAACTTTATTTTACAGAGATCATGAACATTTTGAAGACATTTCTATTTAGAGAAACATTTTTTTTAATTTTCTAGATATGAGATATTTTTAGGATGCTCTCAGAAAGTGAAATCAATAGCATCTTTGTGTAAAAATAAAATGATGGTTTAGGCTTCAGTTCTAATAGTCTTTATCTATATCTAAACCTGCAAATCAATTTGGAGGGAAATACATAAGTTCCAGAACAGGTTGTGTCAAAACTATTGGTCTATAATCGTTTCTTCCCATCCTGGTATGATGTAGGTCAGTCATAAGACATAAGTCTTATTATACAGTACATATTCCCACACTTTCTTAAATGGAGGCTAATAAATATAATTTAGTCTTTTCTAGATGCTCCAATGTCTTTAAAATGAATGAGAATGATTGTATTATGCTATACAATCTATAATACAAAATTATAATACAGTGTAATGCTAATAGTCCATATGCTAAGTGACCCCAGACTATGGTACTTTTTGAGATTTTTATGGTTTATTTTGTTGTTTCCTTCCTCACTTAGACAAGTATAAGCTATCATTTCTTACTGTTGTCTGTTTCCCTTTAAGAAAGTTTTCCTTCTAATTTGCTTCAAGCGTTCATTCATTCAGAAACATTTATTGACTGCCAATCATACGTCAGACAACATGTTGGGCAATGGAGATATGACAATAAGAGATACGGCCCCTGACATCTAGGAGCTCACAGTGCATTTGAAGACAGACAAGTGAAGAGGCAATTATAATGCCATGTGTTATATCCTACAATAAAAGGAATCACAGGGCACTATAGAGACAGATAATAGTGGCTACCTAATCTAGACGGGGTAGGGGACAAGTTGGAGATGTCGGTGAAGTCTTCCTGGAGGAAGTTATCACTGAGCTAAGTTTTGAAAGATAAGCAAGAGTTACCCAAAATGTAGGGGGTAAAGGGTGATTTAAGAAGATGGTGCAGTAACCTATGCTTATGTGGTAATCCAGGCAAGAAGTAATTTGGTCTTGAATGGTAGTAGCAGCTCAGATGGAGAGTAGGAGAGATAGTAGAGAGACATTTGGGAGGTACTATTCAGCACAACTTAGCAATTCATTTAATGTTGGGGTGGGGGAGAGGCAGAGTCTAGGAACAAGCTTGGGTCACAGGGTCAACAAAGAAATCATCAAGCAGGATAAAAAAATACAGAAGAAACAAGTGTGAAGAGGAAGACAGTAGATTTAGCTTTGAACATATTAGCTTGGGTGGATATTTTCAGTAGGCAATTGATTTATGGGATCTGGTGCTCGAGAGAGAGAGAGAGAGAGATGCCAGAGTTTTTACTGTGTCGTGGGTTAAAAAATTGGAGAACCAAGTTCATTTAATCTGTGCATAAAATAAGGAAAATAGCTCTGACAGAGGACCTGAGGAGCTTCTGTATGAACATGAGCTTTACGGTGATGACTTTTTGGAAACCACTTTTCTGTGTCTAATCAGCATCTCAAACTTAACAAGTACAAAACAGAACTCTCAATTTCCACTCGCACCCCAACGTATTTCTCTTCAAGTCTTCTCCACCTCAATTAATAGCATACCACCACCCACCCAACTGCTTGATGCAAAACCTAAAAGCTATTCTTTAAGTCTCTCTTTCCTTTACCTCCCATATCCAATATACCTGCAGGTCTTATCAACTCTACCTCCAAAATATACCCTGAATCCATTCACTGCTCTCCATTTCCATTGCTCTCTCATTAGTTCACGCCACCGTCATCTCAGGCCAATACCACTGCAAGAACATCCTACTTCCCTACTTCCAGTCTTGCCCAAACAAGCCAAGTGGTTACCACTTCCGGGCCTTTGCACTTGTTAATCTCTCTGGCAGTTACTTTCCTCTGGTCTACACATGGTCCACTCCTTCTTGTTGAGGCCTCAACTCAAACATCACTTTAGAGGCCTTAGAGAGGCCTTCTTTGATAACCTCATTAATTCAGGCTTGGCCTCATCACACAATCCCACAAGTCACTCTTTCACAGAACTCCATCTTATTTTCTTTATAGCATTTGTCTCTTTATGAAAATCATCTTGTATATTGCCCTATTTATTATTTATTGTCTGTTTCACATCCCCCTCAACACACACACCAGAATATAAGAGAGCAGAAATTTTATCCATTTTGCTCACATTTGTATTCATATCTCCTGCAATAGTTCTTAGCACCTAATAATTGCTCAATAAGTATTTGTTAAATGTTGAATGAATGAAGATATTTTTATTATTCAGAGGCCTTTTTGTTTCTCACTGCCTGGTTCTAGATTGTGTTGTGTTATTCTCTGTGTGTGCATCATGAGCTTGCAAAGTCATGAGACTGATTTTCTTATGTGGTTCATAAACTGGCTCTGAATATATATATATTCACCCAGTAAAATTCCATTTTTACAGAATTGACAGGCATAAAATGCACTCTGTAAAAATAGATTTTCCAGAAATTAGCAATATGCCCTATGAACATACTAAGAATTCTAATCCATTTAAATAATGATGAAAGAGAAAACTTTCTGACTTTGTTATGTTTTTTGCAATACACTGAAGCACAATAAAAGACAAAGATCCAAAAAAGTGACTTAAGTCTTCAACACTTATGTTTTGAAAATTTTACTTCTGTCCAAAGAGGAGTCCATCAAAATGAAATTTCCTTTAAGTTTTCAGACAAACCGGGATATAACTTTCATTTACAGGTATCCTCTTGCCTGCAAGCTTCAGCCTTTAGCTACTACCCTGTGGATAGGCATGCTGACAGAAATCACAAGGATTTCTCTAGCTCCCACCTCAAAGAAAAGGCCAAAGGATCAAATGTCACCCCTGCAAAGGAGGAATTTTAACCAAACTGCCCACAGCAATTTGCATCTGCCCGCTGTCCCTGATGACCTTCCCAGACATACAGAACTCCCAGAGATTGCTCTTGCATGCTGCCACAGACCCGGGAGTGCAGGCGGATTATGTTTTTCAATCGCAGTTAGGCTCAATCATGAAACTACACATCTTCCGCGGGATTCAGGTCCCCTTGCCAACACTTCCCTTGCTGCTTGTACGCCTAGTTATGTCCAAGTGGGCAGGGGATGGGGCACTATTCTGAGAGGTGCTAACGAATTAGGGAGTTTAATTCCTATCTGAGTGACATAAGGATAGTTTGTTCAGAGCCTTCTCTACTCATAAATATCCTCTCAGAGCGGTTGTTACATAAGCCTATAAAATCATCTGGCTAATTAATAGAAGAAGTTTAACAATGAAAATTTTACCCAGAGAGGAGAATATCAACTGTTATTCTAACCAAGACTTTGTCTTCTCATATCAGAGCCAAAGAGACTTGCACTTAAAATACATAAAGCTGAGTATGTGTACATGGGTGCATAAGGTGGGGTTCATAAACCCTTATCAGATCAAATTGTTTTCATAGTGTATTTACCTCACTGGGTAAAAGCTTGCCAGGCAAGAAGTACATCCTGAAAGAATTCTATTCCCCATATAAGGAGTGACAGATTCAAGATCAGAAATGCTCTCAAGTGAGATAAAATTATACACCCTGCTCTGTTTGCTACAGATTAAATCGGCAGGAAAAGAGGTAATGTAAATACTGCTCTGCCGAAGCTCCTTATAGAAGGCAGCTGGAAAACATGGACTCGAAAGCCTCATTTCAGCTGGTGGAAGCATACTGAATCCAAGGTTACCTCCATATCAAGAAAGTTTTGCTTGACTAGGAAATTAGCTCTGCTTAAACCACTAACATCAACTTCTCTTTTATAGTTTATAGACATTACTAAGTGTTCTGTTTTGTTCTGTTTTGTTAGGTATAGAGAAAAGAGATCTGGTATTATCCATCATGAAATGATGACAACTCTTCCTTCAGCATGTATGCTAAATCTGACCACTTCTCACGCCCTCCACTGCCTCCATCCTGGTCCAAACCGTGCTCATCTCCAGCTTGGATTACTGTAATAGCCTCTTTACTGATGCCTCTGACGCTGTCCTCACCCTCCCACCTCATTCTAATCCCAACACTGTTACCAGAGTGACCTTGCTAAAATAAAAGTCAGATCAAGCTATTCTTTTACTCAAACACTCCATCCCAAATTGATCCCCATCTCACTCAAAGCAAAAGCCAAATTCCAGTAGGAAGTAGCAAGGCTGGGATTTTAGCCCATTCTATCTTCAGAACCCATCCCCTTAGCCACAGCTTCCAGAAGCTTTGAACTTTGAAGCTGGCCTTCAACTAGTTCCCATCTTTATTTGTCCACTGTTCCCACGACAGACCTGTACCATCCTGCTGCTTTCTGGTACTCCAGAACCCTGCTGTGCCCTTCTACCCAGGCTTGCCTTTTCTTGCCTGTGCCACATGTGAGGAGCCTTTCCCTACAAATCCCCCACCCTCTATCCTTGAGCACCACGTACTCATCATACATTTATTCTTCCATTTGAGAAGTATATATGGACCACCTACCACATGTCAGGCACTGGGAATACAGAGATGAAGTCTGCCCTCAGTCTAAAAATTCACAGTTTAGTGAAACAGAAATGAGTGTTTGCAGACTAAGCGAAAGGTGTCAGTAGAGAGGAATCTCAGAGATCAGAGCCACGATCTCTCTGAGGTGACAGCTAGCTAATGTGCTAAACATCTGCCCTCACAGATTAACAATGTGCATTTTTAACAGAAACCTTCTAAAGAAAATGACTGAACCTTGGCCGAGAAGAGTGATGCTAATGGCAGCAACTCCAGGTTCTGTAGCAAGCTGATAGGTTTGATATATTAGGACAGGGGTTCTTTAAGAAGACTCTTAATTAACGTCAGATTAGGTCATTGCTCATTCTGACTACACAAAGGGCATCTCCTTAAAGAATGGTCATTATAAAGTCAATATTTTTCAGGGGCTAGTAAACAGGGCCAGTACCTGGCTTCAAGACTACCCGTTTTGTACGCATGTACACTTGTTTCAGGGAAGGTGTGATCAAGGGCCTATCCTAATCCATGTAACAATAAACCAGAATATAACATGTTGGATCACTATAGAGACTACAAGACAGAAATTATGGGAGAGCACAAATGCACTCAGTTTGACCAAAATCAGAAGATTCTGAGAGTAAATGGTGATAGAGATGTGGAGTTATGAAACTACACTGAAATGCTACAGGATTAATGTGGTAGTTACCAAAATGTAGTACTGAATATATATGTTTTCCTTTTTCTTTTCTGGATATTTGAATAAATACTTTTTAAAAATTACTTATCCCACTGCTAGGTATCTACTTAAGAGAAATGAAAACCTACATTCACACAAAAACCTTTACAAAAATGCTTAAAACTATTATGCTTTATTCATAACAGTCAAAAAGTGGAAACAGTCTAAATGCCTTTCAACAGGTTAATGGTGAAACTGTGATGCATCCTACCACGGAACACTACTCAACTATAAAAAGGAAGGAACTAGCAATACCTACAACTTGGATGAATCTTAAATGCATTTGCTAGGTTAGAAAAGCCAAATTCAAAAGGCTACAGGTCATGTGATTCTATTTATATGACATTCTGGAAAAGAGAAAACTATATGAATGAAAAATAGGTCAGTGGTTGCCAAGGGTTAGGTATGGGAGAAGGTTTGAACTTAATGGGGCAGCATGAGGGACTTTTTGGAGTGACGGAACCATCCTGAATGGTACTGGTGGATACATCACTATATGCATTTGTCAAAACCCCACAGAATAGAACAACGCACCGTGAAGTGAATTTTATTGTATGTAAATTTTAGAAAATTCAACCAGAATGTTGGGGGGAGGGGTGATGGATTGCAGACTGTGACAAATGCATCTAACTGTATTACAAATGAGTCACATGATGAAGGGGACAGGGAAGAAAGGAGCTGACCTAAATAACTTTGGAAAACAGAGTGCTGACTGGATAATATAAAGCTAAAGACCAAAAAGCAGTATACAAACACTGCACTCTAGTTCACAAATTTATTTCTCATAGAGGTGTGGCTTAGGGATTCTGAAACTACTTCTTAGTATACTAGGGTTGAAAAATTAAGTAAATATACTATAGATAATGAGAACCAGATTTTTCAGTAGCAGAGAAAAAAGGTACAAGTTAAGGAAAGGGAGAAGACTAAAATGAGCCCTGTGTGCTCAGTTGGAGTCATGGGTATTAATATGGACTTGTGGTTTTTTCTTAATGTAATCCAGATAGCTACAGAAATAAATATAGACGTGGGCTTGAATAAGTTAGTACATCCTATATTTCCTAGCTATATCCACTGAGAGGGGCTAGAAGCAGTGACGTCCCAATAGCAAGCACACTTAAGGCACAGATCATGGTTTTCAAACACCATTCTCCATTAAACAAAGGACTGGCTGATTCCAGGGCTGGAGTAGGGAAAACAGAAGATGAGCCTGGAGCATCTTGTGGTGATGAAAATAAGGAAGTGCTTGGAAAAAAATAAAGATAAAGGGCACATTGAGAACAGGAGTCAACTTGAAAGAGATTTCAATGGCCAACGTTGGAGCAATTTGAGCAACAAACTAAATAAAGATAATATAGAATTATAATTCAAACAATAAAATAAATATCTATTAGTTTGTGCTGGTATAAAAAATAATTGAATAAATAAATGGGGGGAATAGAGACAACTCTTTCTTACAGAGGAATTCCAATTTTCCAATTAATAAACGTATAAGAAATCAGGGAAACAGAAAATCACCATTAGAACATCACAGTAATAACTGCTGTAGGCAAGATCAACTGATGGATGCTAATAGTAGTGGGTAAATCTTAAGCAGAAATAGGATATATGCATACTTTCTAAGTCTCTCTCCCAAAATGTTTAGTAATTACAAAGGGAGAAATAGTAAGTTTACAGTGGAGACTCCTGACGGACACCAACTTAACTGAGTGACCAAGATTATCATCAGCCACACTATAAAGTGACATCATTTACCCCCTGATAGACTGCACAAAGAAGCACACGTCACTATTAGCCTTCCCAATAATGTGTAACCTCAATCTAATCACGAGAAAACATTGGAAAAGCCCCAGTGGAGGGATATTCTACAAAATAACTAGCCAGTACTCTTCGAAAATGTCAAAGTCATGAAGAACTGTCACAGATTGGAGGAGACTAAGAAGACATGACAACTAACTGCATTCCAATCCTGAATTGGATTCTGGAAGAGAAAAGGGACATTAGTAGAAAACTTGGCAAAATCTTAATAAATTCTGTAGATTAGTTAATAGTATTATACTAAGGTTATTTTCTTGTTTTTCATAATTGTACCATGGTTATATAAGATGTAAACATAAATGGAAACTAGGCGAGGCATATGCAGAAATACCCTATACTATTTTTGCCATTAGTCTAAAATTATGTAAAAATAAAAATTTTCATAAAAATGAATTACCTTTCCCAAGAGAACAAAAGTAGTAAGTCTAGTAATGGAAAAGACCATATATGCACTTCTACTGGCTAAGAGAATAGTTACCCCTCATCAACCATCAACGCAAAAGAACATCATAACTTAGAGGGAAGAATAAGAAACGAGCATTTATGTCAATTTTTCCTCTGGCCAATACCTATCAAAGTTACTTGTTTTAATTTTTGTCACTGTTTTTAAGTAATTTTCTTTTTTTTTATAATTTTATTTATTTATTTATTTTTCCCCCAAAGCCCCAGTAGATAGTTGTATGTCATAGCTGCACATCCTTCTAGTTGCTGTATGTGGGACGCGGCCTCAGCATGGCGGGAGAAGCAGTGCGTTGGTGCGCGCCCAGGATCCGAACCTGGGCCACCAGCAGCGGAGCGAGTGCACTTAACCGCTAAGCCACGGGGCCGGCCCTTAAGTAATTTTCTTACCACTTAAGTGGACACACAGGGGAAATCACTATTGCTGCCTAGGTGAATATTGAGATGCTGAAAGCAATGTACCTGTAGATTCATGTATGAAGAAAAATAGGATTTCCTATATTTCTTCCTCTGAAAAGTTGGTATGGTTGTCAGCCACCATGGAGGCTAATCTGAAGACTTAGAACAAGTAACCAAGAGGCTCGAACTACCTTGGCTTGCTCAAAGTAGGAGATGTGTAGGTACTCTTCATATGTCTTTAAACTGTTCTTACCAGGCCTCTGGAGGCACTGGAGCGGAAATTAGGATGATAAGGTAAATACGAGACTAGATGGCAGCCTAGAACATCTGCAGACTAGACATACTTAAATCTAGATGAAGAACTTCATGAATAAGACACCAAATAGTATCCCATACCTTCGGTCCCAATGAGAACTATTAGAACCATGATTTAAATAGTAGCTAACTTACTAAATGCTGGCACATTGCTCGAATTAACACTGTTAATCCTCACAACTGATGTATGAGATAGGTGCTTGTACAATCTTCATCATTAACAGATGAGGAAATCACTCTCCACTGAAGTTAAGTGAGTAGCCCCAGTCCCACACTCAATAAGTGGTAGAGTCAGGCTTTAGACCTAGACAGTCAAGGTCCAGTACCCATGGTCTTAATAGCTATGGTATGGTGCCTCCCCACAAAGGCTAGCGTCAGAGGGCTCTCATTCTGAAATACCTAAGAATTGGGAACCATATTGAGGAATATGGATTTCTACAATACTGATTTGTTATTTTGAGCCTTGTGTACTACCAAGATTATGCCTTCTGCTTAGACATATTACATATCCACTTTGAAATTTTACAAAAATATCACTTGTCTAGCAGTTGATGACATGCTCCCAGTGCAGTCCCATTTTCTAAGCACGAGGCAGAGCCAGAGGATGTCCATTCAGCTCACTCTCACATTTGAGTTTAAAAAAATGATCCCTAAAAACAAAATGATCCCTGTGTGTAATTATGAGAACAGTCAACTGAGAAGCCACCCAAGCAAACTCATGAAGTTCTCAGAAAGTCAATCCAATCCCTGGATTTAGCTGTCATGAATAATGTGAGTGTTTCCAAGGCTCTACTAAGAAACTGTTTGGTGATTTGCTTATAATAAATAGTTATTCTGGAATGATTTAGAACGTCTTAGAAAACTGTACTCAGCAGTCTGTTAAGCTAGAAGGTTTGAATAGTCAAAAAAGATAGATTTCAATCATTAATTAGGAACACCCACGTCATTTATCCTACAAAAAGTCCACTGTTATTGTTTGAGATGATCTTATTGCTGTCTCCACAATTTTAAGTAGCATAAGCTTTAATTTTAGAAAGTAGCTACTATATACTTCATGAATATATAAAAGATTTACTTATCAATTTTGCTGATGAACCAAAGCGGGAAAAGATTAACTAATTCACTGGAGGGCGGAATTCCAATTCAAAATATTTTCAATAGGCTAAAACCAACAAAAATTCAATTACACAAATACAAGATGGGGGAAGCCTGACTTGACAGCAGCAGTTCATGTGCAAAGAACTTGGGGACTTTAGCTGATCACAAATGCACTTAAGTCAATAGCGTGCTGTGGACTCTGAAATGACTAATTTTAGAGATTGTAACCTGCATTAACAAAAATTGGGTCCAGTCCCCAATTTTTGTGTCATTCTTTCTGTACACTCAGCTGATCAGACCACATCTGGAACACTCTTGTCCAGTTCTTGGCACGACATTTTGAAAGGCAGTCAGTGGCAGCTTCAGAATTTCTATATAGAAAGGGCTTAGGGTACTGAAGAATTTAGGAATGAGATGTCAAAATGTCTGTAATTTATTTGAAGATATTTCAGTAAAAGAAAAAAATAGATGAAGCGAATATGGCAAAATGTTAACAACTGTTAAATCTAGGTGATGGGGTATATACGAGCTCATTATGTGAATCTATTTTTCTGCATGATTGAAAATTTTCAAACTAAATGGTAAAAGAAAGGGGCCTCAGTGCGTCAATCTGGTTGGAAGATGGTTGGAGCAGCTAGGAGACTTTCCTGAAACTGCATATATGTAACAAACACGTTTCTATTTAGATCGTGTATTTATTTGAAGTGGCTTTGGTGGGGACTAATGGAGATTTGGAGGGCATAAGTTAAAGTCCTCCCAGGTACTATCATTGTTGAAAATTCCTAATAAGTCCCTTACCCCAGGTTTGCAAAGGACCACAGAAAATTTTAAGGGAGGCCAAAGCGTATCAAGGCCTCCTATTTACCCCAGTTACCTCCGCAAGTCCCAGCCTCCCAGCATGCATCATTACCTGGATTCCTAACCCCTTAAGGCTCCATACATTCCCTAATCTGACTCGATATCCTGCTTATCAATGATCTCCCAAGCCCTCCTTCCATGCCCTCTGAAACTCAAAGACCATCATCAGCAAATTCCTCTACATCCTCAACATTTCACTGTTTTTCATTCTAGTGGGAGTTTGGCTCTTCCCTGAGATCTCTGCTTCCGTGCAGCCCTCTTGGATGGTGGATGTTTTCTTTCCACACCCTTCATATCACTCACTGGACCTAGAGATAGAGGAGTGTCCTCTTTCCTCCTCTTTGTCATTTCCAGGCCATTTCTCCTCCCTCTTTCCTCAGAAATCCCAGCCCACTTAAAGTGTACACCATCAGACTATGCCAACTGCCACCCATCCTTATGGCTGCCCTTCACCAACCTCCCAGTCACTCCCCTTCGTTCATTCATTGGAAATGTCAGCACCTGGCTCCCAGTCTTTTTCTCCCATCACTTCTCCTGTGAGTTCAATATCCACTTGAGGACATAGCTAATCCCTTGGTCCCACTGTCCCTTGAAGTAACTTCTAACAACCGTTTGTTTTCCATTATCCCAGCCAAACATGCTGATGGTCACACTCTAGATGTTGTTATTACCAATAACTGCATCACCTTCAAAATTTCAACTTCAAGCCTCCCTCTCTCCCACATAACTTCCACCTGCAACCCATGGATCCTACTACTCTCACTGTCCGTCTGTACTTTCATATCTTCACTTTCCACACTACCCTGCTAAATCCCATTGTCCTCCATTATATCCACTGCCTTGTATAAATCTGCAAGTGGAGGAGGTATCCTTGTACTCCCTCCATCGGACTTAACCCTGGTTAAGGACAACTCCACCTACGCAGCAGAATGGTCCCACTTTAAATATTTGACCAGAAATCTCAAGTGGGCCTTCAGCAATGCCTGACAACCCTAAATTGTCCTAATTGGTTTCTGTCCTTCTTTTCGAGACAACTATTTCACACCTCTCTTCCCTCATGAAACCTCAAACAACTCTACTTCATAATTCTTAGCTGATGATTTCACTTCTTGTTTCATGGAGAAAATGCAAACAATCAGAAGAGAACTACCTCATCTTCAAACCAACAAGTCTGTCAACTCACCTGCACTGCTACCCATACACCCTGCCTTCTCTGCTCTTATTAAGGAGGAACTTCCCACATTCCCATAAGGCCAGTCCTTCCACTTGTGCACAGGACCTCTTCTGCTCTCAGCTATTCAAGCGTTTTGCTCCAGCAGTTAACCTCTCTCTCTTATGTCATCAATTTTTCTTTCCATCAATATGCTTTTGGATCATTCCCATCAGCATATAGACACGCTACAAAATCTCCCTTCTTAAGCAAACAGAAAACCTCTTTGATCATGTATCCACCTCCAGTTACCTCACAATTTCTTTTCCCTTCTTTATAGCAAAATTCCTCAAAATACTTGTCTGTAGTGCTCCCTGCATTTCTTCAACTCTCATTCTCTCCTCAACCCACTGAAACTAGGCTTGTGTCTCCATGCTACCGACAGCACTCTTATCAAAGTTGCCAACGACCTTCATCTTGCCAAAGCCAAAAGCAAACATTCATTCCTCGTCTTATTAAACTTCTCAGCAACATTTAGCTCAGCTGACTATTCCTTCCTTCTTGAAACATATCTTGGCTTCTGTGACCACACAGTCTCCTGTTTTGTTTGTTGTTGTTGTTTTTTTCTCCTATGTCTCAACCACTTTTTCTCAGTCTCCCTTGCTGATTCTTCCTCATCTTCCCAATCTCTAACCATTGGAATGCTCCAGGGCTCAATTCTTGACTGTTATCTCTTGTCTATCTACACGCTGAGGACCTTCAAATGGCAAGCCCTGACTCTCCCCTGAGCTCCAGATTATTCCATATTTCCATATGGATGTCTAA
Organism: Diceros bicornis minor; assembly: GCF_020826845.1. NCBI lineage: Eukaryota > Metazoa > Chordata > Mammalia > Perissodactyla > Rhinocerotidae > Diceros > Diceros bicornis. The sequence continues at coordinate 97,355,376 of NC_080781.1, read as the reverse complement.
TAGGCAGCTCAAATTTAACACATATCCCAAACAGATTCTTGATCCTGTCTCTCCATTCTGTTCCTCACCCAGTCTTCCCCATTTTAGTAAATGGCACTACCTCCCATTCAATTGTTCAGGCCAAAACCCTAGGGTATCATCCCTGACTCCTCCTTGTTCCTTACATAACACATTAATCCATCAGTAAACCCTGTCGGCTCTGCCTTCTATCCCAACCTAACTTCTCTCCACCTCCAGGGCACCATCACTTCTTGTTTGGCTTATTTGAAGAGCTGCTTAATTGTTCTCTCTGCTTCTATTCTTGTCCCCTAGTCTATTCTCCACAAAATAGCAAGAGTGATCTTTTCAAAACATAATTCATAGCACCTCATTTTCCTACCTAAAATCTTCAAATAGATTCCAATCACGATTAGAATAAAATTCACATTTTGCACTGACTTTTTCCTCAGCCTGGCTTGCCCTCTTACTTTATTCAGGTCTCCACTCAAATGTCACTTCTTCAGAGAGGCATTTATGTGATCACCCTACCTAAAATAGCACCCCCCATCACTCTCTGTTCCTGTATCTTGCTTTGTTTTCCATTGTACGACCTATCACATCTGTTATTATTTATTTGCTTACTTGCTTTTGATCTGTCTCCTACACTTAGAACATAAGCTCCAGGAAAGCAAAGGTATTGTCTATGTTTTTCACTAGTGGCATATAGTATTTAGGCGCTCAATAAATATTTGTTGAATGAGTGATTGCATCCAGAGAAAAAATGATCAGGATAATCTGGAAACCATAGCATAGCTTATGGGAAAGAAGACCATAAGGTGCCACAATTGCCTTTATCTAAAACTCAGAGGGCTTTGCCTTATTCTGTACAGAGGAATAAGCATGACATTTACAGGGTAGAAATTACAGAGAGGCAGGAGGAGGAAATTTCTAAAAACCAGAGCCCCAAATAAGCCTCATGAGGTAGTGAGCTGTTCGGTATTTATTTCAGTGATGGGAGGACCAACATTTATTGGGAGCCTGCTATATGCCAGGTTTTGTACAAGGCCCTTAATATAGGTTAGGTACATTGCTTCATTTTGTTTAGTCTTCCCAACTATATGAGATAGATTTACTTGTTATCATCCCCATTTTATAGATGAGGAAATTAATCCCAAGTGTCCAAGGTGGAGCCTTTTCACTGTACCATACTGCCTCCAAATGCGTCAGCTGAGCAACTCCTATCTGACAGGAAGATTGTAAAGCAGCAATTTACCAAGTGTGGTCCACAAACCCCTGGGAGTCCCTGAAACTCTTTTAGGTGTTTAGTGAGGTCAAAACTATTTTTATGATAACACTAAGACATTATTTGCCTTTTTCACTCTCATTCTCTTATGAATGTACCATGGAGTTTTCCAGAAGCTACACATGAGGAGTCATTGCTCTGACAGATAATGGAATGTATGCTGTATATTCTTTTGTTTTTTAATTTTTCCCAGTTTAAGTTTTTCATATAGTAAATATTGATGAATATAAGCCACAGAAACAAAAGCACTTTGAGGTTCTTAATAATTTTTAATAGTGTAAAGTGACCTTAAGATCAAGAAATTTAAGAACCACTGCCAAGAAGAAATGGAAGGTCTAAAGTTCAAAGGCCTCTGAAGTCTCTTCCAACTCAAAGATTCAAGGATTTCCATGGAATTGTTTGGAAAACAGAGTTAATCTCAAAACCTGTTTTGGTTAAACTCCCAGGTGTGGAAATTCTTTGTTAAATGTCTGTGTCCTCTTCATTACCTTGGTCACTATAATGGAATTTTTCTTTGAAGACCCAGTATCCTACACAAACTCACGGTCATCAGTCCCTATGGCTGGTGATGAAGAGAGTACAATAATAAGACATGCTCAGTCCCAACATCTTGTTAGTTTGGGTCTGGGGATTTTTTCTACTTGATGTTTTGTTATGGATGTTTGTTTAATTTATAAAAGTAAAATTTAAAATCACTGAGTGGGGGGCCAGCCCCGTGGCCTAGTGGTTAAGTTTGATGTGCTCTGCTTTGGCGGCCCAGATTTGTGGGTTCGGATCCCGGGCATGGAAATACACCACTCATCAGCAGCCACGCTGTGGCTGTGACCCACATACAAAATAGAGGAAGATTGGCACACATGTTAGCTCAGGGAGAATCTTCCTCAGCAAAAAAAAAGAAAAATAAAAAATATAAAAATCATTGATGTGGATTTGTTTGCTTGTTTTTTGTTTTTTGAATCACAGTTTTCTTCTAATAGCAAAGTAATGAGGGAAGGAGAGTGGACAGAAAAGAGAACTTTCCATAACTAAACACCTACTGTACGTCAGGTGCAATATAATATGCTTTAGCTGTCATTTGCTGAGCATCTACTATACCAGTCACTTCACTCAGTTCTTGATATGCATTATCCCCAATTCTCACAACCATCCTGGAAAACAGGTATTACCAACTCTATGACAGATTGTCTGAAAAAAAGTGGCTGCAATAATTACCTTCCCTACGTCCATGCCCTTGGGTAGTCCCTTCCCACACCTACTCTAGACTTGGTCATATGCCTTACTTTGACCAATGGGACAATAGCAATTATGAGCAAGCCAAGACTTGAAAAGTGCTTGTGCAGTGAGTCTTGCTCTCTCTTGATGCTCTTGGTAACCCTCACTCACCAGATGAATCAGCTCACTGGGTGATGGAAGACACGTAGCCCAGTTACTTCCATCACCCCTGTTGACAACCAGCCTACTGCCAGATATATGAGTGAGGACAGTTGCTGTAAATGGATGAGTGAACCCCACTGACACACATGAAGCAGAGACAGTCCTAGCTGAGTGCAGTCCAAACTACCAACGCACAGAATCATGAGCCAATAAATGATTGTTTTAAACCACTACGTTTTGAGGTGGTACGTTATGCAGCAAATGCTAACTGATAACAATGCCCATTTTACAGAGAAGGAAACTGAAGCTCAAAGAAGTTAAATAACTTTACCGAGATCATTCAACAGCCAGTATGTGGCAGAATGAGAATTTTAAACCTAGGTCTACATATTACTTCATTTAATCTTTACATCTGCTCTATGAGATAGGCATACTATTATTACTATCATTTTAAAGATGAGGAAACGTACAGGGAGGTTGAACAATCTTCCCAAGGTCACGCAATTAAGTAGTAAAATGCTAACTGGACTTATTGTGGTGATCGCTTTGCAATATATACAAATATTGAATCATCATGTTGTACCCCTGAAACTAATATAATGTTATGTCAATTATACCTCAATAAAAAAAAGAATGAGGGGGAGATCAACAGAAATAAATAAATAAATAAGTGGTAAATCCAGGATTTAAACTCAACTATGCCTGATCTCAGAGATTGTGCTACTTTCACAACTGTAGGCTGTGGGTTCCGGTTCATTGAGGGTACCAGTTAACTTATTCTTCTCTGCAGAAAAACTGATTGCTCTAGCACTGTATCAGCAACCAACAAGATTGCATTTAACACTGCACTGCACAACTCCAAGCACACAAACACAAAAAGTATAAAGAGCAATGGAAAAGGAACAAGACTTGGGAATTTGAGTTATTAAAACAACAACAACAACAACAAAACATTAGAAAGTAGGTCTGGTTTTATAAATAAGAGATAAGAAAAACTCATTAAAATAACCAAGGCACTAAGAGAAATAGAATGTAAGACAGGAGCTCATGAAAAGGGTATTTTAAATTGGAAACGAAGCTGCTGGCAGGCAACTGCTCAAACCAAAGAGGAAAGTGTTCGTTAACACTAAAAAGCACCGCACTGGCTGCCCATCACATTCACAATGTGTCCTTCTACTGACTTTCTGCCGTCTACGTGCTGCCTGGCATTGGAATTATTTAGGTTGGAAAAGAGAATGCGGAAGGAGGGAGGGAGCGCTAACACCTACTGAAGATGGCAAGGGAAGAGCGCTGGACTGCAACTAACTAGCCAAGTGACCTTGAGTATGCTACTTAACCTCTACGGATCTTAATTTCCTGATCTCTAAGGTACCTTGCAGCTCTAAAATTTCGTGATTCTATGATTATATTAAAGGGAAAGTGGTGACCAGTGGTGATCCATCACTACTGAGGCACAAAAAAGAACAAATGAGCTCAGAAAACATCGTTCCTTCATTCACTCAATAAACATTTATTGAACATCTACTATGTGTTCTAAACTTTGTTCTTGTCCTTGAAATCCTAATCCAATGGGGAAAGGGACATGTCAACAAATAATTGCAATTCCATGTGAATCCCTACAGTAGATATGCAAAGCACAGAAGAGGCGTGATTAATGACAAGAATGCTGATGCACAGGCTCCTAGAATTAGATGCACCTGGATTCAATCCCAACTTAGCTACTTACTAGCTGTATGACCTTAGGCAAATCACTTAACCTCTCTGATCCTCAGTTTCCTCATGTGTTCTCAACATAATAGACTCTGAAGCTACAGTCTGAGCTGCCTAGAGGCTTGATTCTCAAACCTCCACAGAGGCAAAATACAGTCAGTTGGGGACTGAAGTCAGATTGGAGAGGGTTTAAGAGGCAATAAGAAGTGAGTAAGAAGAGATTGTATAAACAAATCTTGCAAGAAAGTTGGCTGTGAAGAGGAATAGGGAAACAGGATGGTAGCTACAGCAGGATGTGGAGTCAAGAGAGAGGAGGTTGTTGTTTTGTTTTGGTTTGGTTTTTGAATAGAGGTCATATAACATGGTTGATTGTTTATGTAAAAGACCAGAAGAGAAGGAGATATTGATAATGCAGGAAAGAGAGGAGACAGCTGAAGAACCCAAGTCTCCATGGAGGCAAGATTGAACAGAATCTAGAAAGGATCAGCCTCTGATAGGAGCACCTTCTCCTATCAGGAGAATGGACACAGTCTCCTTTGTAAAAGGGGGAAAGACAATGGTTGCAGGTGTAGTTATGAGGGTAGATTTAGTGATGGGAGGATGAGAACATTCCCATTTTCTGGATTCTGTTTACTCACTGCCATGTGTGGTGAGGTCATAAGTGAGCATGAGAAGGAAGGAGGGGTGGGAAAAGGAGGTCTGAGGAGAGAGGAGGAAGAGGTCATCTCAGAGAATTGTCATCCTAAAACCCTCACTAAGGAAAGGTAATGGAAGTGATGGACAGTGTCAAGTGTCCAGATGAAGTTCGCGATGAGTGATGACTGTCAGCCAAGTTGTGAAAGTCTTAGCTGCAAGGAAAATGAGGTAAGAGGGAAGGAGGATAGACTAGCTAAGGGTCAGGGAATGACATCTCAGTGGGCATGAAAAATAGAGGGAAGGGGAAAGTGAGGATAACAATACTATAGATGGACTCTAAGCTGGGGAAGGAGGCAAATGGAAACAGTGATGGGCTGGAATCAATGGATTGGAGGTGTAACCTGATAAGGTTGAAGAACTGCAGCAGTGAAGGTCAAGATTTACAAAATAATGCAGTAGCTGCTGATGAAAAGGGCTAGTGTGTGACCAAGCAAGTGGGTAGTTAAGGTGGGTAGAGGAAAAGATCATTGAAGTGAAGAGATCAAGGAAGTGAAAAGCCATGATGAGGGATGGGTCATCCACATGAATGTTGAAGTCACCAAGAACAATGGCCAGGGTCAGGGTGGAAAGGAACAAAGCCTAGAGGGAGAGGATCCCTACCCCCACCACCACCAGGGGAATTTCTACTATATTCCTTAGGCTGCTGGAAGATAGGGGAATCAGGGCACAGATTCCAGCCACTCTAGGACCCTGCCTCCCTCCCTGTCCTGTGCCCAGGTTCAGGGGATCCAGTACATCCACGTCACTTCCACCTCTCCACCCACTCTCAAGGTCCTCCACTCTCGGATAACTCCTCTCTAAATTTCCAATATCTTAGAATTTTTTAAAACAAAGGCCTCCTGGGGCACGTTAAGCTCTGACATCCTTGACACAAAGATGTTGAAGTCCTTAAGAATGATGAGAGGAATGGATAGAAAGAGAGTAAGCCACCAACTATGCCCCTGCAATACATGAGGGGACATAATCAGGATATTGGTAGGTGAGAGCAATGAGGAGGATAGAGGGGTGGGGCTTTTGCAGGAGGGAGAGAGAGCAATGATCCTAAAGGGATTTGGGTGAGCAATGAGAGCCCCAACCTCACCTCATGGGCGACAAGGTTAGGAGGCAGCCAAGTTTCCAGTTAGGGCAAGAGGCAGAGGACATGTCCTGATAAGAAGTTAAGGATATAGGGACTTTGGCCTTCACAGATAGGCATTTCTAGAGGGCACAGTAAGGGCTTGGGAGAAAATGGAGGGAAGTGGCTTATGTCTGATTGGAAAATGAATAGGGGAGTATGGAGGGTGAGCGGTAGCCAGGGAGGCTTGGGAGGTAAGGCACAATAAGATGAGTTCTGACAGTCTCTTAGAGGAGGGTGACCAATTCATTTTAGGTTGAGGTCCATTCAATGGTAGTCTTTGTCTCAGGGATGACCACATTTTTGGCTCACATGAGGCAGTATGAGGGCTTCCCAATCAGAATTCCTGTGACGGAAGGGCCACGGCTTCTGAGGCAGCAGCTCCCTTGAGGCTGACACAGCGGGATGGTGCTGGTGACTTGCACAAAACTGCTCCTCAGGCCTCACCCGCTGAAATGTCTGGTGGCGGCAGCTTATGCCTTTGTTTTCTCTTATAGTGTGACTGGAACCAGATTTTTCCTGTCCATAACACACCCGTCAGAAATACTGGTATGGATTCTTTCTCACTCTCAGCTCCCCCTCACTCACTAGGCCAGCTTTGTAAGGACAGGACCAAGTGGGAAATACCTACAGTAGGAGAATAAAAAACTAATTCATTCCACTTCATCTCCAGCCTCACCTCCATAGGGAGGTTCTTGCAGTGAAGGAAGCCCAACATCATGCTTCCCTCCCTGAGTAGTTGACTTTTGTCAATGTTGTCCACTCAGGTTGCAAGCTTGGGGCAGCTCTGTGGCTTGGCTGACTAATAGATGCGTCCCAAGTCCCTGCAGTTCAATGGGCAGCCGGAATGCTGCCTCAGCTTAGAGCTGAGCTCAGAGCAGGGGAGAGCAGGGCTACATCTAGTCCAGTCTCCCATCATCAATGGATGATGACATTTACTCCATCAGTGGGCGGTAATAAACCTCTATTTATGCTCGTTCCTTCTCAACCTCTGGGATGATCTCTCCACGGCCTCTGGGCACATGGATCTGCAAGTTCAGCCAGGCTATAAACCTTTGCAGTATTAGCAGGTCTAACAAGTTCCCAGGTGATACTAATACTCCTAGTCTGGGACCACACATTGAAGACCACTGGTCTAGATCAGAACTTTGCCTCCATTTGCCCCCTTTGCTAATCAACTCAGCTTCCCAGACCAGACCTTATTAACTGAAAGTAACCAAGGTCCAAATTGTTCTAGGAGAGATATATCCTCTAAACCAGCTTCCTTCCCAACTTCTCAGCTCGGCGAAGAGCAGAGTGATTTCCAATCACTTCCAATCACTTCGGCTCAAAATTTCTATCTCTTTTATTGAGATCCTGTGTGTACAGTCAGTCATCAAGTCCTTTCAAAACTTCTTTAAACTGCTTCTCATGCCTTTCCTCCCTGTCCTCAATTGCAACATTCTAGTCCAGGCTTTTATCATCTCATGCTACCCTGGCCCCTGATTCTAGTCTCTGTCCCTTCCAACTCATCTAGCACACCACCATCAGGCTAATCTGACCTCCAAGGCTTCTTCCAGTTCAAAGTTCAGTACGTCTTTCAACATGTCACCTAATTAATCCAAAAGCCTTCCATAAATCCTGCTCCACTGGACCTACACACCTTGACAATCACTGGTCCTCCAACATTTTCTCTGCCTTTCCAAAGGCTGACTCCACCTCCTGGCTGATGGTTTTGGAAATGTAATCCCAAAGAACACCTGCATCAGAAATATCTGGAGTATGTGATAAAGATGCATGTTCCTGAGCCCCACTTCAGACCTACTGAATCAAAAGCCTCTGAGGGTGGAGCCCAGGAATCTGCACTTTCTCAAGCTTCCCAAGGAAATTCAATGCATGTTAAAGTTGGGGAACCACTTCTCTAATCTGCTGTAGACAGAATTCATCATCATCCCTTCTGTATGTTATCTATTGCTGTGTAACAAATTACCCCAAAATTTAGTGGCTTAAAACAATGCACATTTATTATCTCACTGTTTCTGGTGGGTCAGAAACCCAAGACTGGCTTAGGTGGGTACTTTAGTTCAAGGTCTCTTAAAAGTCTGGTCAGGGCTGTAGTCAGCCCAATGTTTAACTTAGGGAAAGGTCTGCTTCCAAGTTCACTCACCTGGCTGTCACAGGATCCAGCACCTCGTAGGCTGTTGGACTAAAGGCCTCAGTTCCTCACTGGCTGCCCTCATTTTCCTGCCATGTGGACCTCTCCTAGGTCAGTTCACAGCATAGCAACTTGTTTCATCAGAGCAAGCAAGCAAATAGAGCCAGAGAGAAAGAGAGCCAGCAAGACAGAAGTCACAATATTTTGTAACCTAAGCACTGAAATGACATCTCATCACTTGTGCTGTATCTATTTGTTAGAAAGAAGTCACTAGGTCCAGCCCACATAAAAGGGGAGAGGACTACATAAGCATGTGAATACCAGGAGGTGAGGAATCATCAGGAGCCATTTCAGAAGCCACACTGTCACACTCTCTTCAAATCAAATACACTCTTTTAGCCCATGTTCTTGCCTATTTGCCCAGCCACTACAGAAGAACTAGAAACAACGGTAGGCTGGTTCACAAGAAAACAATACATAAAAATATGATTACCCTAGTATGACTACCTTACGAAAGTCTCTGATTTTAATGAAGGAGAAAGCAGTTGATCAAGACCAAGAGTAAACATTTGGAACCTTCTGACGAACACATATTCATCAGCAGGATCAGTTTTCAACCATGGTTGCGGATCAGAATGCCTGGGAGATTTTTTAAAAAATACTGATGCCAAGGGTCCCGCCACAGACCATTTCAATCAAAATTTTTGTGGCTGGAGCTCTAGAATCGGCGTTTTAAAAAGATCTCTAGGTGATTCTAATGTACAGCCAGGGTTGAAAACCATTGAGCTGGCCCATTGTTTTACCCTCACTTGCTTTTTTGAGAAATGTTACATGGAAATGCTTCTGCTTTGGATAGGTTGGAAGCCCCTTCCAACTGATTTGGAAATGACCTGTAAAGGAGAAGAAATTGGGAGCTTTGAAAAACAGCCAGAGAAGTCTCTTAGTGGTGTGGGAGATCAAGATTTGGCCACCCTGAAATAAGTCTCTTTACCCTGATTGTTTTCTCTGAAGGACATTTGACTTCCCCCACTACCTGCCTAAAGAATTTGACATAGTAACTCCTTCCTGGAACAGATCTTCTATCTGATGGCTGTAATATAATGTAAAATAGATGTTACAATAGGAAAGGCACCAACAAGCCCATCTTATCAGAAGTTCTGTCTCTCTGGCCACATTCTCTGGATGGTCCTGTGAGGAGCTGCCAGACAAACATTTACATTTATAAGGGAAATCTCCATTTGTAAAAGTATCTCCCTCTCTGCATTGGGAAGAGGGGGGATGACCTCATTTCTAGAAACTTATCAATGTGGAAGGTGAGGCCTTAAATCTGCATAATAACCTTACTCTTGTTTACTGTGCTTTAGTGGTAATCTCCTGTAACTGACTCCCCCCACCCCCAACATCCTCCTTTGTCTTTAGCTGAAGATGGTATTTAAGACGAGAATTTCTGCTATTGTGTGGAGAAACGCAGTGTCCCTGGTTTCTCCCATGTATACATGTTATTAAACTTGGTATTATTTTCTCCTGCTAACCTGTCTTGTTAATTATTTGGCCAGCCATAAGAACCTTAAGGGAAAGGGCAGAGGGGGATTCTCCCTCTTCCCCTACAGTGGAAACTGACAGAGGTGGCCTGAGAGTGGGCATCAGGTTTGAGACACGTGTAGGCCAGAACAAGAACACAAAAAGTCAATATGTGTTCGGTCAGTGCCTGCTATAAACCTGATAATGGGCTAGGAACTGCAGAGAAGGGAAGAAAAGATATGTTCCCCAAGACAGAGGTTGCAAACTGGCAGCCCAAGGATCAGATGTGGCTCACAGATGTGTTGTGCTCGTGTGTGTGTGTGTGTGTGTATGTATGTGTGTGTAGTATATATGTGTGTTTTGTTCATTGCAAAGTCTACAGAAATTAATATTTGTTTCTACATGCAATTTATTCATATTTGGAAAAAAGATAAGAGAATTTAACATGCATCCTTAGTATATTACACTCTGAATGTCTACATTTTTCTTCCAACAGTCTTATAACTTTGCTGGGAAATTAAATTCTAAAATACACATAGACCATTGTGGGGGAAGAGGGAGAATAAAATTCTAAAATACACATAGACCATTGTGGGGGAAGAGGGAGAATATCCACCTCTGCCCCTTCCCTTAAGGTTCTTATGGCTGGCCAAATAATTAACAAGACAGGTTAGCAGGAGAAAATAATACCAAGTTTAATAACATGTATACATGGGAGAAACCAGGGACACTGCGCTTCTCCACACAATAGCAGAAATTCTCGTCTTAAATACCATATTCAGCCAATGACAAAGGACGATGTTGGGGGTGGGGGGAGTCAGTTACAGGAGATTACCACTAAAGCACTGTAAACAAGAGTCAGGTTATTATGCAGATTTAAGGCCTCACTTTCCACATTGATAAGTTTCTAGAAATGAGGTCATCCCCCCTCTTCCCAATACAGAGAGGAAGATACCTTTACAAATGGAGATTTCCCTTATAAATGTAAATGTTTGTCTGGCAACTCCTCACAGGGCCATCCAGAGAATGTGACCAGAGAGACAGAACTTCTGATAAGATGGGCTTGTTGGTGCCTTTCCTATTGTAACATCTATTTTACATTATATTACAGCCATCAGATAGAAGATCTGTTCCAGGAAGGAGTTACAATGTCAAATTCTTTAGCAGTTAGTGGAGGAGGTCAAATGTCCTTCAGAGAAAACAATCAAGGTAAAAAGATATATTTCAGGGTGGCCAAATCTTGATCTCCCACAGTCCCGCCTTTGAAACTAAAGATTTCACAGTCCTTTTGAAACTTAAAGAAGTTTCATAGTCCAGAAACTGAGTTGGTAGATGTTCATCTCACTGAACACATTTATTAGTCCTGATAATAGATCAGTTCAATTAAGTTCATTTTAGAAGGTGGTGATACAGGTGGGCTCTCAAGGTTAGGCTTCACATATTTTGGATGCAAGCAGTCAAATATTTAATAAGAAGCATTTCTATGAAAACAAAAGAAAAACAAGGTTAATGGTTGGAGCAAATTGTAAATCAGTTCCTGAGCTCAGAGGACAGCCAGTTAAGAATTTTAGATGTCAGCGTCAAAGTATCTTTTGCAGTTTAAAATGTCTCTGATGATGTCATCGGGTAATATCTCAAGTTTATAACAAGTCCATCAGCTTCAGTTTGTAAGGCTTCAGGAAAAAGGGCAGGTTCAGTTCTCAGTGATTCCAAATGAAAATGATGGAAAAAATCAAAAACGTTAGTTTGGAGATCTGTAGCCAGATATTTTAGGAGACTAGAAGAAATAAGGATCCAGTCCAGTCAACAGATATAAAACAAAAACGTCAAAAGACAATTAACAAAACTAGGATCTAATATGCGCAAATGGATACTATAGTTTTAAATGAAATATAATTTTTCTCTCTAAAATCACCCTCATTTTTATCAAAGATAGCCAAATTAAAACTAGCTAGTTTGTAAAATAAGTCTAGTTCCAATAAACTTGGCCCAATTATTTACATAAGTACAGCAAGAATAGCAATTGATCATATATGCTCTTTTAAATCTGCTTTGCTGGAACTTTTTATAAGAAATCTCAGATTGAACTTCAAAGGCCTCTCGAGGACAGGAAAGTCAAGCCAAGGATTTTGTCATCAGACTTCACCTGCAATACCTACAGATTTGGGTGAATTCCTCTCTTCCGAGGTTCCCCCAAAATATTTCGAGGTTCCTTATACCTGCTAGATAAGTGACATTCTTTACTTATCCAGTAAATGCTGCTTGGAACATTGAACATAAGGTACCAGGCCAATATTTCCACATGGCTTTATTCCATAAAGTCCAATCTTGATTCCTCAAATCTGTATGGCTATATCGCAAATATGATGTTCCAGTCACAACCTTGGTAATATAACCAATGTTTCCAATTGTGTCCTGTTATAAGGAGAACAGATTCTTATTGAACTTATGCAAATAACTATATTGCCATGAAAACAACAATACTTACTTACTAAGAGTTTTTAAATTCTGGAGGGATCAGGTAGAGAGAAAAAGAGAAATATTTTAATTTTGCTTACAAAAGTATCATTTATCAAATTGCTATAAGTCATAGCTAGCTCAGGAGAAAAGAGAAAAAGTTTTCCTTAAATCTGAAAAAACAAAACATTAAAAATTCAGCAATACTTCAAATGAAAAATCATAAAAATTATAATCATCCTTATCAGTTCATTCAGTCCTGTGTAATCCATTTTTGATCCCAATCTTTTTGTTAGCAGCTTCATGAAGTCATCAGTTTCTCCATCAGATTTCTGTAATTTCTTACCCAGTTCAGTTTTATGATCAGCAAGTTTATCAGAAGCCTGTACTCCAGTGTAACTGTCAGAGTTCTTTCCATGAATTTTTCTGAAGTTGAAACATTTTGCAAAAGCATTAGAGCAAAGAAATGTCTGTAAACAACAAGACCTCAAAATGGAAATTGACAAAGAAATTTGGTTAATTTTGTGACATACAACACTTTAAAATAATAATAACCAGAATTATGACTGATAACCAGGACAGATCAGAATTTCAGTAATGTTATACAATTTTAAAATGCCTATATCAATAACATTTACCCACAAAATAACACCTAAGCAGGTTTATCAACACTTATCTGACAATGCTTCCCATGTAGTTTAACATACTGAGTAAGCCTAATAAGTTTAGTATCTTCCTCCTTATAGGAAGAGAGCAAATTTCTTTGAGAACTTCCAGGGCCCTTTGAAAATTCTCAAAGAAAAAAAAGTACAAAAAGACTATAAGATTTGAATTTTGGGGAGCTTGTCAAAAATATAAAAAGTCATAAAAGAGCATTAACAGTCCAAAAAGCCTTAATAGAGAGACCTCAGTCTTTTGAACACAGGAAATTATTTTAACAGAACAAAGACATCTCAAAGGTAAAGAAACTGCTTATAACCTCTCAGATGAAAAGTTCAAGAAATATTATTCTTTTAAGAAAAATAAGACCAAATTATAATTTTGTTCCAGCTTACTTCTGATATTAAAACTCATTTACTTAATTAAATTCATTTTAATCTTAGCCAACTTGACCAAGCATAAAACTCCTTTTCCAGAATTCCTTCCACAAACCTTCTATAACTTTCTTTTTACGTTCAGAATTTGTCCCATGTCTTTCTTTTCCCTCCTAGTACTTGAGGACAAATTTATCTTTCTTAATAAACCAAACAAAACATTTCCATTCTTTGTACCTTCTTTATACATCTTACTTTCCTTGTACACAGACATGTTTTTCTTAATTTTTAGTAGCTTCAATCACATATACTAATTAGGAATTTTAACCCTTAGAAACCTTAATTTCTAAGTAAAAACTAAGTAAACAATTATAAACTTTCTTTTACATTAGTATCTTGTGGCTTGGAAAATTTATAAACACTTCATAACTTCTAGAAATGTTACTTTATAGTACAGTCTCTTAATAAAACACAACACATGTTTAGCAATAGACCCAAAACACCTTTTAGTTTTCCTGTAATAAAAAAAAGCCAAAAGTAGAGAAACCTACATTTAGCAATCAATGTCTAATATCTTATCTTATTTGGAAATGATCTAGACACTCAATGAACTTTTATCATAAAATTTAGCAAAACTCTAAAGTTTTAAGTCACCAAAAAGAGTTTGGAAGCTGTAACCACCATATCACATAATTATTGTTTAAAATTCACCCAACATTCATCTTTTTCACAACTATTTACTTGTTCCCAATAATTTATAAGACTTCATAAGACATCAGATAAACTTAGCCATCGTTTATTATTTTTGTTAACCCCTTCTGTAATAGAAATAACAAGTTTTTCTACAAAATTTCATGTAAATTTCATCACCTCTTATACCTCTAAACATAGTTATCATTAAGATTTTTTATCAATATATCTTGGTCTTCTAATTTTGAACAAGGGAAGCATTCTCAGTCAGACATTTTAATACACACTCAGACAAAGTTGACATAACCTCTTTATATAAAATTAGCTCAAAGATTCCAACCTTTATAATCTTATCAACACTTACACTTTTACATGTTCTCAATTCAATTGTAACCTGAGTCAGGGTCTTTTTTTTTTTTTAATAATTTTATTTATTTATTTTTTCCCCCAAAGCCCCAATAGATAGTTGTATGGCATAGCTGCACATCTTTCCAGCTCCTGCATGTGGGACGCGGCCTCAGCATGGCCAGAGAAGCGGTGCGTCGGTGCGTGCCCCGGATCCGAACCCCGGCCGCCAGCAGCGGAGTGCGCGCACCCAACCGGTAAGCCACAGGGCCAGCCCCTGAGTCAGGGTCTTAAGGCTAGTCGAATTTTTCTCTCCTTTTTCTGGCCTTAATTCTTAGGTACCAATTAAATAATTATGTGAGAGCTCTCAAAACATTTTTTTCCCCCCAATTTAGAAGTTTTTCCAATTCAAAGGATCCGTTGTCTGGCCATTGACGAGTAGGATCTTCATTTGTATATTTATTCCAACAGTGACTCAATCCAATAAGCCTTTTTAAGGAAAGACCCGGAGGTAGCTTTCCACGCTTAGAATAAATCTTTCCCATGGACACCAGAGGCGTCCCTGGTGAGGGCGCAGATGATGTAGCCCCCATGAACCACAGAATTCACTCCCAAAGATATTCAGAGAAAGTAAAGACCTTCGTTGTACAGGCGGTAAGGATGGTGTAGGGAAAACTGTGTCTCCGGTCTCCCACAATAGTGTGGGACACCTCCAGTCACAGACCCGCTAATCTGTGACACTGAGCAGGCAATACTGGAATGGGATTTTTCCAACACTAACAAGCAACAAAGGTTAAGATGACAAAAGCCCTTATGGACTGGGCCCTTTATGACAAACTTCCCTGAGACGTTGGCATAGCCGGACAAAGACAGTTCGGAACCCCAGTCTACTCGACTGGCCACCAAGCTGCACTCCGGTAAATGCACCTTCCGTATGGTGGAGACCAAGGAGAATATTCTCACTGGTCACAAGGCCAAGTTTTCTCAGGACACAGAACAAGACAGAGACTACTCTGGGAGGAAAAGGGATCAAGATCAAAACCAAGAGTACTCTACCAAATTTAAACCAAGAGTCACTAGAAGCACAAGAAACTAGTTTCCCAAATATTTTCTCCTGCCAATCTAAATTTAGAAAGAGAAAAAAATTCTCACCACTTGCTTCCACCGGACCTGCAGATAGAGATTCCGGGAGCCTGATGTGGTAAGAAATCTTACCTTTTGCTGGCTTTCATCAGGCGTTCACGTAACTCATCATCTGCAGTAGTCCAGGGAGAAGGCAGGTCTTCCAGCCAGAGAAGGCAACTTGCCAGCCAGTGGGGATCCTGCCGACTACACCAAAACTGTGGGGAAAAGAGGGAGAATATCCCCCTCTGCCCCTTCCCTTAACGTTCTTATGGCTGGCCAAATAATTAACAAGATAGGTTAGCAGGAGAAAATAATACCAAGTTTAATAACATGTATACATGGGAGAAACCAGGGACACTGTGTTTCTCCACACAATAGCAGAAATTCTCGTCTTAAATACCATATTCAGCCAATGACAAAGGACGATGTTGGGGGTGGGGGGAGTCAGTTACAGGAGATTACCACTAAAGCACTGTAAACAAGAGTCAGGTTATTATGCAGATTTAAGGCCTCACTTTCCACATTGATAAGTTTCTAGAAATGAAGTCATCCCCCCTCTTCCCAATACAGAGAGGAAGATACCTTTACAAATGGAGATTTCCCTTATAAATATAAATGTTTGTCTGGCAACTCCTCACAGGGCCATCCAGAGAATGTGACCAGAGAGACAGAACTTCTGATAAGATGGGCTTGTTGGTGCCTTTCCTATTGTAACATCTATTTTACATTATATTACAGCCATCAGATAGAAGATCTGTTCCAGGAAGGAGTTACAATGTCAAATTCTTTAGGCAGTTAGTGGAGGAGGTCAAATGTCCGTCAGAGAAAACAATCAAGGTAAAGAGATATATTTCAGGTCGGCCAAATCTTGATCTCCCACACCATCATTTAAACTGATTTGCTACCAGTGAAATCAGGGAGGGAGTCAGTTTCTAATTAAAAACATAGAAAATGTTGCTAAATCTATATTAAAATAGAAAATGGGGAGTCCATAGTTTTATAATTATACCTATAATTAGCAGTGTTCATAAGAAGCACTCAATAAATATTTCATAAGTATGTGAATTAAATATCCTTATCTATAATTTCATGCCTCCTATCCACAGATTATTTTGTAATCTAGCAGAGTGCTTTTTAAAAAATTGGAATTTGTTACCAATATTTAAAATAAGGAAATTTCATGTAAAGATCCAGATTTTGGGCTTCTCTTTTAAAAACTAGCAGCCCAGGGCTGGCCCGGTGGCACAGTGGTTAAGTGCGCGCGCTCCGCTTTGGCAGCCCCGGGTTCACAAGTTTGGATCCTGGACGCGCACCGACGCACCACTTGTTAAGCCATGCCGAGGCGGCGTCCCATATAAAGTACAGGAAGATGGGCACGGATGTTAGCCCAGGGCCAATCCTCGGATGTTAGCTCAGGGCTGATCTTCCTCACACACACACACAAAAAACTAGCAGCTCGAGGACACTGTGCTTACATTCTCACATGGTAACAATGAGCACTAAGTGAATAATGGCTCCCATTTCCACCTAATTGTCTCCGAAATGAACAAACTTTACTCTTCGATATCCTCTGCCTTGCCCCAGCGGGCATCTGAAGACAGTACGGGCTCATGGCTAAGAACATAGACTCTAGAGTCAGAGTGCTTCATGTCCAAAGGTTGTTTCTATCACTGTTTAATGGTGTGACTTGGTAAGTTATTTAATATCTCTGTGCCCCAGTTTCTTTTTCTGAAAAGCAGGGATAATAATAAAACCTTCTTTACAGCACTATTAAGAGGATTAGTAAGTGAGTTAGTACATATGAAGAGCTTAGCATCATGCTTGGCCAAAAGGAAGGCACTAGGTAATTGTCAGCTATTGGTATTGGAGTGGAGTGCAGTATAACATAGTAGTGAAGAGCACGTGCACTGGAGTCAGGGCCAAAATCCCAGCTCCAGAACATACAACTCACGTGGCCTTGAGCAAGTTACTCACTATTCTTCAGTTTCCTCATCTGGAAATTGGAGGTAATAATAACAACTGTGTAGAGTTGTTGTGACAGGACTAAATGAAATAGCATTTGTAAGATGCCTGGCACAGAGTAAATACTCAGTAAATGTCACCTATTATTGTTATTCTGATCTATCAGGAGATGAGATTAGCACACAGGACACTGGTGAGGAAGACCAAATCAAGAGTCAGGTTAGGTAGTGTATAGGCTAAAAAGACTGAGGAGCAGGAGACAATAAGAAAGTCTTAAAGCATTTTTGAAGACCAAAGCAAACATTAGGGATTTTCTCCAGAGGCTGTCTAACTGTCAAGGGAATCTACCCACTTAATCTGCCATGTGCCCAAGCACTCTGGGAACCCACTCCCTCTGCCAAAATCCCTTGCAGGGCTACTCGCTGTCTTTGCAATCCATCAATGTGACCAACATGATACATTAATTGTGTCCTTAGACTTCCAAGATAATTAAAGTACTAAAAATAATGGCTCCATAGATATGAATGTTCCTGAAACTGACAGATGTGACAAGTAATGGAAGCAGAAATAACAGAGCGCAGGAGCAGCACCCTGTTCAACCTCTCCCCGCCTGGCTGCTGACAAGGTAATCAAAACACATACAGAAGAGTCGCATTTTCATCGGAGTGGTGACATTCATGCATTAATGGAAATCAAACTTTAATGACCGCACGATTTGGAAAGAAGAGAAAAGCAGGAGTCTGTCTCCTGCTTCCCCAGTACTGGGCTTCTCGGAATCCTGGGCAAGAATCACTGATAATTAGTAATGAGAGGGTTGGTCTACAATTCACCAAGGAAACCTAGGAGAGAGTGTGATCGTAAACAGCCCAAGGCAAGTAAAACGTGTCTTAATTATCTATACACTCTCACCTCACTAGGCTGTTGCACATCATCTCATGGATTATCTAAAGGAAAATTTTAATCTCAGGGAGGCTTTGCCCCACACCTCTGCCAATGCCTCCGAGCTCCCTACACCCACGATGTGTGCTCATGGAATACAAACTCATGTTAATATTAGTCTAAGAAAAACACAATAAGAAAAAGCCTACAAAACAAAAACTAATACAGTACCTAAAACCACGTGCAGTTCTAGAAAAATTCTGCCAGTCTTGTTGATATTTTCCATAGTAGTGGTCCATGCAGTGTATTACTGAATTTGCATGTGCTGTGGGAATTAGCCACAACAAAATTTTAATTCCAGGCCGTTTTGACCTTGTTTCCAAAAATGCCCCAAGGCCACCTCTTCCCTAATACTCAGCTGGTGCTCAACTCCACAAGGGGGAATTTTAACATTGAAAGAGGTAAACTAGAGCTTGGAAAGTAGATCTGCTAAACACATCAAATGATTCATTCTGAGGTCAAGTGCTGATGATCTGTGGATTAGCATGACTAACGGAAAGCTGGCTGTAACTCACATTATTAAGTGCTGACCCATTCAGGAAAGGGCAACACTGGAAATCAGGTAGGAAGGTCAATGTTGAGATAGCAATGGATGGGATTCAGGAGAAAAAACTGATAACTAACATTAGCATCTGCTCTCTCCTCCCCAGTATCCAGAAAAAAGAATCCAGCATATATTTCTAAATTGGTATTTCTCAAACTTTAACGTGCATCACCTGAGCATCTTATTAAAATTCCAATTCCTGTCAGGTAGGTCTGTGGTGAAGCCTGAGGTTCTGTATTTCTAACAAGCTGGAAGATAACACTAACCACTGCTGGTCCATACACCGACACTTTGAGAGCAAAAGTCAAAAGCAGAGATCAGCATCCTATGGCCCACAGGCCAAATCCAGCCTGCTGCCTATTTTTGTACAGTCTGTAAACTAAAAATGATTTTTAGATTTTTTTAAACGGTTGGGGAAAAAAATTAAAAGAAAAGAATACTTTGTGACATGTGAAAGTTATGTTAAATTCAAATTTAAGTGTCCATAAATGAAGTTTTATTGGAACACAGCACATCCATTCATGTACATGTTGTGTATGGCTGCTTTGTAGCTGAGGTGAATATTTGCAGAGAGCGTATAACCCACAAACCTAAAATATCTGAACCTTCACAGAAAGAGTTCTTCAACTCCTGGTCTAAAGGATCAATGAAGAGGATTATGCTGCATCATTCCATGGAGAGAGGGCTTTGAGTTGGTGTTACCGACTAATTGCCCCAAGGAACTCAAGGGTGGGTTCCAAAGCGTTTAACTGTTTAAGACACGTCATCACCAATCACCCTGAACCAGACCAAGGCCCACCACAAGAGCAGGCCTGTGACCTTTGCCTCATTTTTAATGCTAAGATCTCCGCTTCAGGAGGAGCTTAGGCCTTATCACCATAACCTGCAGTGTATATGGAAGCGTGTTTTCCAACTGAGCCTGCTGTGGGAGATCAAGATTTGGCCACCCTGAAATATATCTCTTTACCTTGATTGTTTTCTCTGAGGGACATTTGACCTCCCCCACTAACTGCCTAAAGAATTTGACATGGTGGCTCCTTCCTGGAAGAGATCTTCTATCATGATGGTGTGGGAGATCAAGATTTGGCCACCCTGAAATCTATCTCTTTACCTTGGTTGTTTTCTCTAGGGACATTTGACCTCCCCCACTAACTGCCTAAAGAATTTGACATGGTGGCTCCTTCCTGGAACAGATCTATCATGATGGCTGTAAAGATAATGTAGGATGGAGGTTACAATAGGAAAGGCACCAACAAGCGCATCTTATCAGAAGTTCTGTCTCTCTGGCCACATTCTCTGGATGGCCCTGCCAGGAGTTGCCAGACAATCATTTACATTTATAAGGGAAATCTCCATTTGTAAAGGTATTTCCCTCTCTGTTTTGAGAAGAGAGGGGGATGGCCTCATTTCTAGAGGCTTATCAATGTGGAAGTTGAGGCCTTAAAGCTGCATAATAACCTTACTCTTGTCTACTGTGCTTTAGTGGTAATCTCCTGTAACTGACTCCCCCCACCCCCAACATCCTCCTTTGTCATTGGCTGAACATGGTATTTAAGACGAGAATTTCTGCTATTGTGTTGAGAAACGCAGTGTCCCTGGTTTCTCCCATGTATACATGTTATTAAACTTGGTATTATTTTCTCCTGCTAACCTGTCTTGTTGATTATTTGGCCAGCCATAAGAACCTTAAGGAAAAAGGCAGAGGGAGATTCTTCCTCTTCCCCCGACAATGGCTATAAAGATAATGTAGGATAGAGGTTACAATAGCAAAGGCACCAAGCCTCTTTTATCAAAAACTCTGTCTCTCCCTGACCACATTATCTATAGATGACCCCGAAAAGAATTGTCCTCCTGCCCTCTGAAGTCCCAGGCCACTACCCACCCCCAACACGTTCCTCGCCTTCAGCTGCAATACTTAAGCAAGCAGCTTAGACAGAGGGGCGAGTTGCTCATTTCTGAGTTTCTCCCATGTATACATGTTATTAAACTTGGTATTATTTTCTCCTGCTAACCTGTCTTGTTAATTATTTGGCCAGCCATACGAACCTTAAAGAAAAGGGCAGAGGGAGATTCTCCCTCTTCCCCCGACAGTTTTGGCGTAGTCGCCAGGAGCCACACTGGCTGGCAAGTTGCCTTCTCTGGCTGGAAGACCTGCCTTCTCCCTGGACTACTGCAGATGATGAGATACCGGAACGCCTGACGAAAGCCGGCAAAAGGTAAGACTTCTTACCATGTCAGCCTCCCGAATCCCTATCTGCGGAGTCCGGCGGAAGGAAATGGTGAGAATTTTTTTCTCTTTCTAAATTTAGATTGGCAGGAGAAAATATTTGGGAAACTAGTTTCTTGTGCTTCTAGTGACACTTGGTTTAAATTTGGTAGAGTACTCTTGGTTTTGATCTTGATCCCTTTTCCTCCCAGAGTAGTCTCTGTCTTGTTCTGTGTCCTGAGAAAACTTGGCCTTGTGACCAGTGAGAATATTCTCCTTGGTCTCCACCATACGGAAGGTGCATTTACCGGAGTGCAGCTTGGTGGCCAGTCAAGTAGACTGGGGTTCCGAACTGTCTCTTTGTCCGGCTGTGCCAAGCTCTCAGGGGAGTTTGTCATAAAGGGCCCAGTCCATAAGGGCTTTTGTCGTCTTAACCTTTGTTGCTTGTTAGTGCTGGAAAAATTCCATTCCAGTATCGCCTGCCCAGTGTCACAGATTAGCGGGTCTGTGACTGGAGGCGTCCCACACTATTGTGGGAGACTGGAGACACCATCCATACCGCCTGTGCCACCAAGGTCTTTACTTTACTTTCTTTGAATATCTTTGGGAGTGAATTCTGTGGATCATGGGGGCTACATCATCTGCGCCCTCACCAGGGATGCCTCTTGCATCCATGATAAAGATTTATTCTAAGCGTGAAAAGTTACCTCCGGGTCTTTCCTTAAAAAGGCTTATTGGATTGAGTCACTGTTGGAATAAATATACAAATGAAGATCCTACTCGTCAATGGCCAGACGACGGATCCTTTGAATTGGAAAAACTTCTAAATTGGGGAAAAAAAAATGTTTTGAGAGCTCTCACATAATTGCTTAATTGGTACCTAAGAATTAAGGCCAGAAAAACGAAGGGAAAAATTTGACTAGTCTTAAGACCTTGACTCAGGTTACAATTGAATTGAGAACATGTAAAAGTGTAAGTGTTGATAAGATTATAAAGGTTGGAATGTTTGAGCTAATTTTATATAAAGAGGTTACATCAACTTTGCCTGACTATGTTTTAAAATGTCTGACTGGGAATGCTTCTCTTGTCCAAAATTAGAAGACCAAGACCTATTGATAAAAATCTTAATGATAACTATGTTTAAAGGTGTAAGAGGTGATGAAATTTACATGAAATTTTGTAGCAAAAAACTGATGTTATTTCTATTACAGAACTGGTTAACAAAAATAATAATTTAAATGATGGCTAATTTTATCTAATGTCTTATGAAGTATTGTAGGCAATCTAAATAATTATTGGGAATAAGTAACTAAATAGTTGTGAAAAAGATGAATGTTGGATGAACTTTAAACAATAATTATGTGTTATGGTGGTTACAGCTTCCAAACTCTTTTTGGTGACTTAAAACTTTAGAGTTTTGCTAAATTTTATGAAAAAAATTCACTGAGTATCATCATTTCCAAATAAGATAAGATATTAGATATTGATTGCTGAATGTACGTTTGTCTACTTTTGGCTTTTCATTACAGGAAAACTAAAAGGTGTTTTGGGTCTATTGATAAGCATGTGTTTTATTAAAAGATTGTACTATAAAGTAACATATTTCTAGAAGTTATGAAGTGTTTATAAATTTTCCAAGCCACAAGATACTAATGTAAAAGAAAGTTTATAATTGTTTACTTAGTTTTTACTTACAAATTAAGGTTTCTAAGGGTTAAAATTCCTAATTAGTATATGTGATTGAAGCTACTAAACATTAAGAAAAATATGTCTGTGTACAAGGAAAGTAAGATGTATAAAGAAGGAACAAAGAATGGAAATATTTGGTTTGGTTAAGAAAGATAAATTTGTCCTCAAGTACTAGGAGGGAAAAGAAAGACATGGGACAAATTCTGAACGTAAAAAGAAAGTTATAGGTTTGTGGAAGAAGAATTCTGGAAAAGGAGTTTTTGCATGGTCAAGTTGGCTAAGATTGAAATGAATTTGATTAAGTAAATGAGTTTTAATATCAGAAGTAAGCTGATACAAAATTATAATTTGGTCTTATTTCTCTTAAAAGGATAATTTTCTTGAACTTGATAAAGAGGTTATAAAAAATTTTTCTTTACCTTTGAGTAAGTCTACCTAAAAGACAGAAAAAAAAACTGTTAAAATAATTTCCTACATTCAAAAGACTGAGGTCTCTCTATTAAGGCTTTTTGGACTGTTAATGCTGTGTTTGCTTTGACTTTTTATATTTTTGACAAGCTCCCCAAAATTCATACCTTAAATAAAGTCTTTTTTTTACTTTTTTTTCTTTGAGAACTTTCAAAGGGCCCTGGAACTTCTCAAACAAGTTTGCTCTCTTCCTATAAGGGGAAAGATACTAAACTTATTAGGCTTATTCAGCATGTTAAATTACATGGAAAGCATTGTCAGACAAGTGATGATAAGTCTGCTTAGGTGCTATTATGTGGGCAAATGTTATTGACATAGTTGTTTTAAAATTGTGTAACATTACTGAAATTCTGATCTGTCCTGGTTATCAGTCATAATTCTGGTTATTATTATTTTAAAATGTTGTATGTCACAAAATTAGCCAAATTTCTCTGTCAATTGCCGTTTTGAGGTCTTGTTGTTTACAGACTTATTTCTTTGCTCTAATGCTTTTGCAAAATGTTTCAACTTCAGAAAAATTCATGGAAAGGACTCTGACATTTACACTGGAGTACAGGTTTCTGACAAACTTTTTGATCATAAAACTGAACTGGGTAAGAAATTACAGAAATCTGATGGAGAAACTGATGACTTCATGAAGCCACTAACAAAAAGATTGGGATCAAAAATGGATTACACAGGACTGAATGAACTGATAAGGATGATTATAATTTTTATGATTTTTCATTTGAAGTATTGCTCAATTTTTAATGTTTTGTTTTTTTCAGATTTAAGGAAAACTTTTTCTCTTTTCTCCTGAGCTAGCTATGACTTATAGCAATTTGATAAATGATACTTTTGTAAGTAAAATTGAAATATTTATCTTTTTCTTTCTACCTGATCCCTCGAATTTGGAAACTCTTAGTGAGTATTGTTGTTTTCATGGCAATATAGTTATTTGCATAAGTTCAATAAGCATCTGTTCTCCTTATAACAGGACACAATTGGAAACACTGGTTATATTACCAAGGCTGTGACGGGAATATCATATTTGCCATATAACCATACAGCTTTTGAGGAATGAAGATTGGACTTTATGGAATAAAGCCACATGGAAATATTGGGCTGGTACCTTATGTTCCAAACAGCACTTACCAGGATAAGTAAAGAATGTCACTTATCTGGCAGGTACAAGGAACCTCGAAATATTTTGGGGGAACCTCGGAAGAGAGGAATTCACCCAAATCTGTAGGTATTGCAAGCAAAGTCTGATGACAAAATCCTTGGCTTGGCTTTCCTGGCCTCGAGAGGTCTTTGAAGTTCAATGTGAGATTCCTTATAAAAAGTTCCAGCAAAGCAGATTTAAAAGAGCCTATGTGATCAATTGCTATTCTTGCTGTACTTATGTAAATAACTGGGCCAACTCTATCGGAACTAGACTTATTTTGCAAACTAGTTAGTTTTAATTTTGCTATCTTAATAAAAGTGAGGGTGATTTTAGAGAGAAAAATTATATTTCAGTAAAAACAATAGTATAAATTTGCGGATATTAGATCCAAGTTTTGTTAATTGTCTTTTGAGGTTTTTGTTTTATATCTGTTGACTGGACTGGATCCTGATTTCTTCTAGTCTCCTGAAATATCTGGCTACAGATGTCCAAACTAACGTTTTTGATTTTTTCCATCATTTTCATTTGGAATCACTGAAAACTAAACCTGCCCTTTTTCCTGAAGCCTTACAAACTGAAGCTGATGGACTTGATATAAACTTAAGAGATGACCTGACGACACCATCAGAGACATTTTAAACTGCAAAAGATACTTTGACGCTGACATCTAAAAAATCATCTTAACTGTCTGTCCTCTGACCTCAGAAACTGGTTTACAATTTGCTCCAACCATTAACCTTGTTTTTCTTTTTGTTTACATAGAAACGCTTCCATTAAATACTTGATTGCTTGCTTCCACAATATAGGCGTAACCTTGAGAGCCCACCTGCATCACCACCTTCCAAAAGGAACTTAATTGAACTGATCTATTATCAGGACTAAAAAAATGTGTTCAGTGAGATGAAACAATCTACCAACTCAGCTTCTGGACTATGAAACTTCTTTAAGTTTCAAAAGGACTGTGAAACTTTTAGTTTCAAAGGCGGGACTGTGGGAGATCAAGATTTGGCTACCCTGAAATATATCTCTTTACCTTGATTGTTTTCTCTGAGGGACATTTGACCTCCCCCACTAACTGCCTAAAGAATTTGACATGGTGGCTCCTTCCTGGAACAGATCTTCTATCATGATGGCTATAAAGATAATGTAGGATAGAGGTTACAATAGCAAAGGCACCAAGCCTCTTTTATCAAAAACTCTGTCTCTCCCTGACCACATTATCCATAGATGACCCCGAAAAGAATTGTCCTCCTGCCCTCTGAAGTCCCAGGCCACTACCCACCCCCAACACGTTCCTCACCTTTAGCTGCAATACTTAAGCAAGCAGCTTAGACAGAGGGGCGAGTTGCTCATTTCTGAGTTTCTCCCATGTATACATGTTATTAAACCTGGTAATATTTTCTCCTGCTAACCTGTCTTGTTAAAATTATTTGGCCAGCTAGAAGAACCTTAAGGGAAAAGGCAGAGGGAGATTCTCCCTCTTCCCCCGACACTGCGCAAGTGAATACCCACCTCTCCCTTTTGAATATTTATTCCCCATCCGAAATAAAAGGCCCCTGCTTTCCTGTGTTCGGGACAGCCACGACTTTGGAAACGATTCTGCGTGGCCTCCTATTTGCTGCAAACATACCCTATTTTGTGTGACAGCTACTTCTGGTGGAGAGTCTGATTTAACTCGCCAGGAGGGGAACCCACTTTGGTTTCGGTAACATTGGGAAGAGGGAAACCACTGCGCCTGAGACAGAGCTTTCACTCCCTCCCGCTGAGACCGGGAAAGGTGGAAGAACTGAGTGGCAAAGTCAGTGCACCATGTGCCGGCACAGTGCCCCACACAGGTCAGCAGTCGAAAGGGAAGACCTCAGTGAGCAGTTTCTCCCAGCCCTCTCGGAGCGGCAGTGCCCAAAGACGGTCCACAGGAACATACACACGATGACAACCTCTGGGAGCCCAAGGAGCAACAGTAAAGATGAAACCAATAAGAACTAAGGACCTGACCCTCATCTGATTTTCTGGTACAATGAAAGCCCAGGAGTCTTCAATGATCTTGTGGAGGAATGTAGGAAGCCCCCAAATAACTGAGATTTAATTTCCTGCCCATACAACACGTTGGGGGCTCTGAGAAGATTACATTTAATTTTTAGAAATAAAGGAACAGGGCCAGCCCCATGGCTTAGCGGTTAAGTGCCCGCGCTCCGCTGCTGGCAGCCTGGGTTCGGATCCCGGGCCCACACCGAGGCACCGCTTCTCCAGCCATGCTGAGGCCGCGTCCCACATACAGCAACTAGAGGGATGTGCAGCTATGTCCTACAACTATCTACTGGGGCTTTGGGGGAAAAAATAAATAAATAAAATTATATATATAAAAAAAAGAAATAAAGGAACAGAACATATCTTGCCTGTATTAGTTTACTAGGGCTTCTATAATAAAACATCACAGGCTGGGTGGCTTAAACAACGGAAGTTTTTCTCTCACAGTTCTGGAGGCTGAGAAGTCCAAAATCAAGGTGCCAGAAAGGTAGGTTTAATTCTGAGGCCTCTTCTCTTGGCTTGTAGACCAACCTCCATCTCCCTGTGTGCACATGCATGGAAAGAGGGGAGGGTGGGGAGTGGGGGAAGGGAGTGGGACAGAGGGAGAGGGGGAGAGAGAAAGAGAGAGAGAGGAAGCATGCATGTGTGCGCACACACTACACACACACAAACACACACGTGCACAAGAGCGCCCTCTTGTGTCTCTTCTTATAAGGACACTAATCCACTAATCCTATGGGATCAGGGCCCCACCCTTACGACCTCATTTAACCTTAATTACTTCCTTATAGGACTTATCTCCAAATACAGCGACATTGGGGGTTAGGGGTTCAACATACAAATTTTGAGAGGACCCAGTTCAGTCCATAACATTCCCCTTTGTGATGTGGACTAAAACTCATACCTGCTATACCCATTTATATCCCTGATCTTATGAATAGGCAGAGAAGATGACTAACTTCTGGTCTGATTTGATGTGAGGACATAAAGAGGCACCCTTATCTCAAGGTATCTCCTCCACTGACCTGCCACTGGCCCCTAAACCCAGTATCAGAATTATTTCTTTAAATGAAGGCCACCTCACTCAAAGGTCCGGGTCAAACTACAAATCCATTAAATAGAAGAGCTGCACTTTCCCTATTGGCAGAGAAAATTCCCTAGGTCTGGAAGGTACAGCCCAACAAGTCCTGGATAAGAAATACAGTATTGTAGCTAAGAGAATGGACTCTCAGCCAGACTGCCACTTACCCAGCTCTTTGACCTTGAACAAGTCATTCAACCTTCCTGTGCCTCAGTTTTCCCATCCATAAAATTGGGTTAAACACAGTAATCTACATCTTAAGGTTGTCGTGAAGATTAACCTAATTAATATGTACCAAGCACAGAGCCTGGTACACAGTAAGCACTCAATAGGCATTAGTTATTATTTTATCTTATAGATTTGATGGGATTTTGCATTCTACTCCAGAATATATTCAAATTAGTTGCCACCAAGAAAAAGTGACAGTCCAGGAGGAGGATATACATACCCCCTGCTACATTGCCATGTACATCCAGGATTTGCAAAGTCCAGTTTGTAAAGCATGAAGCCAAGAACAACCTTGGGGAATAGAGGAAAAGACACCAAGGAACTCGGGCAAAGGAAGGAGATCTCAGAAAAACATGGATCTTGGAGTGTTGTCTAGGACCAGTCTAGATAAAACAACTGGGGCAGGGTGAAGGCAATGTAAGGGTGCTGTGTGCCTGGGAAGAGAGGAGTGGTTAGATAGTGCTGAAGATCTTTCTTGTGAGTCCCGATTTCTGAGCTTCTTTGGGGTAGAAAGATCTTTCAGCAGTCCCAACTCAGACCTGCTCTGCTCCAAACAGGAGCATGAGCTATGCCTAAAATATCCAGAATACTGGAGAGCTTGCAACAAAAATGCCATTTTCTCTTTCTGGAACAAAGCGATGCAATGCAGCAATAGCAGCCGAGACACTGTCGTCCTTCATTCAGAAACAACAAAGGAAATTATCCTTAGGATACACAAGCCCCACGTACAATAGACTAATGGGCAAAATATTTGCCAGGCTGTAGGCCCTTTACTCAGTATGCAAATGGGTTGGATTGGCGGGTAGAAAGAATCAAAAACAGCTGTTCTGTTTTCTTTCTCCCTGTGTTGACCGGAGGGAAACAGTTTTTCAAGTGGTTAAAAAAAATAAATGACTCTACAGCTATATTGCTCCTGCTGCAAAGGCAGCCTCCACACTTAGATTTCTTATTGTCCCATCGTCCTGAATACATGTACTTATTCTAGGTCTGGTATTATCTGTTCCACACAAACAGCAGAGTATCTTTCTGAACTTTTGTCCTGTACCACAAGATCCTACCAAAAAGAAAATCCACAGAATAGCAGGAAGCAAAAGAATGCTTCCATGTCTGATGCAAAATTTTCAGGGGGGAAGGCTATGTCTCCAAGCTCCCTCTTCCCCCACTATGCACATGGGCACATGCCCGTGCCTGTACACACACGCGTGCGTGCGCTCAAGAGCCATATACTTCCCTCAGCACTTGAGTAAGGAACATAATGACAGATCCTCAAACTCCTTCCACTGCATCATGCTTGGGCTGTACTGTAGGGATGTAGTCACCACCCACACACAGCCTGGAAAGCGACCGGCTCGCCTTAGAACTGCCTCGAGAGCCATATGTGCATCGGTTGCAAAGCCAACTATGATTTCCTCCTGGGCACGTGGTTCAATATATGTTTTTGCACAGGCAGCGTGGACGTGAAAGTCATTTTTCAAGAACTCAGATCCTCAGATATACATATGTATACACATAGCAGTGCTACAGAACTTTCTATCGAGAGGGGGACATCTTGTGGATTATCTCAGAATTGAGCATTTCTGGAAAGCAAGCCTGTAATAGGAATAGCACCACTGATGATAACAGCAGTCTCACTTTTCTGAGCACTTCCTATATGCCAGGCACAGCACTAGGAACTTTACACGGATTGTCTCAATCCTCAGAGTGAACCTGGGAAGCAGGGATTATTTTTTCTCATTATGCAGATAGGGAAACTGAGGCTCAGAGAAGTTAAAGAACTTACCCAAAGCCTCACATCTGGTAAGTGGGAGAGCCAGGATTCAAATTAAGGCTTTACTGGCTCCAAAGTTAACGCGCTTTCTTTATGTTATAAAACCACCACTATATTTAGCAGAAATATGACAATTCACACTGCATATAGTTCGCCGGTTAAGAGTACAGGCTCTGGTGCCACGCTGCTTGAGTTTGATTCCACCTCTGCTGGATGTCCTTGACAGCAGACATATCCTGATGCCCCTGGTGGCTCATTTCCTCCCCCTTTTTGCTAGTTTGACCAAAAGCTGGCTCAGCTGCGCTGAACCTGACTGCAGAGAGACAAGGCCTTTGGAAAATGTCACCATTCCTGGTGGGCGAGGCTGTTCCTAGGGCCTTCAGTATGCAGATCCTGGTGGCTCCATATGCCTGCTTCCTGGTGTGGTCACTAGGCTGGGAGATCCTTTGAAGTATTGCTTGTCGCTTAAAAAAACTAGGTGTTCCATAGCTCCTCTTAGGCTTGCCTATAAATATGTAATGTGAGTTGGGACAGGGCTCACTCTCACACTTGGAGTGCTCTCTGTCCCAAGCCTAGTGTGCTGGCCCAGAGAGATCCCAAGCCTGCTGGAACCTTGGCCCCATAGACCATCTATGCATATAGAACATCCATGGCTGGCCAGTGCCATGGCATGATGAGAGTTCAGGGGGCTGCATGCACTCTGCTACTTCTTAGTTTGTAAATACTGCCCACACAGAAACCGTATGGTATATCTGTACCGTGTGGTACTATTGGTACATGTCCATGACCCCCTTGCATGACAAACCTTGAACATGTTACTTAGCCCTCCTGTGCTTTAGTTCCCTCATCCATAAAAGAGGTGATATGAGAGTATCCACATCATAAGTGTTGTTAAATGAATCAATAAGTATACAGAACTTACAGTGCCTGGCCCAGAGTAAGCACTCCATACACATTAGCAGTTAGTGTGGCTATATTCAGAGTAGAAATGGATCTTAGAAGTCATTAAGTTCAGCCTTCTCACTTTATAGGTGAGAAAACAGAAGCCTAGAAAATAGGACATTTGAACAAGTGGACACGACTGCTTAGTAGAAGGATAAAGCAAGACCCCAGATCTTTCTCTCTCAGTCCAGTGTGATTCAAAATATTTGCATGTAAACAGAACTTTGTAAATTGAGTCCAATATTAAATGTCTTAAGAGTGTCAACTCCTTACAAGAATCCTTAATGAGTCCTTATGCAATGTGATAAGCACCTCTCACTTACCCTCCCCATCCTTATCTTCCCCATCCTTAAAAGCCCTGCTCAAAATATCATCTCTAAAAAGCCTTTTCTCTCTCTAGCCTCCGTCCCCTCCCCTGTCTCTGGATTCTTGCAGCACCTATCATCTCCGCTGCACCATTTAGCACTTAATACTCTCTCATACTCTTTTGTAATGTTTCATGCTGCTAATTTCATCTGTCCAGCCAGACTGTAGTTTTCCCAAGGGTAGGGAGCATTTCCTCTTCTTCATCTGTCTTTCCACAGGCTCTAGCATTAAGCTGAGAGTCTCTTGGTAGATGTTCGTTATTTCTTTACTGGTTTTTATACACATTTTATCAAAGCAAAGTACACCTGGGCCATGCTAAACAGATAGCTATATGTCCACGATGCCAAAACACACATGTGATTCATTCCAGCGCTCACTCAGGACGGTCCTTAGATACTGGAGCTGGGTTCTAGGCCATGTTTATACAAGTGCCCCCTACTCCCATGACATTCCCTTCTTCTGTAAACTCTGTCCATGGAATGCTTTTCGACAGTTTCAAAATAAAATGTGTCAGGCTCTGTTCCAAGCACTATACATATATTAATTCATTTAATCCCTACACTAAGACAGGTATTACTAGTATCTCCATTTTACAAATGGGAAAACTGAGGTTCAGAATGGTAAATAATTTGTGCAGGATCACACGACTAATATGGCAGAATCAGGATTCAAATCCAAGCTCTCTGGTTCTAGAGCCCATGCTTTTAGCCATTCTGCTGTAGTGCCTCTCGACCTTCACAGTGATCCTTAGAGGTGTGTGCCATCTGTCTTCTCCAAAGGGGAAGACAAAATAGTTTCAGTGGTAGAACAAACGAGAAATACCAACTCTTCAAAGTTATAATATGACTACACAATACCATGACAACTGAAAAGGGGAAAAAAAGCAGTCCAATAATAAGTACCGCAATTATGGAGCACTTGTTAAATGCCGGGTCCTGAGCGCTTTATGTGCATTAACTCTTTTAGTCCTTATGATAACCCTGTGAGGTTATGTTATCTCCATTTTTTAGATGAGGAAATGGAGGTTTACAGAGTCCAAGATATAGAGCTAGTTAAGAGGTAGAGCCTGAATATTAACCCAGATACACCTGCCCCCAAAGCTAGAGCTCTTAAGCATTATGCTATAATTGTGATTTGGTTTTGTGCAAGCATAGAACATTTGAGCTCATGTTTCCATACTAAACTGGTTGTACTAGCACCAGGCAAGGGGGTCTGAGTATTATTTTATCACTCTGCACAGCCAAAGAGCCAGGGTCACCAGACAGGGGACAGGAAGAGACAAGAGCTATGCAGTCACTAAAAATCAGACGCTTGCAGCCCATAAGGATTCTGGGACAGATGAACTGAGGGTAGTGTGAAGGCATGGCCTGGGCCAGCAGAGCACCATAGAGCAGTGGTTTTCAAACTTGAGTGTGCCTCAGAATCCCCTGGAAGGCATGTCACAGCACAGGTTGCTAGGCCCCTGCTTCAGAGTTTCCCATTCACTAGGTCTCGGGTAGCACCCAAGAATTTGCATTCCTAGCCAGTTTCCAAGTAATGCTGATGCTGAAGGTTCTGGGACAACACTTTGAGAATCTCTGCCAGAGGATATTCCAGGTAGGAGGCAAAGCTCTGGCCTATCCATGAGGATGTGAAATAACAGACAACTTCTAGTTAGAAGAGATGGTGAGACAGCACCAGCTAAGAGTTTATCCTGATATCATGTATTGGGCCCTTCCTGCTTAATGGCCTCTCTACTTTGCACCTGCAGATTCACTCCCACTCCTATTTTTATTCTTATTTTAATTTTTTGTTTATTGCAGTAACATTGGTTTATAACATTGTATAAATTTCAGGTGTACATCATTATACTTCTATTTCTGCATAGATTACATCATGTTCACCACTCAAATACCAATTACAACCCATGACCACACACATGTAAAAATATGGAACACTTCACGAATTTGCATGTCATCCTTGCGCAGGGGCCACGCTAATCTTCTCTGTATCGTTCCAATTTTTAGTATATGTGCTGCTGAAGTGAGCACTCCCACTCCTATTTAAAGGACCAATCCTGACTATGAGCAAGAAGGACTTAATTAAAGAGTTTCCCTCATCGATATCCTGGGCATTAGCAACAAGTTACACTGAGAAACCAGTTTCTGTCTTAGTCTCAATTCCTGCCCCTTGGAATCTAATATCCCAACCATCTATAAGGAAGTCTTGCTTTGCTGATGTCAGACCCACCCAAGGATTGGGGCTTCTGCTTCTGACTCGCAGCTCAGTAACTGATGTGTGGCTACCTCTTGTCTGGCATACATAGTGCTGACTGTAGGTCAAATATTTTAACTTCTAGGGGCGTTCGAGGCTAGTTTTACCCCCACCAAGGAGAGGAATCCCCCATATGGATCAAGGTATTCTCAGCATTGCAAAAATCTATTTTAGCCGGATTCCCAAATGCAAAGATCTCTGGTGAGAAGAGTGAAGGGAATTAGTATTCGCCTTTTCTTTTAAGTCTCATGTGATTGGTATAGGAAGACTGGGCCTAGACAATTCTGCTGCTGGAGGCCTTTGGAAGGCCAAGAGGAAGAGGGTAGGGTCCAGCAGAAAGGAAGTAAGGGGTTAATGGCTTACATTTGCTCTGCTCTTAATCTTCAGAAGAATCCTCTCTCTCATTCTCTTTCTTCTTTTCCCCCACTTTGGAATGATAGGAACCAGAAAGTTAAATGGATGGGACCAGGAGGAAGTTGGAGGGGAAAAGTGGCTGAGTAGCCTGTCTCCAGTGGGGGCTTCATGCTAAAGCGAGAGAAGAGTTCTCAAGGCTCATAAATGGTTCAGGCCAGCTTTCCCAGAGTTATAGTACAGGAATTTGGGGACCAAAACCCCAGCAATTAGTGAAGAACATGCTTTTGTCTGTGATGTCCCCTCTGTGCTTTACAACACTAGGGCCCTAGCAGAACATAAGCAGTAGGTGACTAGAAGTGACCTGAAAACCAACTAGATTCAAGATACGTTGTGAAAGCAGCAATGACTATCTGAGTGACATCTCTAAGCTTTAGTTCCTTCACTTCTAAAATAAATATGGTAATATTCTCTACCTCACAGAACTGTTGAGAGGATTAAATAAGATAATACATGAAAAGTATTTAGCTGAGCACAGTGTCTAGCACAGAGTAAGGGCTTTATAAGTGGTATCTGGTACTACTATTATTATTTATTATTATTATTTCTCAGTGCTTTTGGACCAAGATGGGCCCCTGACTTGCTATGTGACATTCATCTTACTACTCTGGGTTTCAGTTGCTTTATCTGTAAGCAAGGAATACAAATACCTGCTCTGCCCACCTCACCAGTACGTGGTGAGAACAAAACTAACTGTTCAAATGCTTTGGAAAAAAAAAAAAAAGATAATAGCCCAATCTGAACGTCAAGTAGTAAAGAGTGTGGTCATTTGGCTTCTCGTAACCATTATTCTCAAGACAAGTAATTTAATAAAACAGTCAATCCAGCATCAGTCAGTACCATCCACCCATTATCTCCATCAATCATCTTAAGATGACAGATTTCTGTGTTGACTTGCAACTCATCTTTTGTTGCATTTTGTAGACTTCTTAATTAAAAATCTAATTAAGCTAGAACTCCAGTCTCATTTACTGAACACTGGGCAGGAAACTTTATACCAACCCTGAGTTGGGGAAAAAGTGCTATGAAATGTGGCTAAAGATGTAGGCAGGGACCAGAGCAGACCATTCAGGCCCTTGCAGACCAGAGGAATGACTGTCTTATCCTAAGGGCAATGGAAGCTATTGCAGGGTTTTAATCTGAAGGGGCAGGGGGATGGTGAAGACATAGTTTGATTTACTTTGGCTGCTATAAGAAAAATGGATTGAAAAGAGGCAAGCGTAGAGGTAGAGGGGCCAGTTAGTAGGCTAATGCAGTTGTCCAGGTGAGAGATGTTAGCGTTTTGGTCTAGAGTGACATCAGTGAGGATGGAAAGAAAGGGAAATATTTGAGAGATCATCTAAAAGGTAAAACTGACAGGACTTGGTGAGGGGTTTAATGTAGGTGGGAGGGGAGAGAGAGCAAAAATAATCCCACCAGCACAACTGGATTTCTGGTTGGAACAACTGGATAGATCATGAGCCTTTCACCGATTAGAGGGCACTAGAAGGGAAACAGGCTGGGGCAGATGTATATCACAAGTACAACTTGGAATATGTTGAGTTTGAGGTGACTGTAGGACTCCAAGTAGACAGGTGGATGTACAGGGATGGATCTCGGAAAAGAAAGGTCTGAACTGAAGGTATATGTTTGAGATACATTCGTTCCCACCACCAACTGTTTGCCTGGACCATACCTGGGCCTGATGACTGTATTTGCTTCCCACTCTCAACTACATCCTTCCAGTGCCTATACCAATCAGGGTTTAGATCTAGTCCCAGGTCTTTGCCCTTGCCAGGCTGGTACCACTGCAACAGTTAACTGAGCCATGGCTGATTGTGTCCTGAGTTGTAATACTGTGGCCATTAGGGGTGTCCAGATCATGGATGTCTACAAGACAGAGCAAGATGGGTTAGGGTAGTAGGTCATGGTAGTTAATGTTCTATACAGCAAGGACACCCCAAACAGAAGTCGACTGGCAGCCTCGAGTATGAGGTGTATGTCTATATATCTTGAATTCTGAGGCAAGAACTGATCTCCAGAGATCCAAAGCCAGGAAAAAGGCATAAGCAAAACCTGAATGAGCATATAGATTGGTGGTGGCATTTGGGCTTCAGCAGGGACACTTAGGCGATAGAATGAGAGCAGACACTACTTAGGCAATAATATCAGTGTATGCTAGTCGGAATCACCTTTGGCTAGTAATTTATTTTAACTATTGGGATGACTTTATATTGCATTATCATGCATATATTTACACAAGTAATCTTAGGATCCTGAATGGGATGGTGTAGCAACTCCACAATTTCTACAACAAAAGAATATGAGTAGAAAAGAGGGACTCTGAGACGCATCCTAAAGTTGCATTTACCTGAGTGCTGAGTGATGTGATCAACTGACGAGGACTATCAGCAGAAATGAAACAAAACAAGGACATAATTAGCGACACACATGCACGCACGTGCACGCGCACACACACGGACATATGCACAGTACCTAATTGGATTTTATTAAAGTGGATTGTTTTCCTTCCTAAAAGTCAGTCAATTATTCCGATGGTAGATTATAACAGAACTTTCCAACCCTATAAATCTTGGTAATTTGGTGTGCCACAAAAGTGTTACAATTTGGCTGAGATAATTGAACTCATCCATCCTCAGGGCAGCTGGGTGGAGCCTGGGGCTGCGAGCAGCCTCACCCATTGACCTCACTGTGCCCTACAAGTAACATTTTGTGTCTTGTGACATTAAAAAACTTGGGAAGCACTAGATTAGAATATGTATTCATTTTCTTCTTTCCTACAAATTGTTACCATCAGCCTGAAGGTTTTATACACATACTTAGCTGACATTTTCTTTGCACGTATTGATCCTTTTTTTAATTTGGGGTTGCACTGGGGAAGGCTGATGGAGATGCAGAGTGACTCAAATAGCTACCTGCCTTCCCTTTACACCTCCACTGACGGTAAACTACAAGGGTTCCAAATGTGTTCCATTGGTCGTGCCGGAGTTAATTTGAGATGGCACCAGATGAATAATGTATGTACACACATACACGCACACACACACACACATCAAAACCCATGATTTTCAAGATACCTTTGCTTAAGGAAAGGCTAAAATAGTATAAAAGAAAGAAAGAAAGAAAGAAAAAGATGATTAAAAGAAAAAAATCAATTAAGATAGCAGAGGTGGCACCTAAATTACAAATTTTGAAGGCACTAATCTAATGTAAAGTGCACACAGGCCCTGAAGTCAATAGACCAGGGTTCAAATACCTAGTTTGCTCCCTATAAGCTGTGTGCCCTTGGGCATATCTCTTCACCTCTCTGAGCCTGTTTTGTCATCTACAGATTGGAGGTAACAAGATGGTTGTGAAAGTTAAATAAAACAACACATATACACAGTCCATAATAAAGTACCTAGCACGTAATGAGTTCAAGAAATTTGGTGCCCTTCTCCCCAAGCCTAATAGTGTTCTTTCACCTAAATCACTCAGTGGAGCTCAAAGTTGACCCCAAACAGAAAGCACCCCAAAGTCTGACTGGGGGCTTTCAAACTGACATCCTCAATGCTTAAAGTGCTGGATACAGCAAATTTAGATCTGCCCAGATAATTCTGTTCAAACTTTGATATTTTAGGTACTAAGTGATTTTAGCTGAAAGTGAGGCCAGACAGGAAAATTTCAAATTTGAACTTGGCTCTAAACAGGAAATCACTGAATTGTCATTCTCTTTGCAGATCTCTCTATTGGTTTTCATCAAGCTTTTCCATAGCTCTGTGAGTTCACTGACACTCATGAGATAGGAGCTATTTGCTTTTCAGGAAAATTTTCACACCGGTGACAGAAAGGCATCAAGAACTGAAAGGATAGAATTCTGACCACTTTGGGCCTTATAAGTCCCTTTGCAGCATCATTTGGAACCTTGATTTGCTTGTGAAACAAGTCAGAAAAATAGCTTACATGTGTGGAGTGCTTTCACATACACTCTCTCTGATTCCATCTCCCTTGCAGAGGTCCAAGGAAACCTTTGCTGGTAGACCCTGTCACCCAAAATATCAAGAAATGCC
This sequence comes from Diceros bicornis minor, assembly GCF_020826845.1. Taxonomy (NCBI): domain Eukaryota; kingdom Metazoa; phylum Chordata; class Mammalia; order Perissodactyla; family Rhinocerotidae; genus Diceros; species Diceros bicornis. The sequence continues at coordinate 97,317,813 of NC_080781.1, read as the reverse complement.
ACACTCCAAGGAGCAAGTCGAGCTGAGAATTACGTGGTGAGCTGTGTCTTTCAAGCCAAGAGAATCCAGGAAAAATCACCAAAACCTATGCAGCTGAATACGGATATTTTTAAAAAGGAGCACAATACCAGAAATTGGAGGGCCAATCATATGAGAGTGGAGTGGCAGGGAGGACAATGGGGAGGCGAGACCGGACCTGAAGAAATGAATAGGAAAAGTGCTCTTTCCGTGGCTGGGTTTAAAGGGCCAGGGCCAAATATTTTTTGTTAAATTCACCCATTGTTTCAGTTGTATTCAGTATCCCAAAATGTTGCATGTACAGTAGAGAGATGGAATAACACTGAGTGCCCAGTACTCCTTGAGATCAGGATTATGCAGTATCACTTGACTGTGAGCGCCTTGAAAGCAAGGACTCTGTATCATTTCAGACCTAACCAGTTGCCAGGCTCAATTCTGCTGGTCTCCTATTCTTCCAACAATCTAACTCTCTACTCCCCCCATACACGCCAGACATACTGCATCTCCACCTGAACAGGGCATAGGCACTTCAAACTCATTAAGTCCAAAGCTGAACTTAACATCTCCACCTCAAGGGAAACCTGCTCCTCTTCCTGTGCTGCCTATCTCAAGCACATACCACCAACCCAACCCACTGGTTTGTGCCAGAAACCTGGGAGTCATCTTCAAATGTTCCCTCTCCTTTACCTACCATTTCCAAGCAGTCACAGTCATTAAAGTCCTGTCAACTCTACCTTCTAAATCAAGCTTTCTCTCTCTCTTTCTCTCATCCAATAGTTCTCAAAAGTAATTGTGCACAGATTGTTGCTTGGATTCCACTCCAGTCTTACTGACTCAGATTTTGTAGGGACAGGATCTGAAACTTATACTTTTTATAAACTCCTCAGGTGATTGAATAAAGCTTTGAGAATCACTGTTCTAATCCATCCCCTCCTCTCCAGTCGCCCTTCCATTGCCTTAGCTCAGGAACTGATCATTGCTCCCCTACAGACTTTAAGGTTCATGAAAGTAGAGACCATGGCTTTTCTGATTACTATTGTATCCCCAGTGCCCACCTAGCCTGGTGCCTGGCACACTGTAAGCCCTCAATACATTTTTGTGCAATTAATGAATGACCTAGGGGGAGGAGGTAGCAGTAAAATATTCAGGATAGAGTTTTATACACTTTAATGCCATTCAGTTCAAAAATTCAGTTTAGCCAAGGACACAGCTTATCTAATCATAGCTCTACAAAGCACATTTTACTCAAGAATCTCAAAATTCCATGTATGTTAGTTAGGGTAATGCTAGCTGCTATAACAAATAAACCTAGTGGCTTAACACGATAGAAATGTACTTCTTGCTCACCTAACAGTCCAGCGTGGATGCTCCTGGTCAGCAGGTGACTTTTCAGATGGAAATACAGGGACCCAGGTTCCTTACATCTTGTGGCTCCTCCATCTTCAACACACTTAATTCCAAGGTCACTATGGTTGGCTGTATCAAGAAGTAGAAAGAGAGGGTATAGGACGAACACCTGCTTCTAAAAGTGACACAAATCACTTCCGCTCACATTCTATCAGCAAGTATTAGTCACATGGCACCACCTAGATGCAAGAGGAGCTCAGAAATACAATCCTAGTGACAACTCCACAGAGATGGGGAATATTAATTTCTTGATGATTAATTAGCCATCTTTGCCATACCATATAAGCTGGTAAGCTGACTCTGCAAATTCACTTAGCCAGTATATCTAATTGAACTTTAACCTTGGAGACAACTTACAGAATAATTTTCATTTCAGAGATTGGCTGCACTGTTCAACTGTACCAGAAGGAATACAGAGTTGTTTTATAGCTGAGAATGTCCCTGAGGAGCTTAGCTAGGAATGGAACCAAGAGCCAGATGAGCTAAAGGTGCCAATTGGCTCAGCTCTCCTAGTTTGCTCTGCATCTCCTTGCTGGAAAACTCAACTAAAACACAAAATACAGTTATTTTCAAACGTGGGCTTTTGACCTCAGAGCTCCAAATCCCTCCTCTGGGGGAATTTAATGCCCAAATGACAGCTCAGCCAAGACAAAGAGTTTACATCTGAAAGATACCCGCAGAAAGTTGCAATGGCACAAACTCATCTCCATCAAGATTTTGCTGCCTGAACACACACGCAAAAAAAATTGTTTGGGTATATTTGTGCCAATTTTCTAAACTATCATAGAAAACCACTGGGGGCACAGACATTTAATCATTCTGGAACGAATGGCTTTTGGGGACAGCATGTCTTTGGGTCTATTTCTATTCAAAGTCCTAAAGTGCCTCAAGGGCCTAGGTAGCCTGATGGATTAGGTACTGAACCCTGAGGCTCTTGAGGTCAATGATTTATGGCAGCTGAAAGCTGTGAAATGTCATTCTGCTGAGAGGGCCATGCAGCACTCAGTTGATAGAATTACCAGACACTTGAACACGTATTTTAGCACCAGCTGCTAGGCCCTCTAGAGATATTCAACATATCCAGAAGTAAACTTCCCAGGAAGGACCATCAGAGCCTCAACAGCAGCCAGAACCAAGGGTAGCCTATCTACATGTGACATATTTCTAATGTTGTAGGAAATAATGCAACTGATGGAGACCTTATTATAGATCCTCACCCCTCCTAAGTCCAGTGAATGAATAATGTTTGAAGATGAGGCAAGAAATAGAAATGGATTATCAACCCAGACTCAACAACCACTCCCAACCCTTTTCAAGTCATTGAAAGAAGAGCCAAGCTCCATTTCCAACCTGGCCTGGGCCAAATGGATCTAGCTTGTCCACAAAAGCTTGAGTCAGAAACGTAAGAACCTTGCTCTTGGTGTGTGCCACTGTCATCTGCCCCCACATCTGGAAGAAATCCAGGCAAATCCACCCCACCTTTTGCTGAACAACTCTGTCCCTTGTAGTAGCATTCCCGGTCCTTTAGCTCAGCTTTGCCTCCAGATTCAACTTCCTTAAGCTCCCTCATTTAACAATCTGTTCTGGACTTGCCTTTTTGGCTCAATGGCACTCTCCTTCTGTTCCTTCTAGCCCCAACCATAATTCTTCACTTGGCTTTGAGTATCACATACCACACTTTGGAGTTACTGGCCCTGGTACTGTGGGACCGACTAGCTGCGATGTTTCCTGCACCACTTCCCCACACAGAGAAGGGAAGTAGACACCTCTCCTCAGTACAGAGACCAATATCTCATTGAGCACTTACTATTCAGCATTGTCAGTGGCTGCCCCATCTCAGCTCCATCTCAGATGTTTGGAATGGCATTCAACTACCTATATACTGCTCCATACCATCTTGGCTGTTCCCCAGCACTAGGACAAGGTGCCAGATATTTTCACAATATAATCAGGTACTAGGTCACCACTGTAGTAATCATTGTCTATTGCTGCATAACAAATGATCCAAACTCTCAGCAGCTTAAACAACAAACATATCGTTTTCTGAGGGTCAGGAATCCTGGAGCAGCTTAGCTGGATGGTTCCATCTCAGGGTCTCTCAGGAGACTGCAGTTGTAGGCCAAGGCTACAGTCCTCTGAGGGAGATGGAGAAGCTCATACTTGTGGCTTCTGGAAGGAAGCTTCAGTTCCTCAGCACAGGGGCCACTCCATAGGGCTGCTCACATGACATGGCAGATGGATTCCCCCAGAGCAAGTAGTCTGAGACAGACTCCCCATAATGGAAGCCACAATCTTTTTATAACCTACTCTTGGAAGTGATATTCCATCATTTCTGTTCATTAGAAGCAAGTCATTAACACCAGCTCACATTCAAGGGGAAGGGAATTAGGCTCCACCTCTTGAAGAGAAAAGTATCAAAGAATTTGGGCACCTAGCATTAAAACCACCACAGCCACCAAACACCTGTGGAAGGGAGACCAAGCCTTTCTCTGGCCCTCTTCTGCCCACTTCGATCAGGCACTCAGGGCATTTCCATTCTCCTCAGAGCTTTGGTGCCCAGTGGTGGGGAAAGCCTTGCCCTGTATTCCAGTCAATTTGTGGGTTCCAGCTACGTGCCTCACTTGCTGTCAGCACCATTCCCCATAGGCCAAGCCCTGGTTCTACCAATCCCTGCTTAGTCTGAGAGAGCCCCCTGGATTTACCTGATCTACGTCTGAGGTCTTGCTATATCTTCCCTGCACTTCTGTAGTAGGAAGAATATGACACTCCCAGATCATATTCCCTGCACCTGCCAGAACTGGATGGAATTTGCCACGCCGCAGTTTGGACTTCATTTCTAACTGCACAGCTCCCCTCGGAGCCACTTCTGCTACTTTGCTTTTCCCCTAGCATTCTTGCCAAGATTCCCACTAAAGTGGCCTCTTCATTCCCAGCTGATGATGACAAAATACTGAACTGGATCCTTTCCAAATGGAAGCCCAACATGCGCTTCCTGAACAGAGAACTGCAAGCCCTCATGGGAAAATGTCAGAGCAGATGCCCTTCCAGCCCACCCAGAAATATCCTTGAGACCTCTTCCTAGGCCCAAACTACAACAGTAACTAATTAGGGAGGCAACTCCTTTATACCTGAGAAAACATGTTTTTTAAATTTATTATTTTTAATTATGATTTTAAATACTCTATCCCAAAACCCCTAATAACACTACATTTGGCTACAGATATCAATCAAAATTACATCCCCACTAATGTCATATATATTCATATATTATCACATATTTATGTGTGCACCTATTATCTTTCCTCTGCCTTTTTCATTTAATATTACTTCAAGTACAAATGTCCATATATCAATATAGTCCCCATATTTGTCATTTTTAATAGTGATGGGCTGTTCCATCTCATTGACACACATGATTTTGTTTAACCACTCATTTCTTGCTGGCTATTTAGTTGTTTCTAGCTTTTAACGGTTCTGGTAGAACTCCCATTAATATTTGTACAAATTACTTTCCTTAGTTTTAAGGTTACAAATTAACTTCTTTTGTCTTAAGTTTATTTTAGTTGAAATGCTTTGAGAACATTTCAGACATTTTAATCTAACTTATACCCTTCCTACATCTAAAGAGATTCTAGATGGCTTATAATAAAAGCACATAGACAACACAAGGCAATACATGCATTGACACTGATAGGACAATTAAAGTAAAATTAAAAACATAATTAAAAGGGCTTATGCGAGGGCAATAGACTCTAAACTACATAATTCATGTTTTGAGATGTAATAATTACGTCTATGAGTTCATATTTCGGTTTCTTCCTGTGGTGATATTTGTTTCTGCCCCACAGAGGGAACTTTCCATCCCCCAAAATAATCCTTCCCTACTCTGTCATTTAAGGCAACAGAATATGGTGGTGACTTGCTTCCTCTGTGACCTTGAGCAAGTCACTGAATCTCAGTTTTCCTCAGTTTTCTCATGTGTAAAATGAAGATAGCCTTACCTATAACATAGGGCTGTTATGAGAAGTAAATGAGTTAATATTTTTAAAGCAGTTAAAACAGTGCCCAGTACATAGTAAATATTATATAAGTGTTTGTGAAGTAAATAAAACGAGTCCTCTACATTTACAAGACAAAGAATAAAGAGGCAAACACATTTAAAATACAGATACAGTTTTATTTGGAAATGCATGCCTCATACGGACATAAGACAAAAGAGCAAAAGATGACATAAACACTTCTGCACACACAAAAGTCATTTTAAAGAGTCCTTCTTGATGTAATAATGAGAGATGAGGCTTTAGGGTGGTAGGTGTTTAGAGATGGAAGTGGTTTGGGGATATCAACTTTGAAGTGAGAGAGCGATTTTTTAAAAAAAACATATGATAATTCTGTTCTAAACTAAGTAAAGTTATTTGATATTGGAATGTCTCAAATGCTTGCACCTCACCCAAAAAACCATTCTTCTTCCAGATACAGTGTTTGGGGTTTTTAATTAAAGAGTTCTCAATTTTTCTAAGAGATATTTCTTCTTTTCCCCTAAAAAGAGATTTCCCCTCTTTAAAAAAATCTGTTAAATCTCTATCTCTTGCCACTACCAAAATAAATACCAGATGGATTAAAGATTAAAATATAAAAAAAACTAGTTTAAAACTGGTAGAAATACATGCGCATGTTATGTAATCTTAGCATGGAGAATGTCTTTTCAAGCATAACACCAAGGGCAGAAAATCCAAAGGGAAAAATTGATTTATTAACTAAATAAGTATTTATAAATTCTGCCCAAAATGCCATAAAGAAAATGTAAAGGCAAAAGACAAGCTTGGAAAAAATATTTACAATATGGATGTCAAAGAGTTAATATACTTAATATATAATGAGCTCATAAAAAATCAATAATAAAAGGTAAATATCCTAATAGAAAAATAA